>NC_049169.1:205336346-205663846 GCF_009769625.2 Cygnus olor
CAGCAATATTCTTCAGTGAATCAAAGTTAATACCCTTCCATCTCTTACATTGAATTTGCTTGAGGGAGGCTTTAGGGAGGAAAGATAGGGTGTTTTTCTCTATAGGAGTGGAAGCCTGCTTTATTGTCAGGACCATCATGCTAAATCAAGGCAATATTTTCTTTTTGTAAAGAACCCAATAGTTCCTATGCTTGAAAACAGATGTAGCGATGGACAGTGAAGTAAACTAAACATTACAGCCACTAATGGTCAGATTTCTACCTAAAGCATATTAAAAGTGTGACTGAAAGTATCAAGGAGATAAAATGAAACAGAAGCTAAAATCCAACTTAGTCTGTGGATATATTTATAACAGTGATCCATTATATCTTGCTATCCAACAAAATAGAGCATTTGTGAAAGTCATCATTCTGGTCCTTTTATGCACTTCAGAAGAGTCATAAGAAAGCTTTTTAGAGCTAAATGGAAGACAGTATTCTCCAGTGGTTAGGCTATGGAAATCTTGACTAGAGCAAGTCAGCACTATATGATAGCACAGCATCACTGAAAATAGAGTTGGGAATGTGTCTTCAGAGATATCTCATCCAAACCTGTGATCAGTTATCTCCATTTAACTGTTCCTGACAGATTCTGATGTAACTTTATACAACTACAGCGTAAAAGCCTCTCTCTGAACTAGTTACCTCAGCCTCCCTTTATAGGCAGTGGAGAGAAACAGGTACTTTCAAGGTGAGTTTCGGATGAGTTATGTCAGATATTGTGGCTTTAGGATGTAATGAGACAAGTAGTAGCCTGAAAGTTCCTCTCCATAAAGGCAGTCCAGAATGATTAGCTCTGACAGGGGTGTTTACATTGCAGATATCTATGATTTGGTCAAATGGATCCTATCAAAGTGATCTAAGTTGTTCATAAATACTGTTAGTGATAATAATGTCGTTACCTATCCTATTGTTAAAGTTTGGTCTTGCTGTCAAAATACCTTTTTAATATGCTCAGTCTAAGTCTTCCTTGCTTGAACTGAAGACTGTCACTTCTCAGCCTATCCTACCCTATCCTAGCCTGTCTTATCCTATCTGATCCTTTCCCAACCTGTCCATTAGGTTGGTCTTCTCTTCTTCTCAGCTGTGAAAAAGGCATATTAAATGCCTCAAGAACTTCCTCTGAAAAGGTAATCAGCAATAGGAGGTCACTCAGTGGGGTCGTTTGGGGTGAATTGGCAGGGCTTGATTCTACCCTGGTTTTGCGTGCGTAATCTGGAAAAGAATATAAAATCAGAACTGGTAAAATGAGAAGATTAGTAAATAAGGGTGAGATCCTTAGATTTATTGATAAATTAAGTTTCATTTAAACATATTATGTTATTATTACACGGTTTACTGCCAAGGTACAAATGTAACAGGCCACATCTAAAGAATGGGGCTGAGCGTTGACTCTCAGAGATTGCAGTAAACAAATCATGAAGCCATCCATGGCAAATCTGTCTAACCCATTGCTTGGATGGAAAAATAAAACGAATATGTTTACTCATCCCTCCCTACTTTAGTGAGTAGAAGGGAGATGATTTTCTCCCTGTACAACACTGATGAGACTAGTACTATCAGTTCTGGTGTCTGCAGTTTATGAAGGATGGGGAAAATTGAAGAGTGTGCAGAAAAAAAAAAACAGTTCAAAAATGCAGTCGCGGGGAGAAAATGCTTTATGCTTGAGAACTAAAACAACTTGATCTGTTTATCTTAGCACAAGAAGTGTCCAGATCACAGCGTGTCAGCACAAAACTGTCACCTACAGAAGGACTCTCAGCCTAGCAGAGAAAGGCACAAGAAGGGCAAGGGGCTAGAAAAGCGAAGGTAGAGACATTCAAGTTGACAGGACAGTGTAATTTTTTAGGGCTGAGATTAGCTAACCGGTAGAGCGACCAACTGTGAGAAGCAGTATATTCTCCATTTCTTGGTATCTTAAATCATAACTCTGGATGCCTTCCCTAAGATGTATTTTCTCTAGACAGAAGATATGCATGAGTCAAACACAAACTGCAGGGATGAGTGCAGGCATGGCAAGATGAAATGTAAATTCCTTGATAGCCAAGAAGTTGAAGAAGATGGTGTAAAACAAATTGATGTCTGAAACCTGCAGGTTATTGGTTTCTGTATCAGAACATCGGGAAATTTACACTGGGGAAGTTTAAGTGATTTAGAGAAATCCTGTGATCATGAGCGACCGGAAGGTGCTCTGAGTTGTTTTCAGTCCTGGCTAAGGGGGAAGGTGAAGCCCCGATTTCCATTTTGCTTGCAGCCGAGGAAATAAAGACATCAGATCTGACTCTGAGGAAAAGCTTGATGGTTCTCACTGCACATAACAGTTGTTTATGGCCCCAGGCAGGATGGGCACCACTGCTTTAAAAGTTAAGGGTAAGCATAAATTCAGCTGGCAAGTTTACACTGCACCAGTGGCCCCATGAAGAACATCCCTGTAAGATTTACCTTTACCTTACTGTCTGTGGAGGACCATAAAACCAGATACCCAACACGAAAAAGCAATGGTGTTGCAAGAGTGACAATACTACAGAGGTACGTGTCCAGCATCTCTGCTTCTCCTTTGGTTGTTGCTCTTACCAGGGCATTTCTCAGCTTTTATCGTACGGCTGCAAAGAGCTGTGATATACGGACACGTTGGTGAGACTCCGGAGAGGACAGAAGAGGATGTATTTGATATGTTGACCCCGCAGCGGAAGGCAAACCAGGGAATCCAGGTCCTCCAGGGGTTCAGGAAGGAGACAGATGCTGTTTTCAGGGGGTTGCAGACTTGCTTACAGCACTTGCAGCTCTTCCTTGCACCCTTCCTACACCAACACCTGCTGTAACAGTCCTACTTGATTGGGTTTAGCACAGAGCAAGGTTCAGTATCTAATGGCATGCAGTTCCCCCTTCCTTTGAGAGTGAAACTTAGCTCCCTGCAGTAATTAGCCTGTCCCTAAAGACCTACCTAGGACTTCTTTGAGGGTTTTCGTATTATATAGACCTCTGCCTCCACAGAGGGCTTGACACTCACTGTCAATTAGTGCAGGACAGCTCATCTTGTCCAGTAACCGGATTAAAGACTTGCCTTCCCGTTCAACCCGTGACAGTGATAATCAGTGGCAACGGAGGTTGATCTGGATGCTCTGCCAGGGTAACAGCTTCTCGTTGTCCAGCTCCTCAAGTCAAAGACAAAGGATGCTGTGTGACTGCTTTGTTGTTGCTGCTTTTCCACTTGACATGAAAAAATCGCTACCAGCCTTCACTGAGCTGGTTAACCTTGCTGTTTATCTCTACTTCAAAATCTGTTTTTTTTTTTTTTTTAATGTATTTGTTTAAATCAAGAATATGGCAATTATCTTGATTAGCTCATGGAGATGGTATCACTGTACATTAATTCAATTTCCCTCTGAGCCAAAGTCAAACCTTCTATGCATTATTTAACCCAGATGAGGCTCTTTCACTTAGGTCCTTTGTGTGCCCAATTAGTCCTGAAGGTCACCTCCTCTGGTGCAGAATTAAATACTTACACATCGCTGCAGTCAAGCCCACAAATTCAAAACCTTTCCATGGGCTGCCCAAGAAATGGCAGAGAGCAAAGGGGAACGTGGAGCCAGATCTCTGGATGGGAGGGAAGGGAAGCATTGACCCGTAATGTAGGAAGCTGTTTAATAGAGGACCAAACTCTGCCAAACCTATAATGGTCTGAAGGTAGGAGCCAGCTGGGCTGAGGACACAAGACGACCTTGGATGGCTTCCTGACACCCCCAGCACTCAGCAGAGGTCCCACCGCAGCACCAGTGGTGCTTGGTGCCGAACCAACGCTCTGGTCTGGGTGAGTGGGACACCAAAACAGGGGTAGAATGACCATGATAAGCATTTACCCAGACTCAATCTGCCTTGCAGGTGGCATAAAAGCTGTGCAATTTCTTCTCTCGTAGTCAAAACCAGAGATAAATAACACTCATTACCTTTAGAGGAGCAGCCACCTCTTGACTTTGAGAAAAGCTAGCTTGCTGCATTAATAACATCCCTTTATCACCAGCTGATATCTCAGGTCATACACAGAGATTTATGGGATTTGGTGGCGTCCTTGGTTTAGTGTAGTTCAAGTGAGGGTCTCTTCCCGTGGCTGCAGCAGGCTGGAGCAAAAGAAACACGAGCCACTTTTGCTCTCCCTCCTCTTCTGCCTCTTTTAGCAAGTTTTCTTCGCTCCACATTTCTTCACGATAATATAACCCAATTCTCATCATTGTTCCTCTGCAGAAGCTACAGTGAAACTCTAGTAAGTGCCAAGACAAAACAACACCTCTCCAGTCCTCTCGCTAAGTTGTGAGGTCATGTTTGGAGCCCGTGGCCTGGCCTGAAACACAGCTAGAAAGGTCTTCATCTTCTGGTTTGGGCAGCCAGAAAACTCTGCAGACAGTGGCTGCAGCCTGGCTTTGTGTCATTAGGGAGAGGACTCGCCTTCATACATATTTGAGTAGTATCGGTTTGTCTATTATGGATTTATTTTTAATGTTGTGTTTAATGTTGTTTGAAAAATTGCGAAGAGACAGGCTTGTTGAGAGGCGGCGGGCGCACGGCTGTATAATCACACACAAAATATAGTTTGCAAAGTACATTAGGACACTTTGGCACTAAATGCAATATTATTACAGTGATTTTTTTTCCAATCTATTTGACTCGTAGTTTTAAAAGGCTGATGAAATGTGAAAAAGCTAAAATGAGGAAACTCAGAGGCTCAGGCAAGGAATTGATTTCTGAATAGACGGTACTTAGGATGCTCTCTTTAATTCCCAAGGCCCAGGTCTCTACACAATGGTAATGTGATAAATGAAAGCTCTGAATGTTTACAAGCTAACAATTAGGCCTCATAAGCACCAAATACCATTTTAATTCTGGGCATTGAACCTTAGCTAAATACGTTTCCAATTGGGAATGGATGGCAACAGCTTCCTTTGCTGGCCTAATAATTGTCACTGTAATTGTGAACGCTGAGGCTGTGCAGCAGGTTTGAATGGGAGGCAGCAGCTGTGTTAGCAGGTGATGAATTCATTGCTCCGAGTGGCTGCTGCGTGTGCACTCCCATGTTTCAGCATTTCCTTAATTCGAGCATTTGGAGAACACAGAAGTCTTAGGCTGTGATGAAAACTGGCCCACGCCTAAATCCTGAGGCTGTGGAAACCTGGCCCAGGGGGGCTTAGCTGCGAAATGAGTTGACTGGGAGAGATTTATCTTACCCCAAATACCAGGGCACATATCTGTAGTCGCTTGGCCTTCTTCTCCAAGCTGAGGATGAGTCCTCTAAGTGCCTTTGTAGGGCTGAAGGCAGGGATAGAAAGTATGGACACAGCCATGTCACTCATTTAACGTGTTAAGCACATTATCTGCTTGGGATGCTGAAGCCTTCAAGCTCGTGTGTCCCGGGAGACTGCGGGGGTGTGAGAGATGACATCAGGTATGTGCCGTATGCTCGAATTCGGGGGAAAAGAGGGAAATGCTCCAGTCCTGAGCAAAACAGAAAAGAGGAAAGGATCTGCTTGCCAAGAGGAAAGCACCGCGTGTGTCTCCTTTTGCACAGCCACCGCAGCACTAAAAGGAGCTTTTGTCTGGCCGTGAGTGTTTTACACTTCATCTGCCGCTAATTAAAAGCCATAATTAAAACCGGAGCAGTCTAGTTGTGCTGCCTTCCCCCCCCCTTGCAAGGCGTGACCCCCTCGCAGCTGCAGCTAGGTGAGCTGTCACCCCAAAGCGAGCGCTCCGACGGTCCCCGCCTGGCTCCTGGGCAGAGCTGCAGCAGAGGCAGGGAGCACAGATGGCTCGGGTTACTCCTGACAGAGGCTAATGTGGTGACGAAGGAGGTGCCAGAAGTCTCATGTACACGTGCAGGCATCTTAAACGGATTCCAGCATGCCATCACAGGCTGCTGTGGGCCAAAATGAGCCTTGCTCCTCGGGACACAAAGTCCCAAATGGATGCTCTTGGTGAACTTCTTCCCTGCGTGTGAGTTTTGTGAGGCTGGAAAAATGTAACCATGTAAATTATGCTTGTTGTACTCACTTGTTCTGACTTAAAAAGAAAAACATGCAGAGATTTAGGCACCATCATACTCTCTCTTTTTTTTTCCTGTTTAACCCAGTTTGAACGGGCAGAGGGTATCAGCATATTTGCCCGCTATCCCACCACTGTGGAATAGCAAAAAATCAGCTTTTGCTCTTGTTTAGTGGGATGAGAGGCTGCAAACATACGTGAGCAGGTACCTTGTCTGATCCCCAGGATGCTGGGGAAGTCAAGTAGTGCCAAGCGGGTGGCAGGAGAGATGTTAAGAGGTGTCTGGGGACATCGTGGAGGAGCCCAGAGCTGCTGGGAGTGGGGTGGAGGGTTGTTTAAAGGAAGGAGCAGCCTTTACCAAGCACTGGAGGACCATTTGTGAGGGTGCTGTGGGCCAGATGTCCAGGAATAAATAAGAGTTAAGGATCTGCATGTCTGCTGCTGCTAAACTGAGCATCCACAGGCTTTGTGAGGGCTTTTTTTTGAGCTGTAAGTAGGGCTTGCATGGAAGACAGGTTTTCTGCTATCAGCATGGTGCTGAGTGTCATTCAGTTTGGATAAATCCTATGACTCAGGGGACATTGACTCAGCACTTCAATGAAATAGTAGCCACGTGGCCATCACTCTCTCACCCCATCCTGGCTCTTACTGTTCTTCTTTCCTTAATCCGTGGACCTGCTTCCTTTCAGACTCACACCTGTGTTACACCAGAGTCACCCCACAGACTTCAGCACAACTAGATTCGTGCCGTTATTTTTAGGAGGTGAAACAGGCTCACTTCCAGCAGCTGATTCTTAAAAACTATAAACATAGCAGGATCCTTTCCCTACAGTTACACCAAGTCAGAGGTGCTAAATTCAGATCCCATCTTCCTTAAATTTCAGAGCATTTGGGATCTGAGACTACCCTTACTGTTTTATATATGGGTCTATTGGTGTCACGGTGGAAAAAATTGGGGGTTTTACATAACACACCTTTAGCAATAACAATGCTCTCTCTGCTCAAGGGGGAGACTAAATCATGTCCCTCGTGGCCTGTCTCAGCAGATGGGATAAAGATATCTCTCTTGATGCGTTTAATTGAAGATTTCATGCTGTTTTAGGAGGAGATGTGTGGCTGCATCCCGTCTCAGAGCAAACAGGACAACAGCAAAAAAGGAGCAAGGCCCCTGGTACTGAGAGCTTTAGTTCTGGCTCTTGCAAGGAGATGCAGTTTAGATCCAAACCATGCTCTCCTAGCCACTTGGAAAAGCTTTAGCTGGTCTCTGCCAGCCTCCTGCAACGCAGTCCTGAATTTATCCCTTTCCCTTGTTATTTTTCCCCTTCTTTTCCACTTCACAAGTAGCTGATTGATTGCCAAGGTCTTGGAGGGAAAAGGCAAGGCTGCTCCTTCCCCCATGCGTGGATAATCCCAAGAAGGATAGGCTGACACTGGATGGCCAGATGCTTTCTTCCACCATCCTGGGCAAGAAAAGCTTCATGTGGCGACGTCTCCAAAGCCAAGGGCTGGAGAGACTCGGCAATGAGCTCACCTATTTAGGCACTTTACTAAATATTAAACTGTGACAAAAAATCCCCTTTTCAGCCAGCCCTTCCTCACATCAAGTCACTGCCATCACTGTCAGAAGTGAAGTACCAGGACTGAGGACAAAACTGGACAAAGGAGAATGGAAGAGAAGAGGCAAACTTGTTTTTCTGCACAGTGCAGAGCCAGTGGCAGGTTTGGGGTCTTTCCTAAGTTGCAATTCATGAATAGTTTTATGCTATTAGATGGGGTCTGTTGTGCTGTTCCCCAGCTCAGAGTAATCCTGAAGAGGATCGAGAGCTTCTCAACCACCTGCTCCCTCCAATATCTGATCAACCACATCCAGACCCTCTCTGACACTTTTCTCTCACCTGTTCTTAAAAACGTTGGTCAGTGGGGTGTCCAGAGCTCCATCTGTTCCTCTGCTTGGGGCAACCATGGACCTGGAAAATGTTCTCCAGTTTCTGACCTGAATGTCTCCTGTACCCTTTGTCACACCCTCAGTAGACAAGACAAATTAAAAACCTCTTCAGAACAACCATTTTCAGGCTGGCATGTCCCCACTTCTTTGTTTCCTCTCATTTAAAGCAGCTCGTTTCTTTTGGCTTTCCCTCTTAGGTCGTCTTTTCTAACCATGTTTTCCTTAACATATCTTTTATGTTACTTCATCGTTCTGAGGAGTAGTGCCCCGAGCTGTGCTCCATCAGAGGTTCACCGCTGCGTGTTGCAGGAGAATGAGTTCTCCCTGCTCAACCACCATTTGCTTTGCATCCCCAAACGATGTGCTTTCTTGCCCTTCTCTCCTGGGCAGGACATGAAAAAGTCAAATGTTTAGCAGTGATGGCTTTTGCTGATTTTTTTCCTACTGTTTCTCCCTGCCTATTTACATATCCCTTGCCTGGAGGTCCATAGATCTACCTGCTGCTCTCCGTGTCACTCTGCAGTAGTCTCCATCCAAAAGTCCCTTGCCAGTTACCCAAAAGGGTAACTCTTTTGAAATGCCATGAATGGGAGGAACATTTTCTGTTCAGAAGGCCTCCAGGCACTGCTGTCTGCTTCTTCGTTTTATTGAAAAATAAAAAAATAACCCCCCCGGCTAGCTACCTGCTGTGGGACCAGCGTGTGTGTAGTTCATTTCATCTGGGTCCTGGTAGACAGGTGTCCACATCACAGAAACCTTCCCAGATGGTGCTCATGTTGGGTCTTCATTGGAAAAGCCAAGGGCTTGGTAGGGGTGAAAAATGACCTGCTTTTTTTGTGCTTCTAAATCGGTCCTTCCAGATGGTCCTAGGAACAGCAAAAGGTAGAGACGGGGGTCTCAGCTGTGTGCTCAGGGCCCTACATCATGTTCACAAAGGACAGTTTTCTACCTGGTGTGGTCAATCTGGCAAGTCCTTGCTTCTACCTTAACATTAGCTTTTAAAATAGGATAGAAAAAAATGCAGAAGAGCTCGGGACACAACCGTACAAAAAGCTGGTGGTCTTCAGAAACTTCTAGTTCTGCTAGACGGGATGCACAGAGCAGTGCTTTTCCACAGGTCACAGCACAGTGAATGGGAAATAAAAGTTTTTCTGACATAAACAAGAAGCACAGTGCAGGTGATAAGTATCAGAAAGATATTGTTAAAAAACAGGCTAATGCCTATTTAGTCATTTTCTGTTCTTTGCTTCATTTCCGTCCACTAAAAGCCGTAATTTTCTTTTCATAAAGCCAAAAAAAAGTTCAGGTAGTCCTGACAGATAGCGGGGTTTTGTCTGGGAAAAATCTGGTTGAAGACACCAAGACTTGGTCTCTGCTTTGCAGGATGATGAGTGTGTCCCACGCTTCTGTTCGTGCTGTTGATTTCCCTCCATCCTCCTTTCAGGTACGACAGCTTTGGCCGCCTGACCAACGTCACCTTCCCCACTGGCCAAGTGAGCAGCTTCCGCAGCGACACCGACAGCTCCGTGCACGTCCAGGTGGAAACCTCCAGCAAGGACGACGTGACAATAACGACCAATTTGTCGGCGTCGGGAGCCTTCTACACCCTGCTCCAAGGTGAGTCAGGCCCCTCTCCCTCTCCCAAGCTGCACGCATGGGATTATCCATCAGGAAACAGGCACCGTCCTGATAATCCCTGCCACCTGCACCCCCAGCACCCCAGAGCTCCCCATGTGCCGGGGCAGACACACACTCGCACCTACTCAGCCACATTCCCTAGCTCTGGAGTTGCTCTGCAGCTGTTTTCTGCTTCATTCTCAGCCAGTCCCCTTGCCGTGCAGCGTAGTCCTCCGTCATCATTACCATTTTTGTTATAACGAAAAGGGGCGCGTAAATCTCGCCGTGCTTCCATCCGACCCCCTTTGCTTCGTTCTCTTTATGGCTTCCAACTTAGCAGTTCCTCTCCCCCTGGAAAAGGCTTCCAGATGGTTACCAGAGGTTTCTCTAACTCTTTGTTCACTGGCTCTTCAAATAGTTAGAGGGCAGCATCCGAAAAAATGACCGTCCCAGTCCCAAAATGTCTGCATTTGAGCTGAAAGGCTGGGGTGGAGAGGCACGACGGAGGAAGGAGATGTGGGCAGCAAGGGTGGGACTGATTTGCAGCTGTTGGAAATGAGCACGGCTCTGCTGGTGATGGCAAGGTGGGGAAGCGGAGGATTGATGAGGTGGAGGAAAAGGTGATGAAGTGGGAAAGGAAAGAGGAATAAGGAGTGGTGTAGCACAGTGCTGACGTACCGGTAAGGTCAGAAGTTGTAGTGCACAAACCATGCCAACCTGGATCTCCAGGTTCTGAAGGCAGAAGCCTCCCGAGGGTCCCTCGCTCCTGTTCCCTGGGGCCAGGAGCAAGAGAAAGGATTGGCAAACCATTAGCTTTCTTCACTCCCCATTTCTCATTTTTTCTTAGCCTATGCCTAATGGCACCAGGCTGCCAAACATCATTTCCCCTGGTGAAGAACAGTGCTCCAAGTGAGACCAACGTGTTCCAGAGTCCCACTTGTTCCCATGTCTCTAGGACGTGCATTTCCGTCCCCCTCCCTATAATAAAAGCAAGTTTTCGTAATAGAAAGTGCCTACTATGCCTTCACACTGCCTTTCCTGCCTTTGGAGAAGGCAGCTGAGAGGGTGCCAGCCCCTTCAAGCTGTGCTCAGTATCCCTGTAGGGGAGCACAATGACTTTCTTTTTCTTCCACTCAGTCTGCAGAGCAAGATCCAACCTACTCCGCCCCATCCCATCCACTTGCATTAAGATGTCTGGCAACTGCACAGACACGAGGTTGGCTTCACCTCAAGAGCCTAATTAAGCAATAGAGCCCACTGTTGGGGGCCCTTTAGTGAGATAATTGACTGCAATGTGATTTATACATCCAGAGCTGAAGGCACAGTTACATAATGGTGCCACGGTCAATTATCTCATTGTACTGCCCTCCAGCACAGGGCCACTGTTGCCGTTGGGATACACAGTATTACAAACAGCTTAACCATCTTGAGAAGTATAAAATTACAAAATTCATTGGGTCTGAAGAAACGCACTTACCTAAAACTGAAGATCTGGATAATGTCGCAGCAGAGGTGGCCTGTGACCTGCTGAGGGTGGCTTTCCCACGAGCATTATTCCCCAACCAAGGCAGTTGTTTGTTCATGGCATCACTGTAGAAACTAAATCAAGGGCCACTGGAGTTACCCAGGGATGTATTGAGCACAGCTGAAATGTAATTTACCTTCCAAGTGTCTCTCCAGTGGAAGGAGCTGGAGCCATTCGAGGTCTCTGAGCGTCTTGCCCGCTTGGTTGTTCTCAAGGGAAAACACACGTTGCAGATTCCCTTTGCATGAGAGGTGCTTGTGCATTTTCCTTCAGGGCTCACAGCTCTGGCCAGCTTTCTCAAATCCTTTGCAAACCTTTCAGGAAACCTGGATCACACTGAGCAAGCTCTGGCTACAGTCAGTGTGTGATGGAGACATTTTATGGCTCCACGCAGAGACCAGAAACAGACCTCACTAAGGTATTTAAATGCCTAAATTCTGTTGTTCTTGGTCGGAGTTACAGTTCAGGCACTCAGAAATCCTTAGTTATAGGACTCACAACTCTAGACTCTCATCCATAGACCCCCTGTCACCTACTGGGACCCTCTGTCCCAAGGTAAGCAATCCCCCATATCAAGGATGAGATCTGCAACGAGCTGGGGTGTTGCCCAGCCCTCAAACCCCCAGGTCAGAATTAAGCACCATGAAAAGCTTCGAACATCCACCTGCCTTAGCCAAGGTGGATGTCAGGGCTGTCAGAAAAGACCAACATGCACCCAGGTGGATCCATACGGTAGACACCAAAAAGGAACATTGATGAGATCTGAGAAGGCATTTCCAGAAGATTATGTGTTCCTTTAGGATGGGTTTAAGAGCCTGTATAGCCAACAGAAATTCTGTGGGATTTTGCCCTGTACACTGCTGACAAAGGGGGTAGTTTTTCAAGGCCAAAATAGAGTACAAAAATAGAGCCGAATCGCAGAATCACAGAATCATTTAGGTTGGAAGAGACCTCCAAGATCACCAAGTCCAACCTCTGACCTAACACTAACAAGTCCTCCACTAAACCATATCACTAAGCTAAATCACTGTAAAATACATCATCCAATGGCACCTGGATTTCATGCAGCCCTTGAGAAATGCCTTCCAAACCCAAGAAGAGTCTCTTCTTGGGAAAATCCTGAAAGCAGTGGATTTATAGTTCTCACACTGCTGGTGGCAATCCACCATAACCCCTCTGTGGTGGCAGTGTGACACAAAGGGAACACCACACGCCCAGTGAATTCCAGAGAGCGTTTCCCCTGCTTCATGGTGAAGGATGAAGGAAGGAGGGATTTATTGTAGTGCAGAGATATTTCACTTATTTGATTTAAAGTGGATCTCTACTACTTTTTTTCAGAAGACCAAGTATCTAAGAGCAAAAGAGTGAAAGCCAGCAGACTGTCTTCTTTCTCTCTATTTGGAGAATCAAGCTTGGAGTGTTCACAAGTTTAATCCTTCTGGAGTCTGGGTCAAAAGACCATCAAATTAAATAGACAATGGTGTAGCCAAAATGCTTGAATCTGTGCTGTGGATCACTGCTGTACATTTATAGTGGCAAAATCCAGTGCCACAGCAATTTCACACCATCATTAGGTTAACTGTGTACAGTAAGTTGAGTTGTGGTCCTGCTGAGATCAGTGTGGCAAGACTCCAGCTGGCTCCAGCAGCACCAGGATCAGCCTCACAATAAAAGCAACCAGCTGGTGTCAGGTTTCCTTCCCTAATTATACCAAACTCTGTTGTGTTTTTTTTTTTGCTGATCTATTTCAGCTAGACGAGAGATGGTAATTTTGCTGTGACCTCGTTTCCTGCCGAGCTATGACAGAACAACTAGTGAACAAAACCCTACTTGCCTCGGAACGGAAAAACAATTGACATGAATTTTTAATGGGTATTTTTATTCACAATTAGGTATTTATGGCAGCCTGGGAAATAGAAATGGTAATATTTTCCAGCTTTTGAAGAGCTTCAAATAAGTCACTCTGTGTATAACGCACTTTTAAAGCTATTCTGCATTGAGCAAGTCTCATGTTTTCTTACCCTTCATGAGCTCCTCTCTGCAGAGAGAAGTGCCAGCTGGAGTTTCAAAGGACAGGGTTTCAGCCTGCCTAGTTCCTGAAGGATGTGCAAGGGATATTGTTCTTCTCTTCTGCTCCTGAAATCCCAAATCCTGGCCTCCAAATCTGCTGATCTGTCAGGAGCTAGCGGAGAACAGATGTATGGAGATGTGTGGGAGCTTAGTGCCTCTGCTTTCTCTCCAAACATGAGGTCTTCGGTTGCCTCCTGAAAGCTTTCCCAAGCGAGAGTGTTTGGCTGTTGTTTGGGGAACTGGTTAGCGTTAACTTGCCGTGCAATTTCCTGTCCCTTGAGAGATAGGGAGTAAGCTGAGAAAAGGAGGTGGCCCCACTTTTTCATATTTTGTAGTGAAGCTGGGATCTTTGGGATATAAAAATGTGGAAAGTTTTCGGCAGGACTGTGGTTTAAAACAAATATCTCACCACCCAGTGCTTTAGCAAAGGTCTTTATCCTAGCCTAAAGGAAGAAGTTTGAACCTTTGTCCTTGGATAAGGTATTACAGGGCTGTTCCACTGGTGGCTTTTAAACCTGCGTAAGATTTTTCTGCAAGACTTTGAGACCTTGCAGAATCTCATCAGAATGAAAAAATGACTGCTCACCTCAGTTTTCACTGATTTGCTCACTGTGAGCAGGACAGGTGAGCCATAGAGTTGCAACCATCAGAAATAGTGGTGAGGCCTGGATGAGGGAGCAAATGAAATGATCTGCTGTATCACCAAGAAGCCATTTTAAAAGATCTCTTTTCTGTCTTCAGACCAAGTCCGAAACAGCTACTACATCGGTTCCGATGGCTCTCTCAGGCTGATGCTTGCTAATGGCATGGAGGTGGCCCTGCAGACCGAGCCGCATCTGCTGGCTGGCACCGTCAACCCCACGGTGGGCAAGAGGAACGTCACCCTGCCCATCGACAACGGCCTCAACCTCGTGGAGTGGAGGCAGAGGAAGGAGCAAGCGAGAGGGCAGGTCACCGTCTTTGGACGTCGGCTGAGGGTAAGTGAGAGACGTGAGCAGTTTTGGATTCTGCTTCCCATCTCGTCAGTCCCCAGCCTCGTGACAGAAAGGGACAGGGCTGATTTCTACTCTCTGCAACCAGGATGAGGCTGCAGGACAGAGAAAGAGCTGTTCATCCCCCGTGACACAATCTTTATGGCTTGGATGTGTCCTTATGTCTTCTTGTGTGCTGTCATTGTCTCAGCTGTCACAGACAGGACTGCTGATTTCCCTGAGCCCCCTGCATCACTGGGAATGCATCACCTCCTACCAGACACTGCAGCTTTAACCACCAGGCAGTTCAAGCAAGCAAGAGACGATCATAACCACTAAATATTACACCAATTAATAGAAATTAATAGGTATTTTCTACCTGTACTGCTAGTAGACCTGAGCACTGACAGCTTTGTAAGCCTTGTTGTTCACTGTGCAGCCTCAGGAAATTCTCTAGGTTCCTGAAACTTGCTAATCTGTTGAACCTGCTGAAGAGCTGGGCTCGCAGGGCATCGCATGGCAATTGCCTTTGTTCCCTGATGTGAAGAGTTATCAACAGCTTCAGCCTGATGGTGCTCTCTCCCCACTGAGTGCTTAGCTCTTTCTGTGCTTGAGTCTGATGTGGTTTGAAAACATTGTTCCACACCATGCGCCACAGACTCGTCAGGGCTTTTTCAAGTTCTTGCCCAGTAAGCCTATAATTCCTCTGCTAACTGCAGGCAAGGTGGGGAACTTGTAATAACAGTGAGTCCTGCACACTCACCCTACACCTTGCTGCTCTTGGAGTCCTGGGTTTATGGGAAGCTGCCCAGCGCCTGGCAAATTCAGGCTCTCGGAGAAAAAGGCAGTGCTACCACGGCCAAGGGACTGCAGCTATTTATTCACACTCAGGCTTCGCAGTAAATATTAATGCTGTGGTTTCAGAATATGTATTTCCCAGTCCTTGCTCTCCACCTCTCCCTATTCCCCGCTGCGTGACCTCTGCCACCGTGGTGTGATTTTTCACGGCTCTCTTCGCTCACACTTGTGAAGCTTTGCTTCTCACCTTCCCCAGCCCCGCCGCTGCTCTTTTCCCCTTGCATTGATAGCCTCACACGCTCACTCTTTTTCATCATCAGGAGAATAGCTGGGCAAACAGTAGTGAAAGCCGATGCTTCTCCTTCATTGGAAACTGCTGGATGTCTGTAGATCAGTTGGCATCAATCTTCTTGTTTGGTTTGGGTTGTTGTTTTTTTATTATTTTTTTTTTAATAACCAATGAAATGACCAGACAAGTGTGTCTCTGAAAGGAGACAGCCTTCTCAAATCTGCAGCTGTGGCACAGCTATTTGGTGTTCAAAGCAGTTTCCACTCATTTAGCCGCAGCTCAGCTGCCCGTGTCAGTTTTATCTTCCAAAATCTTCACAGCGGATTCAAACACAGAATGTGTCTTTGTTTTATATTGTACTGCATTTGGAAAAGCACTTGCAAAATGAGTTTTCAGGCTGGTAACTCGTGTCCCTATAAATCTGCCAGCATTTATTCACATTTGGAGCCTACTGGGGCCTGTCCCTGCTTCTAGTGAAGCAGAAGAGCATCTTACATCATTGAAGGACTCGGTTACAGCTCTGTTCAGGGGTTCAAAGGAGCTGAGGGTGAACAAGAAGTTTTAAGTTGCCTGTCTGCACCTGCAAGGCAGCATCTGCACCCCTAAGACATAAACCTGCAAGGTGCTAATTGCCTCCCTAGGGACTGCTCGGCATTTAACATATTCTCCGTGTCATGTTCTCCTCTTCCCTCACACCAGTAATTGCTGCTTTCTCTGGCAAGGGAGAAGCTTAGGGAAGTTCAGTTCAACATGTTTTTGTTCGTTTGGGGAAACTTTATCATTTTCTGCCTTGGGTGAGTAAATCACCGCTTTCCCTCTCCCCTCACCCTGCTGCTCCCAGGAGACAGCAGCAAAGGCATGGGGGAAAGGATGCTCTGTAGGGAAAGAGCACACCCAGCAAGGCTGCAGCTCTGCATCTCTCCCTGAGGTCTGTGAGATGGGGAGAACAGCATCTGGCCGCTGTGAAAGAGGGAGTTCCCCTAAAACCAGCATCCTTTCAGCTGCCATCACATGGATTTATATTTTATGAGTCGTGACCCATGTTTGCGGGGTGTTCTTGGGGACTGACGACACATTGCCATGAGCTCAACCAGCTCCGGGCACGATAATGCCAGTTGCTCAGCTGCCTCCTCAACCTTCCCCAGGAAATAAAACAGTGCCTGTGTTTATCGCAGGGATAAGGCACAGGGCAGGGACTTCTTTGTGGATGAAGGCAGAAGGGGCCAGCCCCGATGCCTTTTCCACAGTCCCAGCAATGCTGACCTGATGCTGAGCTTGAGCAGGCAGCACTGAAGCAGCACAAATATGCTAAAGCAGCCTGTTTCCCTTCTCATGTTGCTCACACCCTACGGAAAGAAAGTTGCAATCCTCTGATCCACCCGCCCAGCAGCGAGGTATCTCTGCTAATTGGCTGCAAAATCAACCCCTGACAAGCCAACAGCAACACAGACCCCATCTGCAGTGAGAGCGTTGGCTAAGCTCTGCTCCAAGGAGCAGAGCTCCTTCTTTCCTTTCCTTTTTTTTTTCTTTTTTAAACAAATATGATTTTTTCAATAAAGAAGGATGTAATCTCTGGCAATGGAGCAAATAGGACAGTTGACAGAGCTGCTGGCTCAGCTGCTTTATTTATTTAACCATGAAAACTCGTATTGTAGTTTGGTTCCTTTTCCCCAAGACCAGGTTAACATTGGCACCACGACCAAGCGTCCCAAAGACCCACCAGAGCCAACATGACCAGAGAGGTCCTTTGGGATACGCCAATAATGTTCCTGGTGTGTTTGCTAGTGAGAACAGTCCAGCATCATCTCCAGAACTTCTACAAGGAGCTGAGGCTTGGATAAGGCCACCTCAATAATTTCAACAATTTGCAGGCGAAACTGCTTTGTGGGTACCATTTATCACATGGATGTTGTTGGCTCCTGGAGCCCTCGCTGCAGAAGTATTGTTTGTGCTCTTCTGCTGAAGGTTGCCACAGCCTTTTTATGAGAAATCTACCCTTTTCATGCTCTTACGCTCCCAGGGTGACCAATGCATGCTGGTTAATTATCATTTAAGCTAAAGGAGCTCCACGTGAAGCTTTGGGGAGATCTGAGATGGTAGCATGTTTGTGCTCATGCTTTTCCAGAGCAAACCAAGGGGTTAAATGGAAGTACTGTAGAAGGATGTGAGTTTGGGGGTAAGTTTAGTCTCTTACACACTGTAAAGGGAGGTCAAATATACTGTGAACTGTGCATTGATGTTTACCCTGGCTCAGCCCCGTGCTGATCACAGGCCTTGCCAAACGCCCTGAAGGGCAAAAGCTTTCTGCAGGAGCTTCTCAGAGCCTTTTCCAGGATGAGGACTCTGGGATGGAGGATGGCACCTTGTTTAGCTGCTCACCATAAAACACGCTTGTTGGACTGAAGCCTGCAGCCCTGTCAGTGCTCCTGCAGAAAATTCCCTTCTATTCAAGGCATGTCAATTTCAATCCTTTTCATATTCAAGGATGAAAAGATTTAGCCCCTGTTCAGAGGCTACCCGGCAGTGTCGGGTTGGCTTTGCCTGTCACCTTGCGGGGTGGCTGTTGGCACTGCAGCGCTTCGCGGAGAGGAGAGCAGGAGAAAAGAAATCATAAAAAAAATCATGAAAAGGGAGACTGGTTCCAGCTAGTCCTGCAGAATTCTCTTGCCACAGTGGTGGAATGAGTTAGGGCACCAGTAATGGGATACAGAGGTTTGGAGTGAGCCTAAGAGCTGCCCTGGGACCTGTTATTTGGTCCTTCCAGCACGGTGCATGGCACATGGAGCAGGGAGGCCACTTCCAGCCCAGATCACTGTCCCAGCGCTGGAAGAGCTCTTTCCAGCTCTCTTGGCAGAGACCAGTAGCAGAAAAAGCTGCAGCTGCCGGGCTGAAGCTGCTCTGTGAATAGATGGAAGGCAGAGATATTATTCCTTCCTGCTTTGCTTTTCTTTCCTTTTTTTTCTTTTTGCAAGCAATTGCCACTTCTGTTTCTCTATTTATAGCAGCAAGCACCTATGAGATATCAAATTGCTCCGTTAGTTACATATGTGCATCTGTACTTAGAGTTTTGATACCTTTTTAATTATTTCCCAGCTTGCCTGTTACAATGGGCTTTTGGCTGATTTCCTCTTTTTCCCATTGCCCATTTGCATTCTATTTTAAACTCAGCTACACATTTAATTGGAGCATTATCTACCTTTCCACACTGTTGTGTTTTTTTTTTTTCTCCCCAAGTCATACTTGCCTTTTACACTGTTATTCATAAACTGGAAATCAGTTCTGCGGTTGCCTCCTTTTACATCATTTTTACACTTACATCACAGCACCGATTCCTTCTGCCTGGGCTGGCCACGCACCCCCTCAGCTCAGTTCCACGTTTTCTCAGCCCTGTTTTTGCCTCTTCCGACCTCCTTCTGAGACTCCTTCTTTTGGCTTTGTAATGCCCCCATTCCCCAGGTTCCAGCACTGATGTCTGAAAGCACAGCAGTGGTCCTGCCTTTCCCTCTTCCCCTCCTTCAGGAATCCAGCACACCATTTCTCCATTGCCTCTGCCACGTCCTTTCTATACCTGGTTAGCTCTCAGATACTCCCACATCCCCAAAATACAGTGGGAATTCAATAAACACCCTAAAGAAATGGCCAAGATCAAAGCTGGACCAGGGCTGAGAGCAGTGCTCCCAGAGCAGGATACGGCAGCATTTTTAACTTGCGTTCTCAAAGACCCTGCAGCAGCCTGCAAACCCTTGGTTTATTGACTGCAGCTGAAGGGCTGCAGAGGGAACCGAAAAAGCTCTTTGGAGTTTGAATTTCATCTGAGAAGAATCTGCACCTTCCCAGAAAAGAGGGGTTCACCAGCTGAAAAAGGTTCGAAAGTGGTGGGATGGAGAAGCAGCTGTCTTCCCTGGCAAGCTTTTCCTGGCAATGTGGGGTTTTCATCTTTGCACTGTATTTTACTACTGTGCTGATATGGCTTTATAAATCTTCTTGCACATGCAGCTAAACATGAGTTGTATTAGCCGGCCCTTTTTGTAATGCTGTGTGCTACAATCCCTGAATGAAAATGTATTCCCGCTCCTACCTTTGAAGTAGATACCTTTGATCTTTGGAGATGCGGAGGCAGTGGAGGTAACAGGAGTGTAATTATGCAACACAGAATAACCCCAGGACAATGAAGCTAAAACTCCAGCTCTCACAGGAAAGTCCCTGGTCTATGTAACATCTACAGTGGTCAAAGCCTCCGTATTTCATCCCAGGTGGAAGGCTTCACCTCCAGTGCATGCAGTAAAAACTCAGAGAAAAACTCAACTTTCAACTATGTTGACACAACATTCATCTTCTTTCTCAAAGTATTATTTTTTAATATCCATGAAAGCAACAGGCTTTTATATCCCAGATTTAATAAGCAGAATATCTTGCAAATATTCCTTGCAACAATTTTCCATTACATCTTCTGTAGGGCCATACCACATGTGCTGTAGCAGTCCTAAGTTTGGGATATGGGCAATATTAATTCACCATGGTGATGTTTCAGAAGTAGCCAGTGGTTTTCTGCCTCTGTCCTCACTGAAGCCAAGAAGTAGGGTTAGGCCAACACTTGGTTTTGACAGTCTTACCTAGAGGCAATGAATATCTGGATAGTCTCTGGTTGATGTAAAGAGGTGTTTGGTGAAACAAGGCTAGGCTTTGTCACTAAAACAGTTTCCAGCTTCCTAATTCTCTGTCTCCCTCTTGTAGGTCCACAACAGAAACCTGCTGTCCCTCGACTTCGATCGTGTGACAAGAACAGAGAAGATCTATGACGACCACCGCAAGTTCACGCTCCGCATCCTCTACGACCAGGCGGGGAGGCCCAGCCTCTGGTCGCCCAGCAGCAGACTGAACGGGGTCAACGTCACCTATTCCCCAGGAGGACACATCGCGGGGATCCAGCGGGGCACAATGTCAGAGAGGATGGAGTATGATCAGTCTGGCAGAATTACATCCAGGATCTTTGCTGATGGCAAATCATGGAGCTACACTTACCTGGAGAAGGTGGGAGTCCTCCTACTGACCTCTGACTCATGGTGCGTTTGGAGTCAAAGGGATTTACTCCTTCGACTTCAGTACAGCTGCATTACTTCAGAGCAGCTGATTACTGGTCCTTATACTGCTCTTCTGTGTATTCTGCTTGCACTAAGATTCATATAGGAACTTCGGTGCCACACCACCCAAAAGCAGTTGAAAATAGTATGGAAGGTTCCCCTGAGGGCATTATTCTTTCCCAGTCTCACTGAGAGCATGTCTTTTAATGCTGTAGAGCTCTGGCATTTGAATTTTAAGCACAACATTCCTTTGCTGAGCTAGCTGTAATATAAAATATCTGCAGGTAAAGTCAAGGAGTGAACAGTAGGGACTTCCAGTAGGATTTTCCATGTGAAAACAACCCATACAGTATGACATCCTCCTTTCTTTGAGTAGCCCATTCCTGGTTCATAGGAAATACATGTAATAAAAAGCCAGACTGTTGTAAACACTTTGCACTGTAGTTTTCACTGTGTAGGTTGGCATGGGACTTAACTTCTATTACCATTTGTTGTTACACTAACTCAGTGTCCCAGAGATCCACTTCTTGCATCCCTGGGGCTGATATTTTTATTTATAAGTTTTGTATAGAGCCTATCCCTACAATAGCTTAAGGGAACTGCAGTAAATGGCTTTTAAAAAGCAAAAAGTATTGACTTGCACCTTGCATTAAACAATCTGTGTGGATTGTCAGTTATATGCAAAAAAACACCGACAACGAATACACACGTGGGCAGAAGTTTCTAAGGCAGAAACAGGTGACACATAGACACACCAAGTTAATTGGGCATTGGACAGCTTCAGGAGGCTATTTTTCCAAGAATTGCTTTGGTCTTTCTATCAGCTTTATTTAGTTAGTTTGTAGAAGCTATTGACAAGGAGAATTTGGGTAGAGACAGCTACACGGTATCGATCCGAACAACTGAGCATTCTAAACTTAGACCTTCACTGCGCTAACTGCTTCTTCCTCTGACTTGCTCCTACTTGGGGATGCTTGATGGGCCATGCAGCTGCATGCTGCCATTATTTCATCCTGTGGGTGCAGACTTATGCTCACTTGCTGTATTATTATTTTTTTTTATTGGAGAATTTTGCAGGTTTTTTTTAGAGTTAAGAATGATTTTGCCTGAAAACCAGGATTAAAATGTATTCTTTTCTCCTCCCCACCTAGTCCATGGTGCTGCTCCTTCACAGCCAGAGGCAGTACATCTTTGAGTTTGATAAGAATGACCGGTTGTCGTCTGTGACCATGCCCAACGTTGCCCGGCAGACTTTAGAAACCATCCGTTCCATCGGCTACTACAGGAACATCTACCGGCCCCCAGAAGGCAACGCCTCAGTAATTCAGGATTTCACAGAGGATGAGCAGCTGCTCCACACTTTGTACTTGGGGACAGGGAGACGTGTCATCTACAAGTATGGAAAGTTGTCCAAGTTGGCAGAGATGCTCTATGACACCACAAAGATCAGTTTCACCTATGATGAAACTGCTGGCATGCTGAAGACGATAAACTTGCAGAATGAAGGGTTCACATGTACAATCAGGTACAGACAGATAGGGCCCCTCATTGATCGACAGATTTTCCGCTTCACCGAGGAAGGCATGGTGAATGCACGCTTTGACTATAATTATGACAACAGTTTTCGGGTGACCAGCATGCAAGCAGTCATCAACGAGACACCTTTACCCATCGATCTCTACAGGTACGATGACGTGTCAGGCAAAACTGAGCAATTTGGTAAATTCGGAGTCATTTACTACGACATCAACCAGATTATCACCACCGCTGTCATGACTCACACTAAACATTTCGATGCCTATGGCAGGATGAAGGAGGTCCAGTACGAGATATTTCGGTCGCTCATGTACTGGATGACCGTACAGTATGACAACATGGGGAGAGTTGTTAAGAAAGAGTTGAAGGTTGGCCCTTATGCAAACACAACCAGGTACTCCTATGAGTATGATGCTGACGGTCAGCTGCAGACAGTGTCTATCAATGACAAACCACTCTGGCGTTACAGCTATGACCTAAATGGAAACCTCCATTTGTTGAGTCCGGGGAATAGCGCCCGCCTTACCCCACTCAGGTACGACCTCAGGGATAGAATTACTAGACTGGGGGATGTGCAGTACAAAATGGATGAAGATGGCTTCCTGAAGCAAAGAGGCAATGATATTTTTGAATACAATTCAGCTGGCCTGCTCATCAAAGCCTACAACAAAGCTAGTGGGTGGACTGTGAAATACCGCTACGATGGCCTAGGAAGGAGGGTTTCTAGCAAAACCAGCCATGGCCATCACTTGCAGTTCTTCTACGCAGACCTGACCAACCCAACCAAGGTCACCCATCTGTACAACCACTCGAGCTCAGAGATCACTTCCCTCTATTATGACCTCCAAGGCCACCTCTTTGCAATGGAGCTCAGCAGCGGCGATGAATTCTACATAGCCTGCGATAACATCGGCACTCCTCTGGCTGTCTTCAGTGGGACCGGCTTAATGATTAAGCAGATACTATACACAGCATATGGGGAGATCTATATGGACACCAATCCCAACTTCCAGATCATCATCGGCTACCACGGAGGACTGTACGACCCCCTCACAAAGCTTATCCACATGGGACGGAGAGACTACGATGTGCTAGCAGGTCGATGGACGAGTCCGGACCATGATATGTGGAAACACCTGAGTAGCAATAACATAATGCCTTTCAACCTGTATATGTTCAAAAACAACAACCCCATTAGCAACTCTCAGGATATCAAATGTTATATGACAGGTAAGGCATTTAAATTGGTTATTATGTTCACAGACTGGTGTCTAGCTTGCCATCAGTGAATAGGATCCTCTCAGTACCTTTGTCACCACGGGGGTTTCCAGTGTTCAGTACAATGGACACAAGCTTTTCTTTGCCAGTTGACCCCTATGTCAGAGAGTGGTCGAGGGCATGTTTAATTCATTAGCATAGACTGAGATTCTAATTCCCAAGCTTGTTTCCTTTTCACTTTCTTGGTATTTAAACTCTTTACGTTGCTTCCAGTTGTTTGTTTCCTCTGATATCCCAAGTTTAGCTACCAGTTAATGTCCTGATAACCTTTCTCTTTGTGGTGGGGCAGCTCTGTTTACACAGTTTTGCCCAGAGATTTATTTGCAACTAAACAAATGACATGCAGATTTGTTTTAGCACAATGGCAGCAGCAACTTAAACCTTTTATCATCGTCAGCCATTTCAGAGCACACAACAGTAACGATGTAGTTCAGAGTTAATCTGCCCAACAGAATTAACAGTTTCTATTAAATGTCAATAAAAAGCCAGTGCTTTAGACTTAAAGGCCAGGTTTTAAGGCATACGTCCCCCACATCTTGACATAACCTCTGAACTGCTTCCCCAAAGACTTCATAAAATGGCATTTACATGGTCTCTGTGTATGTTTTTTATACAGAAAATCATTCTGGAGGTTAAATGTCCATCCTATACTCATACTTTGTGCAACACTGGTAGTAACATTTTAGAGTACTGTTCTGTTGGGACTTTTTTCATATAATTATCATTGCAAAACCAGGTGACAGTCACAAATCAAATGTGCATACTTCTTAAAGAGATACAAATAATTTTTAAATCTACTGCATCTATCACAACTTTCCCATATGCAACAACAATATTTGCATTCCCCTAAATCGCAAGAGTGGCTTAATAGCAAAAAAAAAAAAAAAGTTATGAAATAAAAATCCTGTATTGTTTCATTCAGGTTGTTTTTCCAGCCATTAGGGTTCATGCTTTCAGATTCTTCTGCAATAATCATAAGGATTAGGTTGTATTTTTTCAGATGAAAAGCTGTTTTGTCCAGAGCTGGGAAGATGATGCCATGAGGAAAGTAAACTATGCCAAAAGATGCAGACTAAGACTCTGTGTGTTGGCCTGACTCTGATAATTAAAGCTGGCAGGGAATATTTTGAGACAACTTTTCCTATCACAAAATGCTCATTTGTCAAAATGGAATTTGTTTGTGGGAGAGAGAGTGTTGAGCTTGAGAGATTTCTCAGCAGAAATGTTGCAGACAGCTCTCAAAATCATCTAAATGACAAATTCCAAAATAATCTGAAAGAAAAAAACCCTTTTTCAGTTTCAACCTTTTCAAATTAATTATAAACTAGTTATAGAAGACTGGAAAAGAAAAATTAACAAGTCAAAGTCAAAATGAAAGATCTTAATATGAAATTGTTGTCTCGAAGTGGTTTAGTGTTTGAACAGTCACTTCGTGACATATTAACAGATTTTTATTTTTCTGCTCAAGTTCAGACAGGAGAGAATTTCAAATGCTGTCTTGGATCAAGCAAACACTTTCCCACCCAGCTTTGATGATAACATCAAGACGCCCGAATCCGATACTTTTATATTTTATATGCACCAAATAACTTTTTCCATCATCTTAAAAATTCAATTTTTAGTCTTAAAAGAATGCAGAACCCAAGTTCGTGTTTTAAGTTTCTGCTTTCCCACTTCCACCCTGTGCGTGGAAGAAACAAGTCACGATATGGGATAAGTGTCATGATACTTGGCTGTTGCTCTGCCATTCCTTTATGCTGAAGCTTTCAGGCTCTTCATAGACATGGTGGGTGATGAGAGTGTCCTTGTCATCACGACCACATCTGCCCAGATTTTGGCACAGGGAACCACTCTGTCCCTCCCTCCCCACCCCAGCACCCACTGTCCTTAGGGGAGCTCAGCTCCCGAGACACAGGTGAGCAACATTTTGGTCTCCAAATATCAGGTTTCTGAGCTCATGGGTACAAATTGGAGGCACGCAGAGCAGAGATCAGGAGGAGCAGGTATTTATGTTTTGAGAAGCCCATTGTTAAACATGAGTGTTTTTGCGGTTGTACACTTCATGGCACAGAGCTCTGCTGCCAGCTTCAGCAATCCTGATGGATTGAACTGACATTTCCATTACATGTGTCTGCATTAAGCACTCTTTTTCTTTGCCCTCAAATGAATTTACTGTGAAATGTGTTGGCAGGGTTACTGTAGCTGAAAAAAAACTCTGTGATGTGGAATGTACTTTTCTGTCAAAAAAGTTGTCACTGCCTCTTGGCAAATTAATATTTTCCCCTCTGTTTTCTCAGCTCCACACCTTCCTCCTATGGTGGGTTTTGGGGTGTGGGTTTTCTGTTGTTGTTGTGCTGGGTATTCCAACACCTCTTCCCAAAAAGAACAAACTCCTGTTTGCAAATGTTTTGAAAGTCAGTTTTCTGAGAAATACCAAAAAGAAAAACCTGTCTTGAATCTCTCCAGACGTGTTACATATTTTTCTGCTGTTCAGAATCCCTGCTCTGTATCCTTTTTAACATTCGTGAAGTGCTCGGAAAATGATTCCTGCACCAATGCCGACCTTCACAGTTTTACTTTGTTCTCCTGACCACCTGGTCCACAATATGGACATCAAAGGTCCTCGTTTCACATGAGAGGGGTTTGGAAGCAGGCTGGCTTAGCGCTAAGCAAAGAGATAATCAAACAAGAATGAGAAACGATTAATTTCCTTCCCTCCCCCCCCAACCCCTCTGTTTCAAAGACACTCCAAAAACAATCTGTACATTGAGTGAACAGAAGTGTTTTAGTACAGAAACCCTCCTCCTTCCACATGGATTGTTGCAAGGGCTTTTTGGACATCTGCCCAATCTCAACATTTTGGCCTGCAAGAAAACAAGCATCAGATAGTGTGTTTGTTTGGCTCCCGGTCCTCCAGTCATCTGGAAGTGCCTTTCTTGCCATTTGCATCTGTAATTTCTCTTCTGACCAGCTCTTCAGAATGTTCATTCAGGCCCATAGGGGACAAAGAAAAAAATATTCAAAGATGCACATTTGATTCTTTAAATTGATCCTATTTTCGGACTGTTTCAGCAGGGTTTGTTCAGCTTAGCAAAATGAAAAACGAGCCCTTTGCACATCCAGCTTGAAACAGAGCAATCACCAACACCATCCCAGTTATGCACAAAACACATAAGACCCCTGGGAGCTGATATTAGTTAAACTTTACCTTCATATCTTCCTTTTTCTTGCAATTGCTGTTTGTGTGCCAAATGCACACCATATTGCTTGGGGACTGGAGCAGGTGTGTCCTTCTCTAGAGTCCAGCGAAGGCAAACAAGGTGAGATCATCAAATGTTCTGAAGTTAAAGGGGGGAAGCGATGCTGATCCCAAGCAGATCTAGGAGTTAGCCAGCCACATCATTATTTCCTCCAGCAGGAGAACATCTAGCTACTATTCCTAATAGCTCTGCAACTTGCAAATTAGGGAAGATTTTGTAGTCTTATGTCAAAGGAATACAAGAACATTCCCCCAGTTTAATCCTCAACATCCCAAATGCCTTGGTTTTCCATCATGTCCCCTTTAGTGCCAATGATCCCTCTTTTACATAAGACAATGGTTTATGGCTTGTAGCCAGCAGTTTTCTCACGTTCCAAGGATTTCTTCTAAGGGGTTTATGAAAAGTGCCTGAGCAAAGTGGTATTGTATCCCTGTAGGTAGGCTGGCTGGCTGGCTGTTGTGTTATGGGATGGAAAAGAATCCAGCAGTGTGGATGTGGTGTCACAATCTGAGAACAGTTTGTGGCCCCTTTTATTAAGCCCTTTCAAATAACCTGGTCAGGTAGTGGTGTGGTAGCTGATTTCAGGTGTCACTGTACAAGATGCCATGACTTTACACTGGTGTAATACTCAAACTACATGTTCTTAAAAACGACAAGGAAGTGAGGTGGAAATGCCATGGAAAAAGCAAAGGATGCATCCAGAGCCTCTTCCTTGAGCATCTGCACCAGAACTGTGCTGTTCATCCTGGATGTCCTGGTATTCTGGCTCACTGCAAAGCTTTGAGAGGCCTCAGGAAGAGAAGTATTGTGGCTGAGATATTCAGAGCTGACTGCAGGGTTGGAAAACACTTCCAGTTAAGCTGCAGCATCTCAATCTCTCTTAGCATATCTTTGTTCCTGTGCTTTTCGTCTGTCACTTTAGAGCAGTGTCTCGTGGCTGCTGATGTAGAACAGCCATGGAGTTGGCTTTAATTTGAGCCATTTGGTCACTGCCAAAGTTTCAGAGCTGGGAAAATGCAGAATTGGACTGTGCTTGGAGGTGGAAAGTCATTGACTTGCCCAGCCTTGGCACGCAGTTCTTTCAAGGGCCATTAAGATTTGTTCTCTTCACATAGAGTAGAGAGCAATCGTTGTGGCCAGACTGCTAAAGTGCCAGGCACTGTAGGGTCCTCATCTATGCCATTCACCTAGGCAACCCTGCTTGAGAGATCAGATAATCTGATTTATGCTTCTCTTCCTTTCCAGATGTCAACAGTTGGCTGCTCACCTTTGGGTTCCAGCTACACAACGTCATCCCCGGATACCCCAAGCCAGACATGGACGCCATGGAGCCATCCTATGAGCTTATCCACACACAGATGAAAACCCAGGAATGGGACAATAGCAAGGTGATCCATGCAACTACATACCGTATTTCATACCCTTATCAGCAAAGTATTCAGTTGGGATCTTCGTAAAAAACCCTCTATCAGCCTGTTCTTCCAGATGTGCTGGGAGGTTAAGAGCGAGTCGACCCGAGGCAGCTTGTCTCTCCCCATTACAGTAATGAAATCTCACCGAATAATCACATCGTAAATTCTTTACTGCCACTGTGTTTATTCCTGTGATACTTTCTGGTAGTCGCTCAGTGAGATGGAGCATTACTGTTTTTTTGTCAAACAGAAGAGAACTACCACATACTGCAGACAAAGGTCCTGGCCTTTGCACCAAGGATTCTTGGAGGCAAAAGAAAGTAAACCTTGATACAGAATCATTTTCTACAAATTTTTTATTTTTATTTTTTAATTTATTCAGTCTGGTTTAAAATACTTTTTTAAAAAAAATCCCAGCACTTCTTCTGCATTACCATGGGTTTCCCCAGAAAGACGTTTTAGCTGGTAGTTAACTTTCATTTTACCTGAGGGGTTTTAATCCCAAACCACTGTGTCCTGCTTTTAAAAACAGGCCTGCATCAGAAGCCATTTTGACAGATGCTAGCACAAAATTCAATGATAAAATTGGCAAGAAAAAGCTTTTACAGTCCAATCATTTCTCCGTCTCTTCCTGTTGGGAATTATTCAGCTGAAAGGTGGAGGCAGCACTGTTAAAGGTTAGCACACTGGGTCAGGGTCTGAGAGCCCTGGGTTACTCCCAGCCCTACTGCTTATCAGTTGTATGACCTTGAAAACAGACATTTCCCTCTCAGGATACTCTTTCCTCTCCTAGGCTGATTTTATTCTGGGTTTGTTTTATCTCTTCAGTCTGAATCCTCTTTAGGATATAGATTCCTGCTTGCTATTGCTGTGTATTCAAATACTGCGGAGCTGTGAGGCACCAATTTGTTTGGGGAGATCAGGATGTGCTTTTAACACTTCTGCTAATAAAATGATAATGGTAGCAAGTGGAAATGATCCCAGCTGCCTTCCTAGGCCCTTTATCTAAGCCTTTACTGAAATCTCACTGTCCTGCAGTGGATTCTTGAGGTCCTGTACACAAATTATTAAACTAGGAGGTAAAATACAGTGTCACATTTCCCCAGCCCCAAGGTATCACTCAGAGGTATGAACAAGATACTGTGAATTAATTACATAGTCATGTGTCAGCCCTGCCTCGGTACTGAGCCTCGTAGTTGCAGGGAAGACAAGCTAAAATGTACCAGCTTCAACTTCAACAAGAGAGATTTAAATTAAGACATATCACTTTACAATAGAAGCAGATGGAAAGAACGATGCCTTTTGCTACCATGGCTGCGTTGATGCTTGAAAACCATTACGCCACAGTAACTCAGCTGTGTTTTGGAGCTCAGACACTTCTCTTTTGTTTCTCTCTTCCTCAAATTAAACAATAAAATGCTACCAGAGATGATTTCTGTAATGAGAAATAATAGCCTCAGGATTCTTCACCCGCTTTGATGTGACACAGTCTCCCCAGGCAAAGCTGTACAGGAGAAGGCAAACAGGGAAGGCTCATTCAGAGACCGCACAAAGATTGTCTCTAAATTATTATGTACAGTAAATGATAACACTCCGAGAACTGCAACAGAGATTAGTGTTAATAATAATAATAATAATAATAATAATAATAATGTTATTATTACATCATTTCAGTGTTTTTATAAAGCTTATTGAATAGCCAAATAATTTAATTGGCGGCTTGAGATGAAGTCTGACACTTTTTTATACGGGAGCTGGAAATAAAACCAAGGAGCCCTCCCTTCCAGCCACCCATTTTAGGTGAATCTGCCTGAATGAGCAAAGTCTCCTTGTCCCCTTCAGGTTTGTAAACCAAGAAGCTGCAGTGAGGTCTGTGCAGGGACCTGCTTGGTAAATAAGGGCTTTATGCAGCTATCGTGCTTCCAGATGAGTCACTTTACAATCACAATGTTGAAAGTGGAATTTAACCATTGCAGGTTGTTTCATTTTCTTCCCCTGTGTTATGACAGCAACAAAACAGGAGCATTTTTATTTTAGTCTACAGTTGCAGGATCATGCTGTGATAGCAAGTAGCTCTCAAATGCTGTAGAGCAGGGTTCCCTTCCTTTCTGTCACACCCAGAATAATGTAGACATGTATTTGCATAAACTAAATTCATTCGCATTTTATGCCTGAACATACGATCCATTTTCTCCTAAACCTATCCATGCACTGTACACTGATTTTTCACATGCAGTTCTGTTTGTTCCCAGCCCTTCCAGCCACACACACACACTCCCAGCCAGGATTCAGCCCTCTGTCTTACCAGTTCTCCCCATATCTGTTGATGAAGCATGTGGAATAAAACACAAAGTTTTGAAAACCTCCCAAAACAAATGACAAAATTAAACAAAGTTAAATGGAAGATCGGGAAATATTTTTGTTTAATGAGATTGATCAAACTGTGGAGTGCCCTTCCAGAGCATTTGGAAGAAACTGCAGATCTTTTATCATTTAAAAGTAGCCTGGACAAGGCACCAGACAATGCCCATTCTGTTTGAAATCCGGGGATATTCACTGCATGATGTACCACAGCTTTCTCATCTCTGCCTCTTCCGATCCCTGGTTTCTCTGGGTCACATAGCCCCTTGTAATAGACCAAAGGAAATTTGAGTTACTCCACTAGCTCCACTGATCAAAGCCGTGGCCCAGCAGATTGAGTCAGTTCTTTTATCAGAGAGGAATGAATAACAGGAGCACAACGGCAAAGCAACTAACTCCTCGGAAATGGCTGCATCATATCTTTTCGGAGTGCATAACCAGAGGGGCCTGGCATCTCCTTCCAAAACATTGTCGGTACTTGCCTTGCAGGGCTGGAAGACGGGAGAGATAATTCTGGCTGTGGGCATCCACCAGCTCAGAAACAGCCAGCATGTCATAAACTTTGCGCTAACCCCCTGCAGCTCCGGAGTGACATTTAAAATCCAATACTCTGTTGTGTGGCACTTCTCCCCCCCCCTCCCCTGCATCCACGAGGCTGTCACTAAATTGTTTGTTGAACAAGTTCAGTGTTATTGGCCACCAGGGGACTCCGGGTGACCTCTGGCATATTGTGGAGCTGCTGCACCTGAATCCAATTTCTCCTTTTTTTTTTTTTTTATTTTTCCCTTTTTCCCCCTTTCCCCTTTGTCTTACTGAACTGTCAGGTAATTGCCAGAGCCAGAACAACTCTATTTGCAGGAAGGGATGTTTTGGAATCAGTGCTTCTATCGTTAGCTACATCATGTCATTAACTACGTGTCTCTCCGTCCCATGAGAAAATGTCCCAAGGACATCTCTTGCCAATGCTCATCACTCAGGGAGAGCATCCTCACTTTGGGGGTGCTTCATCCCAAGCGTGGGCCATCACGCTGTCCGTGTGCCTGTCCATCAGCCACCAGCTATGTTTTGTGAACCTTTTGGCCAGTTTTCACTTGATCTGATGTGGGAAAGAGCTGAAGTCTCCAAGACACTAAGCTCCTGAAGCATTATGAAAACGGAAGAGCAGGAAAAGGAGGCAAATCCTTTTATTTCCCCACAGATGGAAATCTGCATGATGAGCTCAACCTAGCTATCCCCCCGGAGCTGTGTGCACAGGTGGGATGGAGGAGAGACCTGTCCTCCAAACCCAAGAGTTAGCAAGGTGGGGTGTCCCACCAACCACCCTCCACCGGGTGACCTAGGTCTTGGATAGACCTTGGGAGCTACATCCTGAGGGGTTCACCATGAGAGAGTTAGGGCATCCATAGGAGAGAGTTAACAGTGGAGGATTTTGAAGGCAGGGAAGTCGTAGCTCAGGCCAAGCATTTTGGAAGAAGTGGTTTTCCATGTTGTAACCCATATGGTAGTCGGAGAAACACCTATCTGTGTGTAACGGCAGGGGATGTAGAGAAACTTGGAAACGTACTCACGTATTTCACATCTTGGATCCTTGATGGGAAATTAAAGCTTTCAGTCTCACACTGGAAGGCGGTATTTAAAAACAACAGATGATAGTATCTGGCGATGGTATTTCAAATCCTCGAGAGGTGCAGGCAAAATGCAAGAGGCTATTCAGAGAGCTCTGTAATGTGCCGTTCTCTTGAGCTCTGTGCAGCAGGAAAGAAATGATGAAGGTCGTTCTCTTCTCTCCAATGGGTTGTTACTAGATAAAGTGAAATGTCACCTAAGGACATCTGATTAAAAGAGCCTGTGAGGAAAAACAAACCCAGCCTATTTGTCACTCGCATCTAAGAACAAATATTGAAATAAAATAACTATGAATTCCCTTCTTTCTTCCTTAATACTGGTTTTATAGATACCTTCCTTTACAGTTGCTAAAAGCAGTGGCATTTTTTAGAGAATACTATACACCACTGCAGCCTTGGACGGAAATTTTCTGTTTCTCTTCCTTGCCAGTTCATTAAAATGAGTTCTAAGATGAAACAGAAATGGTCATTGCAAAGTCAGGGATACACTGCCTCTTTGAACTGTGTGTAATGCTTGCCTCCCCCCTGTATATTCACAGCAGAGCATACAAAGCTAGCTGTGCCCCAGTTTGCCTGAATTTGGTGTGTTTTTTTCCTACTGTTGGATGGGTTTGTTTTTCTTTTTTTAAAAAATGCTGTTCCCAAATATCATTTTGTTTTATCAAAGAAATGCACTCAAAAAGTCATTTCAAAGTGATTGCGGGCTCATTTTCAAGATAACAGAGTTATTTGCAGATAACAGAGTTTAGTTATTATAATAGTTAAGAGTTGTTCGGTATTACAGCATTGCATGTCTTCTCCTACTACAAAACAAAAGATGGGGAGATGTTATGATAAAAAAAGGCCTTTATCTAGAAGGCCTGTAACCAGTCCCCAGTGAAAGACCCTTTGGGTGTGATTTTGTTCTAGATGGAGACACCTAAATTTAGGCCTCTGCCTGTGAACTTGGTGTCCAGCAGGGCACAAATCATCCAGAGCTTTTGTTACTCACTGCTCCATGACGAAGCTGCAGGCACTCTGGGGCATCTCAGATCACACTAGACATCAATGTACGGGTTTATGGGCAACTGAATCAGTCCTGAAGCCAACACTGAAGTGTGAGAAGCAGGTGCACAGAAGGCTGGGACATCCATAGATTGACTGGTACTGCCCAATTACTTCACCAGCAAAGGATCAAGCCCCCAGCCTCACAAACCTTCCACCTACAGTGGGCATACAGCTAGAGGTCAAGAAGGTCTATTTCTGTGGCTTTGGTCAGTCATTCCACCTCTGTCATAGCCACCAGGAGTAGTGCCAGTAACAGCCCTACTGTTGTCCATGCAACAAGAGAAATGCTTTCCCTGTACAGAGGAGGAGATGTGTCCTGGATGGAGGCTGAGAGGACCAACAAACCAGTTGGCCTCACGTCCTGTCTGAGTGTCCTTAGGCAGAAAGTGACAGTGCCATTGCTGTTAGCTCATGTGTAATCCATTAAACCTCCAAGTCGTGCCAGTAGAGGGGTGGGTGCTGCTTATTTTCCTTCTAAATGAAATCCAGATGACAGTGGAGCTGTGGAAATTGTATGACTTCATATAATGTCGTGAAGGCAGTATGTTATTAGATAAAGGAAAGGTCATGCATTCTATTATTGGGTAATAAATTGTAAAAAAGACTTTAAATTTTTGGTTTACCTTTTGTAGTGGACAGTTGCTGATCTAAATCCAAATTTATTGGGAATTTGACCATAAAGCTGAAAATCAAAAAAATTGACCTCAGGCCAGAGGGTCCCACCTTGACAGAGCTTGTGGAGCTTGATGAAGGTAGATCATGTCAGAGCTGTTGCCTGTTGTACCTATCACAGCATGTGCCGAACAGGTTACAGTCCTTCCTGAACTAATGGCAAACTCAAGGACATCATCCATTAAACGTCACTTACAGCTGTTGTCAGCAGTAGACTCCCAACCAACATTTTAGAGTAACAACGTAGAATCATAGAATAGAAGCGTAGAATCATTAGGGTTGGAAAAGACGTCCAAGATCATCTGGTCCAACCGTCCCACTACCACCACTGTCACCCACCAAACCATGTCCCTAAGCACCACGTCCAACCTTTCCTTGAACACCCCCAGGGACGGGGACTCCACCACCTCCCTGGGCAACCCGTCCCAATGCCTGACCGCTCTTTCTGAGAAGAAATGTCTCCTCATTTCCAACCTGAACCTCCCCTGGTGCTACTTGAGGCCATTCGGAGAGAGCAGTTGGAGGGGTCTGAAGCCAAACCAGGAGCTGAAAATAAATTTATTTAATTTTAATTTATTAAAATTAACCAGTGTGGATGATAAGAGGTCCAGTGCAAGACCTCACTGCCCAGGCTTCTCTCATTTAGCAGCATAAACACAGTATTATGGACTATGTCCTTCTGGCCCAAACCATGCCTAGCGCTGTCCGACTTATCCAAGGTGATATTGAGTAGCTGCTGCGATTAATTAATTCTAGGGATCCCTGACCACTTAACTTCTGGTAAATATAGCGATGTATATATAGAGATGGTGACAGATAAATGACCACAGGACACAGAAATGTGGTGCAGAAGACCTGATTTACATTCCTGAGTGAAGGATCTTGCACTAAATGGTGATTCAGTGTGTGTAATGAGAAAGAACTTTTCCTGTTGCTTATAAAAGTTACTGAGCAAGATGGAAGAGCAATGTGGCATGCTTGGGTAGTGGGGAAGGACCACCTGGAGTCAGCCTATAGGAGATGCACCTGAGAGGAATGCATCCCCATTTAAACACCTCTTAAGATGAAATACCTAACGAAGAGTGTGTGATACGCACTTATGCAGAACTGTAAGAGTTTCATGGAGTCTAGAAACCTAATTGCTCCCTGTCCATCATCGGTGACATCTTCATTAATTACGTCCATCTTTTCCATAATTAAAGCCCTTGTTCAGCTGGTGGGGGAGCTATCAGACTGTTAATTAGATCGCTCTCTGGGCTGTATGTGAGATCCCCCACAGGCAGCATGGGGAGAACCAGAAAGAGCTCCTATGGCTGCTCCAGCTACTATGCTAGCAACCAAAAGGGGGAGGGAAGGGGGCTTATGCAGCTTTCTTGGCACTTTGAATAAAAGTAAGTCTTGGGTCTTAGGTATTTCAACGTTGATTAAACCCAAAACTTGCCCTTAAACTTGTGTACCTCCATTCTTTTATAGTTTTCTCCTTTATAGAGCAAAACTGCTCATAACCACTGAGCAAGTCACAGTGTAGAATCCTTTATTTTGTTTCTCTAATGGTTTGAAACCCTTCCTTGGAAATGGCTACCAGGGAAGCGAGGGTTCGTTTCCCTTCCCTCACCGTAAGTCGTAGTAAAGAGGTCAATGCTGAAATGTCTGCATTGTCTGAAATGTCTTCTTACAGCCAGGGAAGGATGTGAGCCTTTAGCTTGTGGACTGTTTAAGGCAATCTCCTTCATGGATGTTAAATTTCCTCAAAATAATTGGAGTGCAGCAAACTTTTCTTTGTAGCCTATTTTTAATCCTGGATGTCATTACTTTATTGAACTCAGCCGTTGGCAGTGCCAGGAGAGTTTTGTCATAGCATCCTCTTGCTTTTGTGAAATTTGAGCAAATAATTGTTCGTGAGCAGGGGTTTGTAAGAAGATTGCGCTGCCATGAATTGATGAGAGCATTTCCAAAGACATTTTGCAGTAATGATGAGCTGCTGACTCGCTGCGTGCTTGCTCCATTATACGCTAACAGCAAAAGTGACTTTGTATTATACCTGACTACAAATGATCTAGGCTGTTGTCTCTCTGCAGTTTTTCTTCAATATAAGCTAAAACTCGAACATCAGGTATGGCTGGCCCTAGCTCAGGGAGCCTGGCATGTTGTAGAGGGTCTGCAGGGAATAGGATTTGGATTTAGGGCCCTCCTTTAGTTTTGAACAGCCTGCTTTGGCCAGGCTGAAATGGGATTTAGAGGAGCTGTAGCTACTTCGAGGGTCGTACCTGCGATGCAGGCCTTTTGAAGGTGGCCCAAAGAGTTACAAGGTGAAGTTAAAATAGAGGGAACTGTTACAAATACTTTCATACTTTGTCACAGAAACCTCAAAGCATTTTATAAAGCATAACAGCCACCAGATTCTCTATGAATGATTTCTTATTTTTAGAGAAAAAATACTGAAACACAAAATAACAGCTTGGACAGGTGAGAGAGCCCAAACGAGACCCCCACACTACTAAAGCAAAAACTCCTTTTCTCCCTCTACCTGTTTCTATCTGTAAGTGTAAATACAGTTCTATTTATTGAAACGATGAGTATGAGGGAGAATAACCTGGCATGTGTCTCTTCTACTAAAAAGAATTAAAAATCTGAAGAAACTTGATGAGGGAAAAAAAAAAAAAAAAAAAAACAAACATGGAGCTCCTCATTAGATTGACACTGGTCTCCAGCATGCAAAATAATGCCTTTGGGTCATCAGGCTTCTCTTTCTAACACATCTTCTTCTTCTTTCTCTCCATCCTCAGTCAATTTTGGGGGTCCAATGTGAAGTGCAGAAGCAGCTGAAGGCCTTTGTCACCCTTGAGCGCTTCGAACGGATCTACAGCTCCAGCATCGCCGGGTGCCGGCACGTCAAGAAGAACAAGAACTTTGCCTCCGGAGGCTCCATCTTCGGCAAAGGCGTCAAGTTCGCCATGAAGGACGGGCGCGTGGCCACCGACATTATCAGTGTGGCCAATGAGGATGGGCGGAGGATCGCAGCCATCCTGAACAACGCCCATTACCTGGAGAACTTGCACTTCACCATCGATGGGGTGGACACGCACTATTTCATCAAGCAAGGGCCGTCGGAGGGCGACCTGTCCATCTTGGGCCTCAGCGGCGGGCGGAGGACCCTGGAGAACGGCGTGAACGTCACGGTGTCCCAGATCAACACAGTGCTGAGTGGAAGGACTAGACGTTACACGGACATCCAGCTCCAGTACGGCGCGCTGTGCCTGAACACTCGCTATGGGACCACCTTGGACGAGGAGAAGGCCCGCGTCCTGGAGCTGGCCCGCCAGCGCGCCGTCGCCCAAGCTTGGGCCCGAGAACAGCAGAGACTGCGGGATGGGGAGGAGGGTATTCGCTCGTGGACAGAAGGGGAGAAGCAACAAGTGCTAAACACAGGCCGGGTACAGGGCTACGACGGCTATTTTGTGATCTCAGTGGAGCAGTACCCAGAACTCTCAGACAGCGCCAACAACATCCACTTCATGAGACAGAGCGAGATGGGCAGAAGGTGACAGAGAGGGTCCATACGGTGACTTCTTGCCAAAGACAGCTACTCTTTTGTGGCCACTTACCTGACTGTGTTGTACTCAATCCTTTTTCTAAACTGAACAAGGTGGGGGGGAGGAAAATAGAAAGAGAAGGAATAATACGGTTGCACTGTAACTCATGCAACATACTTTTTTTCCCCTTTAATTTGGCCTTCACACGTTTTTTGCAATGAACAGAAGGTATATTTTGCCGTAGTGTGATCACAGTGACATTTACTGTCTCTTGTCCTTTTTTTTTCCCCCTTTGTGAGGAATTTGAAGTGGGGAGTTGTCAACGTACATCCGTAGGTGTGAAGTGCGAAATGGGTGTCTGTGCTAACTTGTGTCATCCTAACCCTTTCTGGTTTGGGGCAGGGACAGATAGCCTTCCACCCAAAAAATGGGGAGCCCACGGCGTGCCGGAGAGCTCTTCCTGGGAAGAAAGGAAAAGGAAGACGACACTGATTCCTTAACGCCGAAAGCGACCGACCGTCCAAATCATGTGCCTCAAAAGAGACCTTACAAGTAGTTTTCACGTTTCACTTGGGACTTAAAGTGTTTTTTGGGGGCTCCTGCTGAGCAGAAGTAGATTATAGAGGCAAAGGAGCTGATTATATTAACTTGCAAGATGATTCTCTTCCTTCCTGAACTGGAATAAAAAAAGAAAAAAAATCAGTCTTTTTTCATTATGAGAGTAGATACTTTTTGTTTGTTTTTGTGTGTGTGCGCAAATCCTGGTTTTAGTTAAAACCTAGCAAAAGCCAAGAAAGGGACTCCTGCTCTATTGAGAAAAGCTAAATAAATTCTCTCATACGTAGAGCTGTTCTATAGGTGGATTTAATGCACCCATGTTGTACATTTGCTAATGGCATAACTTCATTAAATGTATAGTGTTTCAGTACACGAGGCTACGTGTTTAACAGTCCACTGTGCTGTATCTGATAAAACCAGTTAATTTTTAGGAAGCTGATTTGAATTTAAAAGTAGTTATAGTATCCCAGTGACATACCACTGAAAATTAGAGCAAGCCAAACCCTGCTTTTCCTGATTCTGGAGCTTGTATTTATTGGCTGGGAAACGCAGTTTTGAGTAGCATGCTGGCAAGTCATTTATGACTATGGCAGATAAATGTCTCTAGGGGACTTCGGCAGCAGGGATTTTAAAATGTTTAATAAGTAGCAACAGCTTGTGCGTGGTGGGACAAGAAGGAGAATATTGGAATCAACCCTCTCACTGTTTCTTACACGAGCTTGAATTTAACGGAGAGTCCAGTTGACTGTTAGCAGTGAAGAAAGGGAAGCTTGGCTAGAAATGCCCACTACAGAGGGGACCAAGTGCTTTAATAAGAAACTGCTGACAGAGTTACATGGCATGCTAATGTAATTTGTATTCACATAACCTCTGTGCTCTGGAAGAGTCCTTGAAATTCAAGGGAACAAGGAGATGAGATGAGCATCCTCTTCCCTGCCTGAAGCAGCCCCGTGGTAGCAAGGGGCCGTTCCTGCAGGCAGAGGCATCAACCCGCTGGGGCTCCAGCTGGAGGTGGCCAGCCCTGGTCCCAAACAGACATCTCGATCACACTGACACATGCACGTATCCTGACTCTAAGAGCTCTCATCGTGTCTCTCTGAGAACATCTCAGTCCTGATTTATTTTTTCCCCCCATCCACTTCACTTTATGCTGCCTGGTTCTGCAGAGAGATAACCCGAGACGTGCAAGTCCATGCCAAGGCTGTTTCTTCACTCGGCGCCCTACAACGCACCCATGTCCCCCGAGCCAGCCCACCACCACTGTCATCCTCCAACACATCCCAATATTCCTCTGCGGGCTCCAGCCCCCAAGATAAGGCATGTTGGGCACACGCTCCTCGAGCAGCAAAATTTTGGCAGCCCCGGTGCTATCGCGGTTTCCCCATAGATGCCGGCTGCCAGCTCCGCCTGCCTTGCCTCTCTGTTCCCGGGCGCTTGCCTGGAGGAAGGTATGGGATGGAAATTCCCCCAGCAGACTGCTCCTCCTCCAGTTCCCAATCCTTCGGGCTGCAGGGCCATAATTTCAGCGGCTGCAGAGCCCCAGGGCTGACGACCTTGGGGCCACCCACCGGTACAGCCCTGAATTCCTGGTGGTCCCTCCTGCTTGAGGCAAGGGTGACGTTGCTGCTGCTGTAACCAGCACTGTGCTCCCCACCACCCCTTGCAGCACGCAACCTTTAGTGCTTTGGCAGGCGTGAATCGCAGGCAGCTGGGCTGGAAAGGGCATCGGGCTCCAGCAGAGCCAGCTGAGAGGAGCTGCAGCGCCTGGGCCAGCTCGAGTCCTTGGCAAGGGAGCCTGCCAGGGATGGTGAAAAGGCCGTGGCATCACCGCCTGTGTCGCTGGTATCAAACTCTTGGCAAGCCTTGGTTGTCCTGAGGATGTGCTGGTGGGGACTGGGGGAGCGTTAGCCAAGCCAGCAGCTGCCACCTACTCGGAGGAGGCAGTGTCACCTTTCCAGGGCTACCCAGCTCCCCTCTTCCCCCTCCCTGGGGTACACCAAGAACAGATCCCCCCCTTCCAGTTCCTCGACTTGGCTGAAACAGCACAGGTGGACCAAAAAATAAAAATAAAATACGGGAAGCTGGGAGGAAAGGCGTAAACACTTGTTGAAGACTTGTGGCATAGAGAGAGCTCGGCGTGCATCCCGTCCCGCTGCTCCCGTCCAGGTGGCTCCGGCAAGAAGCAGCACTTCCATCCCCATCCCCATCCGAGTGTCGCACCGCAAGGAGGAGCAGAGCAAGAGCAAACCACGCAGCCACAGAAAGAGATTCAAGCGTGAAACATTCCTGCTGGAACCCTGCCAGCCTGAGATGGCACCTCTACAGCCTTACAGACCCTTCAGGTTATTACACGAGCTGATGACTTGGAGGAGTTCTCCCATTTTTCAAGAGTCTCACGGTCCCTAGAGCTGGGAGCCATCCTGCTCCGCACCACGGTGAAAGCACCACGGGTTGCACCTCTCTGCATCCTCAAGCACCGGCAGGGTGCGATTGCCCACCAGCAACATGAAGGTCTTCTCCTGGACCTGCGCCCTGTGCAGAAACTGTGGACAGTATGTCAAAAATAAAAGGAAAAAAATATATATGTAAGAGTATATACATATATATCTGTAATGCTCTTTTCCTTATCAAAGCCTTTAACCAAAAAAAGGGACGGCCATCCAGCGATGGATACAAACCTGTCTGAAGATGTCTGCTACGTTTTCCAGACGTGGTCCTGTGCACCCTGCTCTGGGTGGCCCTGTTTGAGCAGGGAGGTTGGACCAGATGACCTCCAGAGGTCCCTGCCAACCTCAACCCTTCTGCGATTCTGTGATTCTGTTCCTGAAACTTCAGCCTCTGTGAAACCTTCACCCCTTCCACTTGACTTGGGTGGTGAAACTGGAAGCAAACATTCTCAGCCTTGAACCCCTGCATTTCCCTATCCGTTAATGGAAAGTCCTTTTTCTACGGACCCTGGGTGCTTTCCCATGGAATTTAAGGGAGGAGGCTGAAGGCACAAAGAGCTCTGAGCCATGCCCTGCCAAGCAAGGGGCTGCTCTCAGCTGTCCCCAAGCATTCCCCACGCAACTCCCAGCCCCGTAGCCCTTTCCCAGCCCTTGTGCAACCCTGATTGCCTCCCTGCAGGACCACATCGTGGCTTCCCGAGCCTTCTTGCTTTGCCTGTGGGCAGCGGGACAGCAGATCCTCACTTCTGGAAGGCTGGGAGGTCCTGGGCACCAATCCCACCACGCTAACCCCATTTATCCCATCTCTGGATGTGCTTCTGGAAGCCACTCAAGTGCGCGACCATCGCTACAGAGAGTGCCACCGTGGCCTCGGGCACATTCATGGCTCAACTTCGAGATCTTCTGGATTCCCCAAAGCGGCATCCCTTCAAAATGCAAAGGATCAGATTAAATTGCCTTGAACTCCCGGGCTTGTCTCCAGCTGGAAGAGTTGTGTGAAGGGTTAGGACCAAGACTCATAGCTTAGAGGAGAAACTCCAACATCCCTGACCGCTGGATCTCAGTGTGAGCAGTGGGTGAGGAGACAGCTCCAGCCCTCTGCAGCTGCTGCTGGGACCAAAACTTGCTTCATTTGAAGACACACCAGTGATGGTCTTCATCTGAAGACACCCGGACACAAGCTGGTGCCATGGGGGCTACACATCTCAGGATCATCCTGCGCGCTCAGCCCGAGCGGAGAGGACCAAAACTAATTTGGCACCAAGAGAAATGCCCCAATGTTTGTTTCTTCCGAGCTCTTTGTTATATTTTTTATCCCTTTCTGCTGAAGATTGGAGCTTGGAAAAATCATTGAGCGGCAGTGACCGGAGGGAACCACGCAGCTCATCATATCTGTGTCAGCACGGCTGTTGATCAGAGCCACGACGAATCTGAACGATACCGGGCAAGAGCTGCCGAGACAAAGGTTGTTAAGAGCCCGGTGCCTGGTTCGGGTCTAAAAGCCACAGATGACTGGGAGCCAGCTCCGAGACCCCATCTGGCTGCAAGTTAGAAGCAGTGAGGGATTTCTGTAATATATCTGTAGTTGCTTTATTGAGCGTAGGGAACCGGGTGAGATTCTGCTCAGTCTATTATACAGGGAGTGTAACCAGAATAAATCAAAATTGTTTAAAAAAATAATAAAAAAAAAAATCTAATAAAGTACTTTTTCAGCTGTGACTTGTAAGTGTCACCATGATAGATGGCAGTGCAATCCATTATGCAAAGACAAGGCTCTTAACATGAAATTTTAGAATTCAATTTTATGATTTACAGAGAGGGCCCCCCTCATATTTACAGCGCAGCAGTCTGTTTCGATTCAATCTCTGCGTAATTGAAACCAGGGCCACGGATCTCGGTTACTCACTCAGCCGCTTTTTGAACGGGGAGGAGAAATAAGTGCCCGTGATGTTAATAACGGAGCTAAAAAGATTGTTTTGCTTGTTAAATTCTATTTGCTCTACCTACCCGTGCCGGCGGCGAAGGGCTGTGTGTCACCGCTGCCGGGGCCGGGATTTGCTGGGCTGAACCTGGTGTCCTTCATCCTGCAGCGTCCCCATCCTGTGCTGGATGCTTTTGAGCATCTCTTTTTCTTACAATCCCTCTTTTTATTACAATTACTAAATATGTAGATATGTGAATCCCCCGGTTACACCGAAGAATTTCCCTGAGTTTTGTAACAAGTAAAAGATTTTTTTTTTTAATTTTTTGCCTCATATCTGCAGTACAGTTAAATAAAATTTCTTGCTACTGTTGAGCAAATTTCCAGCAGCCCCCACAAGGACAGGAACCCCCGAGTTGCTCCTGGGCATCGCGTGTCCTGGGGGCTGCTTCCCGCAGTGCTTTTCCACGCCGTGCTACCCAAAATGACCCACCAAAGGGAAACCTTCTGTGTCTCTTGCCTGCTTTCCTTTAATTAACGTAAAACTTCGTGTTCCTGACAGAGTATTACATGGCTCAACTGTTAACTCCCATGCTGAGGGTCAATGCTTTCTGGGCAGGGGAGCATTGAAAACCGCAAGTGAAAATTAACTAAAATATATATATACACACACATATATATTTTTTTTTCTTTCCTCAGAGCTGAAAATGGTTCAAGCAAACAATAGAACTTTCCAAAAAAATGACAACTTTTGGGCAGTTCATGGATGTTGTTGAAATAACCAGTCAAAGAATCACACTTTTCTATTTTAAAAAAATGTTTATTTTGTGTGAGGACTTCTAATGCAGCTGCACCTGAGCAGAGGACTTTGTATTAAAGCTGCATCTACAAGCCTGGCACTGGAGACTCTTGTCATTACCCTGTGTAATAATTTTCCTGAAGTCTGGAACTAATTTTTTGAGAAATTTTTTTTTCTCAACACTTTGTGTTTCTAATACTGTATTCTTGACTGTGTAAATACAACCAGGCTGTAAATAAGTGCAGATGTAGATAACTTCTAGAAAAAAAAAAAAAAAAAAAAAAAAAAAAAGAGCAGACAGAAGTGACCGTGTGTAGCCTTCGGTGACAAATAAAAGAATATTTTGTGTTTAAATAGCTTTTTATTATTATTAATGAAAATGTTGGATTTCTTTGTCTCACCTGCTTGCTCCTGACATGGGGTTGGAGCTGGAAAACCAGCCCCAAGGAGATGGACCTGGCACCAGAGCAGCCCAAATTGTTCCCCAGCTCCTCACCCACCTGGAGCCCTGGCACAGGCTGCCCAGAGAGGGGCTGGGGGCTCCTCCTTGGGGATCTCCAGCAGCCGCCTGGACGTGGGGCTGGGCCCCCTGCTCGGGGTGGCCCTGCTGGAGCAGGGCTGGCACCACAGGGACCCGCAGCTGCCCGACACCACCAGCCACACAGGGGTCCTGTGAATTTACACCCTCGGGAGCATCCCCACCTGTACATGGGTGCAGGGCCGCTGCTGCCCCCAGGGCTTTGCAGATCCATGGGTTAAATCCTGGGATTTTGGGGCATCCGTGTGGCACCAGGAGACGCCCCCATCCTAGCAGAATGCTCTGCTCGCCATTTCAGAAACCAAACCCATAAACACCTCTAAAATGTTTTGCTGTGAATAATTTTCTTCCCGTGGTAGAGATTATTTCTTCTCCCTGTCGATCAGGCATTGCAGGTACCAGCATCAGCCATTTCCCCAGCAGGACCAGGGAGGGTTACAGGTGATCTTCTGTCTCACACGCTATTAATTCACAACATTTGCTGGGTCAAACTTGCAGGAAACCATTGCACAGCTCACAGAGTCTCTACTTCCCATCACCTCTAGACTGTGTGCAAGCATTTTGCATCTGATAACAGAGTGTTTCAGTCTGGGGGAAGCTACATTGTGCACAAGAAAAATCAAATTATCACACCTTCCCCCCTAAAAAAAATCAAGTTATCACTTTCGACATACTAAGAAAATGTCCAGCAGAGACATGCTTATCCAAAGGGAGAAGAAAAGCTACCACAGCACTCACCACATTGACCCATGGAAACCCTCATGCGATGCTGTAAGGTGGCAATACTCGAAACTGCCTGGTCCAGCCCCACCGGTGGCTTCTTCTGATGCTTCAGAGAAAGCTGGGGAATAACCCCAGAAAATATGGCTAAATGCATATGGAGGAAAATATTCTTGCCTTGGGGACAGCCTAATGGGAAGGGGAAGTAGAGCACTGGGTAGCAGTCAGTGGTGCAGGGTGTTCCTCCGTGGTCATCCTGATTCACTGCCTGCTTTTTATGGGAAAACTAACCAGGTTTTTAGGGAAAAAAAAAAAAGAGTCAAACATTGCTGGTAGGCACCAGAAACAGGGAATTAAGTTTCTCCTTTCTCCTTTTGCTCTAAACAGAGCCTGTGGGACCAGTTTAGACTTCTCTGTGCACATTTCTGAAGTTAGGTGAGATGTGTCCAAGTGCTGGCAGATATTGCCTCATAAAAGGTTTCCCAAAGGTTTCTACCCATCTGTGACCATTCCTGCTGGGATGTTATCTTCTCCACCAGAAAAATGTGTTTTGTTTGTTTCTCAGCCTTCATCTTCCAGTGCCAGACCTGGTAAAATTACTCCTGACACTCTACAGAGCAAATGTTCCCCAAAACCAACCCCTTCACTATTCCAAGCATGGTAAACTCCTTCATCACAAGGACTACTTTCCAGCTGTGGGATAATTTATCCACCCTCTGAAGTTTTTGGACACCTTTTCTTAAGCATAAGCACAGGTTTCCCTTACCTTGTGAAGAAAGGCAAGGTCTTGTTCCTCTGCTCATGGGCGTTTTTTATCTCCAAGGCAGGCATTGTCCCTTTCTGTCTTGCCACCGAAAGTGCATGTTGAACCAATTACACAGTGACCTTGAAGCCTTCCTCGAAGCCACAGGTTTCCAAGTGAAGCTGACTATCCCGTGGATCTGATTTGCAGCCTTTGTTCTGAGACAGATGCATTAGTTTGCGTCAGGCTATTATTCACGAGGCTTTTCTAGGGCTGTGCTTAGCCAGGGGGCTCAGCTCACCCTGTGCCATTGACCTGCCCTCACCGGTACCCGCCGTCCATCACTTGGTGCGCCACCTGTGGTTTACCATCAAAAAATACCCTGCTTTAAATCATTGATAACTATATCGAAATGCATGGGAGCATTTAATCCCTGAGGGTATCCAAGGAAACGGCAACATTTTAAGTTGCCGGTGGACCAGGTTTGGCTCTGCTCCGCGTGGTCACACCAGATAAGAACAATGTTTTAATCAAAATATTATGGGTAGTAAATCAAGTGCTTTCATGAGAGCCGCCCTGCCATGCCAGTTCAATAGGCCAGCGTAGACTTATCACGTCATGTTTTAATAGGGGCCGTAGCCAGAGGCCTCTGGCTTATCTTTCAAGAGGCTGCTGGGAAATTCTCCTTGCTTTTGAGCAGGGCCCAAAGAAAAATTTGTCCTCTTCTGCACCCCTCATAGAAAGCAATTAGCCTGGGCGACATCTCACATACAGCCAGAAAGTGCTGAAAATAAAGAATGGTGATTAGGTTCACATGGGAGAAGGAGACACGTGGAGAACACAGGTGAGGTACCTTCAGGTGGGTCGTCCCTACAGGTGTCTGGTCCTGGTGAGCCTGGTGGCCCTTCCTAGGGCCAAAGAGATGACCACTGCCTGGCATAGCACACCACAGAGACCAGCTGAAATGTTGGCCCCCCCCCAGGACTTCTCCAGGCGGCTGCTGGAGATCCCCAAGGAGGAGCCCCCAGCCCCTCTCTGGGCAGCCTGTGCCAGGGCTCCGGCACCCGCCCAGCCCAGCAGTGCTTCCTGAGGGGCAGAGGGCACCTCCTGGGCTCCAGGCTGGGCCCGGGGCCTCTGGGCCTGGCCCTGGGCACCCCTGAGCAGAGCCTGGCTCCGGCCTCTCGGCACCTCCCGGCAGTGCTGGTGGCCATGGCTGGCAGCCCCCGGAGCCTCCTCTGCTCCAGGCCCAGCAGCCCCAGCTCTCGCAGCCTCTCCTCACGGCAGAGGTGCTCCAGGCCCTTCGGCACCTCGGGGGCCCTGCGCTGGGCTCTCGCCAGGGTGCCCAGCTCTGGCTGGTGCTGGGGGGCCCAGCACTCCAGGGGCAGCCTCATCAGTGAGCAGGACATCCAACCCTACAGATTCGCTCCCAATTCCCTCAGCTCTCTCAGAAAGACACAGGTCCAAGACACAGAAAAGCAGGGCTGCAAATGGAGCTGCAGCTGAGAACAGGGATAGAGACTCTTTCACAAAGAGCAACATGCTTAAAAACAATATCTCATTATTAATATGTCCCCTTGAAGCAACTGAGGTTGGTCTTTGCCAAAATATGACAATTTCAGTTTGGAGCAGTCATTTGCAGAGAAATTTCCAGCACCAGGGGAGCTCCCTTGAATGCAGCATGCTAAAACACCAGGGGAATCACATGAATTATTGTGATTTTGGATGTTTTTAAAACTCTGTTTCTCAGGTTCTGACTGGAACACTGCTCCACACACCAGCCCACTACATAAACCACAAGCCCTAGCACCTCCTTCTCCTCCAGCATGCCGGCTGGAAAAACACGAGCTTTGCTAAGCCCTTCCAACACATCCTTGTCAGGATTTACTCCATGAAGGATATCTGGAGCCTGTGCAAAGGGCAGCACGTCCTTTGGGACAGCAGCTCTGTAGCTCCAATTCAGAGACAGGCCAAATGTTCAGACTTACAGATCTGCTTGGTATGCCTGGTTGGATATTTCCAGAAAAGAAAAAAAAAAAAAAGAAAACAAAAACATTTCAGCACATGCAGTTTTTGGCTCCACTTGGTGAGGGAGCTCAGGTGCTCTGCTCATGGTGGAGAACAAGAAAATGGCCATATCAGGTCAGAGGAGACCTTTCCAGCTCTGTGTCCTACCTCCAGATAAATGTAATGGGGAGGAATATATGAGCAGGACAAGAGCTGCATCCTTGCAGTTAACATCACAGCATCCTCAGGCTTCAAGCCAGCTCATCTCCCACTCTTTGAATCGAATGATACAGAACCATGGCCAAAATACAGCTCTGGGTTTGAATGTTGCTCAGCCTGTTCAAATGCCTCCACGTCCACCTCTTGAAGTCACAGTACAGTTTTTAAACTTCAAGTTCAAATGATGTTTTGTTACCTGTGGGGCTTCCTAAATAGGGGAAGTCAGTGACCAGATCATTAGAGCGAGCTTCTTCAGCAGTCAGTCCCGCAGGTGAGGTGCTACAAGCAAGCAGGACCGCACAACACCTTTGATTGCTGCTCAAGGATGAGATAACAGGGCTCTGTTGGCTCATCATTATGCTGCTCTTCTACATCTGAGAGATACTTGCATCCTCCAGGAGTTTTACATAACCAAACCCATCATCCACCATCAGTCCGAGCCCCAAAACCCTCAAGCCCTAAATTTGATGCCGGAGTGTGTGATGCCTGGCAGAAAAGCATCCCTAACAAGCAGGACTGCTCATCAGTAGGATGGAGAAAATCAAGCAGCGGGTTAATAAGCCATGGCAGGTCACTGGTAGGCAGAAGACTATGAAAATACACCCTGAGATCACTTCTAAAATTCTACCTTTGTGTAATCCATGGTACCAGATTTTGATTTAAAAAAAATATATATACTAAAATGTACTTTTGCTTTGGCAGGGGGGTTAGACCCAATGATCTCTTGAGGTCCCTTCCAACCCCTACAATTCTGTGATTCTGTGTGATAAAAGTGGTTGGCAAATGAAACATATAAAGAAAGAAGGGTGTTGCATTCATTTACAATAGCTACACATCATACCTGTGCAGTGTTTCCTATTAGAAATCTCCTTCGAGCTACAGAAAATATTACCTCAATTTTACAAGTGGGACAAGTGAGGCACTGAGGTTAAATGTTTGGCCTGAGATCAGTCAGTCAGGGGATAAATAATGAAAAAGCCGTGACTCAATGGCCCTGTGCCACTTGCTCATTGGCATGACTTCTACTGAGCAGAGTTTCCTGTTCATTGCTCCATTGCATTGTTCATCCTCCTAACTTTGCTATCTGAGTCATGGCATTTTTAATTAGATCTGCTCCCACACCCTCATAATAAAGTAATATTTAAACAGGGATGATTTCAGGCTGCAAAGATCAAAGAGCATTTGGGAACGGTACCAATGGCTATGCACCGTTGTGCTGGCCAGGTCTCTCGTCACCAGAGGTGAGCAAGCTCCTCTCCATGCTGGAACTGGAAGAAAACGCACAAAACCTGGCCAAGGAGCATGGCCCAAGGGTGGCCCATGGGTGCCCCTACCTCAAGAATCTTGACAGCTTGTTGCTGAGATCTTCAGAGCCCAGCGGGTGGGTACAGGATACAGGAGGGTTTTTTCAGCCCTGAGGTTTGATGTTAGCAGTAATGCTTCAGTTTTGTCTAGGGACCTAAAATGGCAGCTGTATGAGGTTGGCACCCTTGGGAGTGCCTTTGTGATCATTCTGGATATGTTCTGCACTAGGGTCCTCTTTTTTTCATAGCCTACGTCCTTCCTTGTGCCTGCTCTGCTTACGGACAAACAGTCAGGGCAAGAGGATAACATACCAGCATCACTCTGCCTCTCCTCCACACCCTCATGCTTTCCCCTAGTGCCTCTGGAAGTCCCACCAGAAAAAGCCACCTCCTGCATTTGGTGGGACAGCACCAAGGAAGGTCACCTGCAGGCCCACAGCTTCGAGAAGCTCAGGGCTTCACACCTGCAAGACACAGAAAGAAATAATATATATATGTGTGTATGTGGGTTTTAGAGGAGCAGCTACAGGATAGATTTTGAGGTATTTATAAGCATTTAGGAAACTCTTCCATTCCTTCGGGCTCTCCACACACATGCAAAGACACACTCACACACCCTGCTCTCCTCCTTGCAGGTGCACTTTGAGCAAACAAAGCACCGTGTGATTGTTTGGTGCCCTACATCCTCAGGTCTCATCATCTGGCAGCTTTTCTAAACACGGCTTTCTTCCTCTCAGCAATTCTGTAGGGACCTTGAGAAACGACAGCAGCAAACATGCCCTGGCACTTCAAAGTTGGAGGGCTGACAACTCTTGAAATGCACTTTTCTTCTCTTTTTTTCCCCTCCCATGTCTAACAATGCCATCTGTGCTGTCTTAAGTTCTTGCTCTGGCCATGAACCTGCATGTAAGAGTGATGCAGGTCCAAGGATGTCCTTAACATTTTCTGTAATGAGGTAGTGGAAAGCAGACTCCTCTATGAAGCCCTTTGGGAAGACATCAAATTCATCCTTGTTTTTACATTTTATAACATAAAATTACTTGGAGGTGGCGAAATTTGTCCTCACTAAATTTAGACTTCTAGCTGAAACATGCAGAGGAAGAGCCCATTCCCACAAACAACCTCTACAACCAAGGGCCAACAAATGATTGAAGACTCAGGGGGCTGCTGGCCACCTCTCTGTCCATGGGACTGTCCTTGGGCAGACACCTCAGGTAAGTGCAGCAACTGACTCTACAATAAAATGAAGTCAACTTGATGGAGAAGACCCAACCCAACCTTTTGAACTTTGCCGTTTCTTTATTTCCCCTCCTGGAATAAGAAATGAAATGCTCACCTGCGTCATAGTGAGAAATGCTCAATGAGGATCTCAGCTCCTAAGCTGGCCAACAGTAAAGATGAATTTGCAAAGCTGAAAACATCTTTTGGGATGTCCTTCATTCAGGAACAGGCTGAAGTATCTGCTTCAGCTGGGACTGCAGCAAGCGTCAGAGCTCCAGTAGTTGCTCAGACACTTTTATCTCACCTCTCTGGGTCTTGTATCTGGTTCTGGCTGCTGTTCCAGTGTTCACGATCTTCCAATGCCCCATTAACATTCATTTTACACCAGCCTGAGGACTTCTTAAAGGCAGGAGCATGTGAGATAGGTCCTAGTCTGTTATACTGGTACCAATGCTGAGCATTGCTGCTCTGCCAGTGCAAAGAGCCCCAGGATACCCCTCTGCCTCTATCCAAACACAAGTTTTGTCCTTGTAAAGGCAGAATTTGATTTATTTGCCCTTGCCCCATCTGGCACTAGATGATTATTAGGAGTTCAGGCAACTGCATTTTGGCCATCTCTCTTCTCCCCAGACTTTGCACTGTAGCACTTGCAGACATGTGGTCACACATTTAAACCTCCTTGATCCCAAAATCAGAGGGATTGAAAAAGCCACCCTATCCACCCCTGTGCTAGGGCAGGATGGACTGCGTCAGCTCTGACAAATGCTGGCTTGGCTTCCTCCTAAACACCTGCCCTAGCAGGGGACCCACGGCCTCTCCATGCAGCATTTTCCTTACAAGACCTTCTTCCTTGTGCTTTCAGACCTCATTCTTGCTTGTTTTGCTGCTTTTCACAGTCTCCAGTGGACTTACATCTTTCTGGGGATGCAGTGTGCTGGAGCCCAGCTGTGACAACAGTGGGCTGCTCAAGCCACGTGGCCTTAAAACCGCCACCAGCACATGAATTAACCACAGCAGCTGCACTCGAAATACCCCAGGAAAGGCTGACTTGCAGTGCAGTCAGCAAAGCTTTTCGACAGCTACTGTGCGAACTGCCATCCAACTCCCTGAACTGATGAAATGTTAATGTTTGGTAATTTCTGAGGCTTAGGGTAGAAGAAAGAGGCTGGCGGAGGTGGCCGTCTGTGTCCACGCTGATGAGCTGAATTTTAGTCCCCCGGTAGCAGACCTTTCCTGGCGTAGTTGTTGAAAAAAGTGGAGGAGAAATGAGGTCAGGTAGGACATGGGGATTTGGACTGCTTTTTGGCCGAATGACAGCAAAAGGCTCCCTCCAAACCTTTAGTCAGGTACAGAACGATGGGTGCCAAATTCCTATTTTAAGTTTTCGCCTTTGACCGTAAGTCAATCTTTGCAACCAACAGGCTGCTGTTGAAGGAGTATTTGTTTAAATATCACTTTATAAAATGCAAAATACTCACCTTCAGCAGTTCATAAAGGAAAAACCTTCGTGTTTTGACATTTCCAAAGGTTTCACTGCGTCTTTTACTGAATCCGCTCAAATGGAACTCAAGTTCACAAATCATTTCCGTTGCCATGAATGCCACTTTGACAACCGTATTCTTCCTCCAAACACTGCATTTTGTTAGCTGTCTGCTAACCTCACCTGCAAAACAAGGCTGGCAGAGTTCACTGCCCGTCCCTGCTCCTGGCCATGGCTTACCATCAAGTGCTCTGAAGCTGGGGCATCTGCGGGGCTATTTCTGATTCCTGTGTCCAGCTCAATGTCTACGCTGTCTTTACGCAGTGACACGTGCATTGAGAGTGCAGAACAAATATTAAACAGCATTGGGCTTCATTGAGCCCAGATCTGAGGGTTTACCTTGATTTTTTTTTTTCTAATATCACTTCTTTGGTTCTCTGTGGCCATGCCCATAGACTCAACAAAAAAAAAAGATGCTAAAAGTGCTAAAAGATGGACAACCACCCATGCCAGGTTGTGCTCCGTGGCAAGATCCACCAGAGGAACCACACTCTCCTGTGCAGCATTCAGCCCTGCAAAACCACCACCAGAGCCTTCAGGTAACACTGAAGACAACAGGAATCGCTCCACCTCAACGGGGAATCTCTCCCCGTCAGCAAATTCCATACAAATCATTTGTGGGAGCATGAAAACTTCCCCCCAATATTTATTTCCAGCATTTGGAAGGGGCATAAAATGTTATCTCTTAAGCAATGATCGCCCCTTTTGTAGCTTCTTCTCTAAAAGAAAATCTGTAAGTATTTGTAAGTCTAACTTTTGATATTTGCTATGCCAGTGGATCAAAGTGCCTTGATAATAAAAAAAGAAATAAAATCAGAATATATGAAGCCTCTGGATAAATCTCCTTTTTGAAAATAATTTAAATGCAAACAATAACATAGCTGAAGCCCATAGAAAACGTCCACTACCTCCAATTATTGGAGATGGATTCTACATAGCCTGTACATTTTTTTTGAATATGAGTCTGTTTTGACATGATCTCTGCATTTTCAGCTGCTGGGAAGGAGAAAAAAAAAAATCCTTCCCAGGGCCATTCAAGATAAGCCACGCTTTCCTATCTCTTTTGACTGAAAATACCAATGAAACCTCTTCCAGTACTATTCCCCATCTTCCTTCAGTCTCTTCCTATTAGCCTTATCATGTTAGCGCCTCCTTTGATATATAATCCCTTTATGTTGTGCAATGATAAATCAAAATAACCACAAAATAATCACCACTGAGTGATTTTATTGTTATTAAAAGGTCAGCTCTAAGGGGGTCGCATCCCACCACGTATCCTGGAGAATTCATGGGAGATGCATAAAAAAAGGAGGCACCGTGCTCCTTGAACGTATTTAAATGCTATGGCAGTCCTTCAGCTGAGCTCTGGGATGGATATTCCAACACAAATCCATGGCATGGTGCAGGTGGGGATGCAAAAGCTGCCAGAAACACATCCCTGTCCTTTGGAGGGGGCTGGCTGCATAGGTAATTCCTTGTTAATGGGAACGCTGAATTAATAACGAGGTCTGCTCACCAGGAAGGTGTTGTCTATCCCAGTCCTTCACAGCACTCAGGGTCCATCCCACAGAAGAGTTTCCATTATCCCCACGAAGCTCCCTGCTGCCCTTTCCCCCTGCTTTGACAGTAAAGGAGCATTGGGGACTGCTCAGCAGGGGTTAATAAAAGCTGCCAGTTGGCTTAGGGGAGGGTGAGGGACAATAAAACCTCTGCAGAAGCCTCCTCGCCATCTCCCTCACATGGCACTGATGTCTGAAATGTGCTCATTTATTAACTACCTGTCAATAAGCTCTTCCTGAAAGCGTTTTTAAGATCCATCACCGTGCCTTTTCCCATCACTTGCATGAGCACAGCAGCCTGATCCTGCAACAGTTTGCTTCATTAGCATGATGCCCATGAGTAGATCCCCCCAGAGATTCAAGATTTTATTCTTCTCTGTGTTACTGTGGTACTACTAATTCAAAGTACTTCCAGGTCAGGGCATTAGGTGGCTAATGAAGACAAAAAAAATAAAAATAAACATAAAATAAAAAGAGAGAGAGAAGATAAGAAAATATAAATCATTGTACATAGCTTCTCATTTTTTCCTCACCCTCTTGCTCGTTTTCAGCAAACTCACCTAAACTGGGAACCTCACAAGAGACAATAGAAGGAATTTGGAAATGTTTCTTAAATACTGAAAGGAATGGGCAAAAAGGGTTGGATTTCTCCCCTTGCATTTGGAACTTGCTCATTTAAAAAAAAATAATAATAATAATCGCAAATAAAAATGAAGATGCCATGAATGCAAATGTTTATTAATTTTTTTTAACCTAGCTCAACTAATTCACCAGGACAGTTTGGGTTGGTTTGGTTTGGTTTGGTTTTGCTTTAAAATAAAAGGAATTATTTCTCTCTGTCTGGATGGAAGAAAGAGCATATCAGAAATAATAGATGACCAGACACAAACACACAGACAGAATTAACCACCACTGCTAACCACCTCTCCAGGTGATGCTCTACCCAATTTTTGGATGCCTAACTAACCAGGTATGTGCAAATCTAGATCTCTTGCCAACCCTACCAGCTCTGCAAAGCCTGGTTGAAGTCTTTCATAATCACAGTTTGGGGGGGGGGGGGGGGGGGAATTCATCCAGGAGGGCATTTATACACATCTCAGCCCTGGTCAGGGCTTGGATCTGCCTCCAGAAATTCCTGATTTTGGACGGTTCTGCCTCATTCTCCCGCCCTCTGCCACCCAAAGTTGTGTGCAGAGCTTCAGGACTTCAGCTTGGTGTGGAGAAGTCCACGCCAGCCCCCAGAGGGCCAGGACAAACTGTGCAAGCAAAGTAAGCATCAGAAGAAGAAATTAGCAGTAAGGTGGCATATGCTGTGTCCCCACCGGTCATGTATCAGCACAGCACATGGGTTGCTTGCACAAAACAAGCACGTCACATGGTGTTTGCTCAAAAATGGCTTGGGCGAGCTATTAACACTTCATTAATACATGATGAAAGGCAAATTTAGAGAGCTCCCCAAAGTGATTGAGAGCTCCGAGGGGCCCATAAATGAAATGATAATGCAGAGTAAATAAGGCTGTGTAATAGAAAGATTGGGAATTAGCCTATGGTCTAATAAAGGCAGCTAGACATTACCAGAAATGCATTCGCCACCTTCCCAAAAGCTTACACAGTTTTGTTCTGTGGCAATATTGCAAGATTAGAAATGGCAAGAATGAAATTTTGCACCTCCAGAAAAAAAAAAAAAAAAGTGTGCATGCATGTATGATGGAACAAATGCACTATTTATAAAAATCCATCAAATACTCCTGCTTTTGACTTTGGTGTTTTTTTCCTTTTTTTTTTTTTTTTTTTTCCATCATTACTTCTGTAAAGAAGAGAAGCTAGTAAATATACTGTTATGCAGGGGACATAGTTCTGGCATTTCAAAAATTGGTTTTGATGTGTTGTTCAGGACTGTTTTGAAACAGTATCAGTCCTTATCACACTAAATATTTTACATCTCTGCCATCTGAAATCCCCAGAGAAGCGCCCATGTTGGCCATTAACTCATTCAGACAGAATTAGCCTAAGCAATATTGCCTGAAATTGTCCAATGACACCAAGCAAATTTTAGGCAGAGAGTGGACTTTGAGGATAGAAGTCCATTAACGATAATATCGTTCCACAGCCACTGAAGAGGCCATTAGTGTTTGTGCTTATTTTTAGTATATTTGAAAACAGACTGAATTAATCCACTATCAGCCCCAGAAGTCGCTCTCTGTCCATTTTCAGGTCTTTACTTTGCATCCGGATTTTGTTGCAGCCTTGAGGTCAGAGTGCCACCAGCCACCCAGGAGCACAGATAATGTTTCACACCTGGTTGAACCCTAAGCTCTCACCCATCCTTTTCAGACCTGTCAGATGTAGGAGGCGTAGGTCCTTATCCAGCCGAGGTGATCAAAGGAAGCATCCATCCTGTCCAGCGTGAGGCTCCTGAAGTATCCCCATCCATTCCACTAATTGCTTTACTGTCCCATTAAGGCCGATCAAGAGAAACTGGGCTGTGATTCGTCTCATCCATAGACAGGGCAGATGCCTCACCCTCTACAAGTGACAAATTTCTCTTCTTTGGCTATAGAGAGAGCCATGAGTGTCACCCTATTCAGTGTCTCCTGGAGATGAACCTTGGCCACGTGCACTTTTCCCACCCAAGCGAACAGACCGGCGCTGTGGCCCTGCGGAAGATATCTGCATGGGAGAAAAAAAAATGGAATTACTCGTCGGTAGTGGATCTATTTCCTAAAAATAGCTTTTAGCAAGTAGCTGGGAGAGATTTTCTTGGGGGCTCTGTGAAGAGTCAAGGAAGCATGGAAACTAATGTCTCTTTGGGGGAAAAAGAAATTCCTGGCTTTCTGAAGGAATATTAATGACTAGCAGATGGTTAAGAGGCCAGGAAAAATAGTTCAAGGATGCCATAAAATGGCAGGGCTCCTACATCAGGCTACTCTTTGAATTAAAATATTAGGTGTTCCTTGCTTGCCCATGGGACTCACCAGCAGTGACCAGTTCAGGCCAAGACTTGCAGGTTTACATCCCTGCCCCTCTCAAACCCCAGGCTATTACTCATGGGAGTCTTTACTGGTCAGGTCAGGGGGCCCATTTCTCCCACCACCACACTCCTGTAGGTGGTTTTTCACAGAAATGCAGTGTGAAGCATATTTTTCATCACTTCTGGCCATTTAAACTCTCACTCCACAGCCCTCTGCATGTTGGCTCACATGAGAACTGGAGAGACTGCATGTATCCAAGCCTGAGATGAAAATCTGGAGATTTTTCCATCTTTCCATGAGGCTGTTTGGTTAGCCCTAAGGTCACTGTTGTTTCATATATCAATGGTTATCACTAACCAAATACATAGCCTTTGCCACGGCTTCTCTGGGCGGGAAGTCCTAGCAACAACAGCCTGCTATTTATTAAGTCAAATGCACTCAGTTTTATTTCAATTGACAGATGTCTGCATATTTGGCACGAAAACACGAATTGTATTCCCATGGATGCACTATTGAGCTGAAATATATGTTAGCTCAAAATCTAGTTGCTTCCACATAGATGCAAATATCTCCTTCTTTCGTGAAGAACAAACAGCAGCTCTTCACATCCTCATCTAAAATAAGCCCATTCATTTCTTAGTCTCTAGGGGGGGGGAAAATGGAATAAAAAAGGTCCAAAATCATGTCCAAAACTTATCAAGGCCAATTGCTGACTAACAAACATCTGTCCCATACTCATGCAAACCCCACCAGGGAAGTGCAGCCTTCCGAAGTTTTGGAAAGGAGGAAGGCAGCTCTGCTGGATCCCCGGCTGGAAGCAGTCCATGCTGTACACATGGCTTGGAAGCAGAGAGCTGCAGGAATGCCACTGCAGTTTAACACCAACTAGCTGCTCGTGTTTTCATCCATTTTCTGCGCACACACTGCAGGGTTTATAAATCTCCCCTTTACATCCAGAATATTCCTGGGAAACAGATTGCTTCTGACAAGGGTTTCTTTTTTATTATTTTATTTTTGAAATATAGATTTTTTTAATGCAACATGCTTCCATTGTATTATATATTGCAGATGACAAACTTCCCAGCTGGTAATTTCCAATCATTTATAACACTGTCGTGAGAGTCCATATTTTTATATCAAACCATATATCTGAAATATGTTGGAAAATATAAAATTATATGAAACCGATAATAAATACATCTCTACAGACAGACACACACATGAGAAAACTTTCAGATTTTCTTCTCTGCCATATTATGCCTTTTATCTATTCTCCACATATCACTCTCTGAGGCTCTTGCTGGGAGTTTGCCACTGGGAAGCCAGGAAAAGTGAGCAGCCTGTGCTGAACAGCCAACGTTAGGTTACAGAAGCTATTCTGCCTTCAGCTCAGAAAACCTCAGGCTTTCATAAAGCAAGTCATAAAAAAAAAACTCTGATCTTCAATTGACATTGTCGAGGAAAGAGCAATATACCGAACGTGCCCTGGTTAGAGGGGCAGCAAGCAAAAGAATCAGAGCAAAAGACGACGCTGGAGCACTCCTAATAGCTGGGGTAAATCTTGTTCTGTAAAAGTGGCATCATTAGATGGCCATATTTACCATCTCTCAAAAAAACATTGCACCCAGGACTGGCTGAACAGCAAGCTGCACCAGTGAGGTGCGTGCTTGCAGACAAGAAAGGGAAGAGCAGCTTGCTTAGAGCTGTTTGTAGCACATATCAGTGCCACGTCATATAGCACCCATCTTTCCTGTGGTCCCCAAGCCCCTCTCAGACACCAAGGACACATCCTCAAGGAAGATGAAGCCTTGTTATTCCCACAGGAAACTGAAATGCTGAAAGATTAAGTGGTTGGACCAAGGTCATATAGAAAATCTGTGTCTGATCATGGCAAGTTCTTGCAGTGCAATCTTACTGCAACTACAGAGCCATCCACCCCTCAAAATAAAGGTAGGGCCAGGTGGGAGACACAGCCCCTCCTGAGCTCCATGCCAGAAGCAGCACAGGCTCCGGAGCTCACTTGCTCTCCAGTCTTGTAAAGGTCACTTTCCCGTGGTTTAATTATAGAAGGGGATGAGTTCACCTACCAGACACACCAAAGTTGCCCTAGATGTCATTTCAGCAGGGTCTTGTCCACTTGTGAATTGGCCGTGGCCAGCTATCTGCAAATGAGCATCACAAAAATGACAGCAAAGCAAATGGACTCAAGCAGCAACTAAAAATCTGAGGTTCCCTCCAGAGCCAGGCAGGATACCTACCACCCAGATGGGAATCATCCCCCACCACAGGTTTAACAGACCAAGCTTAGCCTTTACCCAGGTTGTTCACATTGCAAGAGGCACAGAGACAGCTGGAAACAAAATCTCTGTGAGCCACCGCAGACTTGAGAGGATGCTCCGGGTCAGCGGCATTGCATTCGCAGCAGGGTAAAGCATCATCATCACAGGACACCCACTGCTCCCCAACATCCAGCCCTCATTTCCACCACCTGCTGCCACCCCAGCCATGAAAACATCCTAGATGAGTTTTTTTTTCCCCATGTTTTTCACTTTTTTTTTTTTTTTGGATGCCGCAGAACATTCACAGCAGGAGTCACAAATCTTGGGGTGGAAAATATTTCTAGATGCTCTTGGAAGCACCTTTTATTCACAGCATGCTCCTTGTTACAGTTAAGCAAGGGGAAGAGAAAAGCACCTCCCTTCTACAGGTGTTTTCGTGAAATGGAAAAGCTATTCAGACTCCGGGGTAGGGATAAAGCCTATCAAAGCATCGCAGTTTTCCTGGATTTTACCTCATTCCAGCTGCTCATAGTCCTCTGCCATTAGTTGTTGCTGCCTCTTCCTCTCCTTCTGTGATGGAAAAACAATAGCGTTTAACTCTGGAGTCCCAAAAACTGATCGTTGTGTGCGACTTCTTTTAATTCCCCCAAAAAAGACACAAAAAAGAAAGTGGGCTTTTATATACATTTATTATGCATTTGATGACAAACTTTATTTACAAAGAGAAGCAGGCAGGAAGACCTTCCAGAGTCACTGGACAATTTTAGAGGTCTTCCTATGAGCAACTTGACACGTGCCAATGGAGCAAAGCATAGGCTTTTTGCACCATGAGGACATCGCAAGTTAGGTACCCAAACCAAGAAATACCCAAAATGACTTTGGAAAATCTCAGTTATAGTCATTTCTGGCCCTTTATTTGACTTGACTCAAAAGATGCTTTCAAATCACATAAGTAATCATTTATTGTTAAAGACGTGAGATATTAGGGAAGCAGAAGCCACGTTTGGTGGCTTCTATAACGTAGCCAAATCTTGTTCCCATTGTGTGGAGCTGGCTAAAGGGTTTTCAGTAGCCACCAATATCAGGTAGCAGCAGGAGCGGGAGGTGCCATCGGGTACTGCAGCCCACCCAGGACACCGCACCCCGTTAGCAGGGTGGCTGCTTTAAGCAATAAAAGGCTAAATTTTTCTCCCCAGCAGCCTGGGACTGGAGAGACACTGAGGTTCATAGGTGACAGCATGGTTGCTTATCCTTATTCCCACACCTCAGATGTGTGGAGATTCTCCGCCAGTTCTTGCCTCTGGTGTCACACTGTCAAGTGGGCATTGACACTTGGCAATGTTGGGCGGGGGGAGAAGACTTTCCTAACCTTGAAGAAATAAACACACTCTAAGGGTGTGGGGAAAAGGTTTTACACCCACATGCACACGCAAACCAATAACGCCTGTGATTTCCGAGTCAGCCTGGATGAGTGGAGTTGGCAGGGTCACAGCTGCGTCCATGAAAACCCCGTGCCACAGCTGCTCCTTCCCTAGAAAAAAGGCCTCCTCCTACCCTTCCTCCTTAATGCTTTAACCTCTGAAGCCCAACTACAGTCTTTCCCTGAATAGACGTGTCATGAGCACCCATGGGAATACAGAGGCTGGCTCGTAGCTCCTTTCCGTAAGGCTTAAACCCAGACCACTGGGGCTTTTCCAACGAAATGCCTTCATGAACCATGTGTTTTCTACTGTGATGCGGTTTAGGATGAAAGTCTCTTCCTGTAAGAGCTTATTGCTTGTAAGTAAAGCAGACGTTAGGGTTGCAAGAGTATGTTAATACAAAATAAAGCATATAATATTACTATTGTTTTGTAATGGGAGCATAGAGAGGTCTGGTTGAGGACGAGTGCAGGTGATCACAGCAATGCCAAGACAGATGCAGCCGCTGAGCCATATCCCAGCCTCTGTTGGTAGCCAGCCCAGGAAACTTAATGAATTTTATTAAATTCCTTTATGTAACAGAAAAAAAAATGGCCCACTGAATCTTTTTAAAGTGTATTTGTGTGCATGTGCACATGTACGTCTTAGATGGCTTGATAAATTCACAGCTATCTGGAATTTGGATCTAATCTTACCCTGTGTGTTATCCAACATGCTGGAAAAATTACTTTATGGGCAGCAAGAATAATTCTTATTAGTCATAAATCAGAACTCCTTAGGAGAAAAAGATGCATCATGGATTTTTTTTTAAATTCTTCTTACCAGAAAGTCTTACACGCATGGCCACATTAAAAGAGGTTTTCAAACGAAAACTGAAAATAGTTTGAGAAAATAAAGCAGCACAAAGCACATGGGGCTTGGTTTGATACCAAGGAAATATAGGCTGAAGGAGAATATTACCAGCTGTGATTCATCTGATGCAAGAGACTTTCAAAAATAAGCTCGGTATGGCAGAAGGGTCAAAATTGTACCTGGGATTTAGGATTATGTTATCTGCTGTTCTGCAACATGGTGGCAGAGAGAAAAGTCTCGCTGATGGTGCTGATAGCGGGAATTGGAGACTGAGGATTAAGCAACAGCACAGATAGCAACCAGCTTTCTTCTGTTAGCCTTTCACAGATTGCAAAAAAAAAACAGGGTGCCGGCCCATGTGAAGCAGAAATAAGCTCTCTGCCCTGCTGATGAGGCGCTGGGTAGGAGGCAGATAACTACCAAACAGGTTGCATTATTATTTAAATGGGGGCCAAAGGAATGGCTGAGGGCTTCTAAGAGGGGTGTGGGTTGGAGGAAAGTTTCCAAAGCCCAGGAAACAAAAGCAGGTCTGAAGAAAAGGGTGAGGACGTGGCCGACCCTGTCAGCCTGGGCTGTCCAAGAGGCCTCTCACACCAAAGGGCTTCTTCACCAGGGCTCCTCACAAGATGAGGCCTGCAGTCGTGTTGGAGACCTGATTATGGTGGACATGCCAGAGCTGTTGGTGTTACCTCCTTCATCTGCTCACCTCAGCCTTTCTGCTGGCACAGCAGAGCCATTTGGGGTCCCTCTGCCCGACCAAGGCCTGTTGATGGCCCTGGGTTTCATGGCAAAGCCAGCTGGTGGCAACTGTCCCAGCTCAGAAGGCTTTCAGTCATCTCCGTGCATGCTGTGCCATCTCCCCACACCGATCAGAGCCCTCAGATATAATCCTTGTCCTGCTGAGGATCCACAAGCTTGAAATCTGCTCTGAATCAAACTGTTTTCCAGGCACTTTTCCACGGAGCAGGGGGGTGCGGAGGAAAGGCCCCACTCTGCACTTTGGCACAATTCAGCCCAATCAGCTACTTGAAACTCGGAAGATACACAGACCAGACAGGCAATAGAAGGCATTTTGCAGGGAAACAATACCATAAAAATTCAAAAGCATTTAACCATGCATGCCCAGTAAAGAAACACTGCAAGTTTGCAGCACAGGCAAGCTCTACCCTGCTTTAGGACTACAAGGGAGTGGACAAATGACCTACGAAGGTCGCTTCCAACCTCAGTTACTCTGTGAATTAAGGTTATAATAGTGCATTGGCTGTCCTAAGGTTCCTTTTAGTGATAAACCAGCCTTACACTGCTTTCTAAATGCTAAGCTGTACCACACCTCACAGGATCCAGCACCACCATTTTGGGCATTTTATCAACCACAGAAAGAGCTTAAGGATCCGACGAAGCAACAGATCCAAATCGCACAAGTTAGGGACAATGACTTATCAAAAGAGATTAGCACTTGCAACACCCAGTGCCATGCCAAGACCTCGAACATTATATGCTGCTGCCTCCCCATTTGCAAAGCCAGGCATGACCGTGCACCGAGGACCCATGTGCTCCTTGCTCCCTAAGCCCACTCTCCTTGCAGTCGGTCGAAAACCCCCCGCCAGACCCCTGGAACCATCCGTGATGCGAGACAGATGCAGAGCCACTCCCAACATCCTGCTCTGCCTCACGCGCCGTCTACCCCATCACCACCTAAATTGATTCCAGCATCATCCTCGCTGCTGATGAGGTGCAAAGCAGACGCAAGGCAGCCAAACCTCCCCGTGCCAGCTGGAAGAGGTGAGCTTTGGTAAAGCAACACGCTCAATTCAAGCGGGCTCCATCACTCAAATCGAAAGCCAGAAGTTCAAAATGCCTCTTTACAGCACAGGAATCACTGGGGCCTTGGATTTATCCTCGGTGCTGCATAACATTACCCATTACCTTTACAGCAATAGATAGGAATTTCCAGGTTGAGTGAAAAATTGCTTGAATGAATGCCAACAGACCCCAGAGCAAGTTGGTTAGAAAACCGACCTCTGTCCATCCCACGTGCCACATCTACATTCGTCTGCAGCCTGCCATGCCATGCTGGGGCCAACAGGGAGGTGTGTGCTAGCCATGCAGTGATCCTGGGAAGGTCAACCAGAGATAAAAAATGAATTTGGGGCATGTGTTCAAAAAGCCAAGTGGAGGAAAGAAAGTCATGGGCCCTTCTTCTGAGGCAAGGCAACAGGAGGTGCTTTGGAACCAATATGAGTTGGAGCATGGGGCTGGCACCAGCTCCTGCATCAGCATTGGGATCACAGGGAGGCAACCCATGAAGGACTGCTCCAAGTGAGGATAAGCACGTGCAGGGAGTAGATGGGAAACAGGCACAGGAGACAGCAGGGAACACGGGGGGTGGGTTTTGGCTGCTGGCAATGGGGCTACAATGTAGAGGAGTGGCCGAGACTCTGTGAGCTTTGGTCCCCAAAGGAAATGTTGTTGACAGCCTCCAAAACTAAGCTGCGTGACAGGGTTGAAGGCCTGTTGGGAAGTCACGGGGTTTTCTGATTCTTCTGGCGCTGAGCTGCAGCAGGGGGGAAGCTGAGCTGTAAGAAGACACCGTGGCCCAGTGCCGTGCTCAGCCCCGATGGGAGTCAGAGGGGGTGCGTGCGTTGACGTGACAGCACCCTGCACGTCTAGCCACCAGGCATGGCCCTGTATGGAAGAGCATCTCCTACTCTGAGGTCGGCCAACAGGAATTTGTGTGCCTGGAGAGCAGTCTGCAGAAGGTGCAGTGGCTGCGCTGGGACAGATGTCTGGATGAAGTTGGATGAAGTTCTCCAAGTGGAGGTTGTAGAGCAGTGTAGAGCACACACGATGTGATCTCAGTGCTCTTCATAAGGACTTGGCCTCTGCTGGGGGGCTGAATTTCTGTTCCTGTCCAGGCCCATGTGTCATCTGTCTTCTCCAAACTATTCACCCACACATTATCTGCTCAAGCATCAGCTACAGCTGCTGCACCACTGGATACAGCTGTGCTTGGTGAGAGCTCATATACCTTCCAAAATGGGGCTTGGCTGACCAGGACCACAAAGAGACAGAAAGGGATTTACAATTAGTTAAGCATGCGTCAGTTCTGGGGTGCTCAGGAACACAATGATGGCATCGGTGGCTTTTGGAGCACTGCTGTGACAGCCAGCCCATACCTCTGTACTGATTTTCCTGTGCTGTCTTCATAGCCAGTCATACAGTGCTGCACAGAAAACCATAAAGTGGTACCTCTGGCTTAGCTGGATGTCAACGCAGAACAAAACAAATGCCCACATGCCTACTTATTTATTGTGTTATCTGAATTTCTGCACACACACACACCCCACAAGCAATAATACAAGGTTCAGATTATCTATAATCCACTGACAGCTATTGATCCATGAGGCTATCAACAAACCAGAATGATACATGTGTCTTATTCAATGTGCAAACACATGCCCATGATAGCACTGGCAGCAAGAAGACCCAGATAAATTTTGTGAATAACACAGTACTCTAAATAAGACATCAAGACTGCTCCTATACATCCTTAAACTGAATTACCAAGGAACAAGGTATTTTCTCTGTAAATTATTCGCTGTTATAATTCATGGATAAAGAAAAAAAAAAAAAAAAAAAGAAGAAAGGAAAGAAAAAAAGGTTATTTGAGAGCAATAATGGCCCAATACTTTCCTCTGAGATGTCCCTAGATGGAGTTCTCCAGAGCATCAGGAGAGCTGTTCTGCTGCTAAGCAACTGGCAGACTCCCAGACAGCTGATGATTTTACCAAATATATGAGTGCCAAATGTAAAACATGGCAAAGACAGCAGTAGATTTCTCCCCCCCCCAACTCCCTTTTCTTTTCCCCCAGCAAGTTCATTCAGATTTAATAGTCAGCAGGTGTTTCAAATTTTCATTTACATCCGCATGCAAATGGAAACAGAAATCTAGTGTATTCGTTCCCAGGCCACTAACACCTAGACCTAGGGGAGCTTCTTCACTTGCCAGGTATGAAATGGCTCTTTGTATGCTGAGGTCCAAAATTAGAAGCCAGCCTTGCCATTTTGCTTGGAGCTCCAAGAAAGCTTTTAAATCTTAATGCTGGGCTAGATTTTCCTTCCCCTGCCAGCTCACTTTTCTACACACAGACACCGCCTTGTGCATGAAGGCAGAATGAACTAGAGTGAAACAGCAACAAAACAGTGGCTGCGAGTGTTCGTTCACACATGCCTCTGTGTTTTTCCTCTGCAGTCCTTTCACATGCTGAGGAAGGAGTTAATCCAGGAGGTACAGCATGGCCATAGTCTATATAAATCCCCGTGCACATGGGTTGCATAGCTGGAGTTGCTTGTAGCAACTTTAACCTGGGACTTTTCCCCTCCCAAGTACAGGAGAAATGCAACTTTCCAGAGAGAGCTATAAAATCAGTATTCTTCTAGTGCCGTATCACAGAAAACTCACACTCCATGGATATAGAGTGTCCATAAGTAGTATAAAATGCTCCTTGAGCATAAAACCAGGTACAGGGCTGAGCATCCAGAGCTTCCATCAGTATCGTAGGAAAACGGGATCTTTCCAGCCTCCTTTGGGAAGGGAAGGCTTTGTTTCCTTCCATGCAAGCTTAGGAGACATCTGTTTGTGTAATTGAGAGAAGGGCCAACTCTTTGGGAAATCATTTCCAGTAAATAGGTAATCCGGGGTCTTAAGCTGAAGCTGGTGGTTGTGCTGGGGTTCCTCCACGATGGCACAAGCCACATCTCCCCGCTTCCTCTGCTGCTTGGCTTACAAAGTCACTGCAAATACAGAGCTCCATTTTCTTGAAGTCAGCACATATTTTTTGATCAGCAAGTCCTTTCCTAGTGCAAACTACAGGCCAGAGCTCACAGCCTTGCTCCGTTATACCTGTTGTCCAAGTAGACACTCCAAAAATCAATGTGATTACTGCTATGAGAAATGAGTGCAAAATTCAGCTCGGCTATGAAAACTTTCTGGTCTCTTTCTTTTCTGGTCTCCTTCTAGACACTTTTTTCAAGTTAGACAAATCTCCTTCTGCATGATGGCTTAGACAAATGCTCAAGAGTACCAGTGTGAAATAAATACCAGCAGGATTCTTCACTATCTTGTTGCTCCATGAGTTTGGCTCTACCCTAACTTTGTCTTAACCATGGAAGTGGTACAGATATGTCATTGTTGGACTGTGTGGACACGAGAGGAAAGGTCTAAGGTGCTAAACAAGAATTGGTGTTGAAATAAGAAACCCGTCGGTCCTAGTGCACACTATTTTTTTAGTCCTGTGCTATACACAAGACAGGGTTGAATCACTGACTGCCATCACCTGAGGAGATGGAAATCCCATGTATTTTTGGGAATGTGGCCTCTCTTTGCATATGGCAAAAGCTCATTATCATTCATAAAAGGAAGCATTTTATCGTGAAGTAGAAAGCAGTTTGTCCTGATCTCAGAGCTCCCACATTCAACAAAGAAGCAGAAAATTGTACATTTACTATCCACTTGGAAAGAATTAGAGAGAATAATGCAACCCCCAAACATCTTCTGAACCAGGACAACAGCTATCCCCTAACCCTAACCATAATCCCCTAACCCTGTGAACCATAGGGTTCATCATGCTCCCAACTTTGCATCCCCTTCTTTTGTTAAAAGAGGAAGAGGTGTCAGCTCTCCAGAATGAAGATGCTGTGATAATGCTCCCATCTCAGACTGCAATAATTCATGTTAAAAGCCTAAAGAAACACTTAATGAAATTTTGGCATTCTTGAAGTCAAATCCAGAAGCAACAAGATTTGAATTCTGCCATTTAGAGAGTCTGAGAGGAAGTCCACTAGGTCTTCTGTATTACTCAAGTTTCAGATCCCAAACATCTCAAATCTGTATTGAGCTTCCTGCCTGATAGCATAGGTCTGGAAGAAGTGCCACTTGCTGGTGAAATTTCTGTTGAATTCCGTTTGTTCAAAGCTGTTAGCATGAATGAACAGCAATCCATAGGGTAACTCGGACAGACTGTTGATATCTCTGCTTTCAGCAGCAGTTTTTTCTGCCTCTGAAGGAAATACTGTACCTGATCCCTTCTGCTCAAGACTTCTGGCTAAAAGTAGTTCCTCCACATTTTGTGGGATATTTTCTTCTCATTTAGTCTCTGTTTCACCTACCCCAAAATATTACTGGGCTTTACTAACTAAGAGTTGCAAAACTTCTTCATAAACAGGTTATTTGGATTCTCTCCTCCTGTTCTTTATTTGCTCTAGCTCCTACAGTCTTTATATTTTTATTTTCTTGGAGGTAAGATGGATGTGATCTCTGCTGAGCTTTCGTAGCTTTCCAGAATGTGGCACTGAGTGTCCTGAGACACCCAGAAACACCCTTTTAAGCTCATCATTGCAGAGCTGATTCCTTATAAACAAGTGGGACACAGCAAAACTTCAGCCTGTAAAACCTTGCTGTCCTGAGATGGGATTTTCCCTGAAAGATGAACTCGGTGTTGTTCAATAATGGCTCTCACTGACAACAAATTCATTCTGGAAAATGCCCCTCCATTTCTCTATCTGTAATTGCACGTCCGTAAGAAACCCACAACCTCCCTGCTGCATGAGCATTGCACAGAAAACCAGACGGTGCTGAGCATTTGTCTCCTTAACCACGAGGAATGAGAAGGACAACAGAGCAAGAAGAAGGAAAAGGACCCCCACACCTCCATTCCTCCTGCTGTATCTAAAACAGTCCATTTTTCAGGGCAGAAAACCTCCCCTATCTGTAGTGCTACAGTAAAGAAAGCAACCAAGGTGGTGGCGTGCTGGAACAGAATAGTGTGTAAATATGGGGGGGGAAGAAAAAAAAATGAGAGAGAGGTTTTGCTTTGTAAAGAAATGGTTCCATCTGACCTAGAGAACTGTACATTTGATTCATGACCTTGTCTCAGATGCTCTGTAATTACCCTGGAGGGACAGGGCTTTAGAGAATGACACAAAGCATTCAGAAATTCCTGGCTATCGGTATGATGGAGAGCAAAGGAAATGGGAGTTTATTTTCACTGCAAGAGGCAGTTTAGAGGCAGTGATCTAATTGCCACCTTTGCAAATTATGAAAAGGCTTGAAATTCCTCCTTGCAAACCGCTGCACGCTGGGAAAACACTGCAAGGTAGGAGCGTGTGGTGTGAAGGCTGGTGTTGCTTTCACTTGAAGGGTAATAAACATATGGACCATATTAACGAGGAGATCTAAGTACAGGAAAAAAAAATAAAGGCAGGAATGAGATCAAGAGGCAACAGGTGAAAAAAACCAACCACGTTTGGGACACCAGCGGTTCTCCTTTCTCCAGGGACAGGCCGCACAGTCTTACAAAAACGTTTTGCTCAGCTTTTCAAAGGCATTTCAGAGCTTTCCTGCCAGCTTGAATTTTAAGCACGATTTGCAACAGCGCTTCCCCCACTCACATGTAAGGAGCGGAAAGCTCTTGCCAGTGGATTTTGCATCTAGTGCCAGATGAAAAGAGTGGCTCTTCGCAGTCCGAGGTTGGAGCTACCTTGAAGAAGGTGTGAAGTCCAGGTTGGACCCCGCTGACTCCAACTTAGCATTGAAAATTCAGCTCAAGAGATGAAACGGTAGCCAACTCTTCAGATGTTTGCTTCACGCAGGAAAGCAATATCCAGCACAACAAGACAGATTACAGACGGCTCTCCGGGGAATCGAGCAGCCAAGAATTTGGGAATTTGGACACCTGGGAATTTGGAGAGCAGAGGGTAGCCAGGGAGAAAAGAAGCTGGTGGAGAAACGTCACCCCAGGAGCCTGGATCAACAGTGGAGCCTGGCCAGGAGCTCCCAGGACTCTCTGCTGCACAAACCTAACGTGAGCAGGTTCCTCTGGGAGAAGAAGGTGAGCAGAGCTGGAACCAGCATCAAGGGATATGTACAAAATGCCTCTCTTGAACGGCACCAACACCGGCTGCAGGAGACCAAGCCCCGAGCGCGGCTGTCAGCTGGCTCGTCTCCAGAAGCCGGTTTGCCAATTCAGAGCCTGCTAACAGCCTGCTGACACGGGAGTAAGAAACTAATGAGGCCTTAACTCCTGGCTAACTGCACGCCAGGGCTTGGCTCCCAGCGTAGCTTGGAGCCTGGCCAGGCTACGAGGGAAATCACCGCCCGTGGTTGAAGGGGGATGCTTGTGGCCACGGCACAGCGAGGCTGGTCCATGGAACATCAAAGTCCTCACAGACAGCCTGGGGCATTGGGGTACCAACATCACCCCCTCGAGCATCCCTTTACTGGTGCCTGATTTAAAACCGCAAGCCCAGCAGTGGCATTTCATGTGTTTTCTCTGCATTTCTCTCCATTTCTGTCAATTTGCAGCCTAATTTGCTACTGGCAAGGAATTAACAGGACTCTTTATTTTAAAAGAAGGAAAGGAAGAGCAGTTACTACAGAGAGGCCAGCAAGCCTCCTGCCAAAGTCCCTCTTTTGCACAGAAAGCAAAGCAAAAGGCCTGACTTTGCCCATGAAGCAGCATCGGGCTAGTTCTGCTGAGTGCAAGGAAAGAGACGGTGCGGTGTGACCGTAATCGGCTGTATCTTTACCATCAATCACATTTTAATGAGAGTAAATTGAAATTCCAGGCACACATTAATAATGAATGCATGAATTAACTCTGAGGAACCATCTGATGATGCTTTCACTGGGCTGTGATGGCTACAGGCTAACATCACTTTAAGCTACTTTCTGGACATGTATAGAGAAAACTTTGAACTGAAACCTAGGCTTCAAGACCCAAATTTGCAAAGGAATTTAGGTGTCTACATTTCAGCAGAACTGGAATTTAGGAAGCCACAAAATACAGCAACTCACAAAAACCCCACCTACCTGCCCAGACATCTCAGCATTCACAGGCACTGGCGTCATTGCCATAAATGTTCCTTCAGTTCCTAAATTTTCACCAGGAAGTTTCACCAAAAACATGTTGCCCCTTAGGTCAACACGCTGCTCAGATCCCATCTATTAGAGTTTGCTATTATATCCCAAAACTGGGACTTCTTTTGCCTAGATTTTTGGAAAGTTCCTTTATGGCCAACATGGGAAGACAAGTCCCAATTCAGCAGAAGACTTCCCGAAACAGATCACCCTAGTGCCCACTCAGGTAGCAAGAGAGCTTTATTTTTGAAGGAAGCAGTAATGTAAGGGAGGTAAATGTCTCCTTTATGTCGGTGATGATGCCAGGCTCCAGGCAGTCAGAGCAGACATCAAGAGCTTGGTGTCAGTACAAGCACCAAAAACCACCTCAAAACCATCAGCTGCATTCATTGTAAGTGCAACTCACCACTAATGTGGCTTAAAATCCCAGTTTAACAAACTTTGGCTTCTCACTCTGGAGATTCCCAGCTCATTTCCCACCATGGAAGCCAAAATGGAGATTGCTATAGCTGATAAAACCCATTTGGTTGGCTCTGTGAGTATCACGGTATAGGATGTTTTCTCCATTTGGCCAAGGGGATGCTCATCCATGTGAGGATTTTAGAAACATCCTCCCTTGCAAAGCTCAGGACTTGTTACCTGTTTGATTTAAGCACTGGGATTTTTTGAAGCAGAGAGAGTAGAGAAGGCTGCCATGCAGGAGAAAAAAAAAAAAAAAAAGAAAAAAAAAAAAGACTTTAAATGACTTTAAATCTTGGAAACTGGTGGCTTGGCTTTGGTGGAGTTTGGTCACACTTTATTTCCTGAAGATCTGGTTTGCCAAGGTAATCCCCCAAAACATCTACTACGTACAAATGGTTTACTTGAATCCACCTCTCCCTTCTCCCAAAGCCTGTTGACCACATATCCTTGTAAACAGATAAATTAGTCTTTTGGGGGGCTGGGACAGGAATCATTTCTGATCTTTCTCATACCCGTGTCTCACCTCCACATCTTCACCATCCTGCAGGCACCACCACAATGCAGCCCCTCTCTGCCCGTTTGGCTCACACCCAGCATCACTCCATCAAGCTATGACTTCTCCTCACTTCATTGCAGCAGGGGATTTGTGGAGGTGGTGGAGGACACACTGCACTTTGCCACCACTTCCCAGAACCGTGGACCTTCCCCCTGTACCCTCATGCCTCTCATCCGAAAGACTTCACCACCTTTCAAACATATTTCCAAGTATACAAGCCTCCAAAACTGCACTTCCTCCCCTCGGAGCTGCTCCAAAAAACAAATCTTGTAACACTCCATTTCTTACACCACAGGGCTGATTCTCTTCAACACCTTCCAATTTTAGGGACAAAACCTGCCATATACTGCACTGGCTGATCACTGCTGATTCAGACACGTCGGTCAGAAACAGCTCTTTCTTCTGACTCACAGCCCAGCTGGAACAAGAAGAGGCCAGACTGCTTCTCCCTCTCATTCTCCCTTTATCATAAGCTTGCCTTTTGGGTCCCTCCACCCCCATCCTCATATCCTCATCCCCTTCCTCCCCACCAGCTTTTTTTTATATTTTCCCAGCAGCCTGTCGACATGCCTCTTGAACTTATTTATAGCCTTATTTATAGCGCGGCTTCAGCCACCTCACTTGTTAACCTATTCCATATGTTTACTCCCCTTTGTGCGAAACAGGGCTGTGCCAGCTCTCCTTTATCCCTGGGGGCCTTTTAATTTCAGACGATGGCCCCCACTGCCCTGCCCCTCGTATGAGATCAGCAAGGAAAAAAGCAGCTCAGAAATGGTCCAGGGTGATGAGAGAGATGTGCCAGCACTGTGCCAGCCCCAACAAAGATGAATAGCCAGCAGAAAGCTGGGTCATCCAACCCCCAAGCCATGTAGCAGGTTTTGCTCATAAGAGCATCCTGATAGGATAAAAGTGGACCAAGTTCACCTGTATCCAGAGGGCTATAGAGGAGGAAGGTCTCACTTTATCCTCTGTTTTTTCTTCAGAGTCCTCAGCACTGTTTGCAAACTCTGTTCTTAACTTTTCCTGTTGCCCAAGTCTGTTGGCTAATTCCAGGGATTGCTGCGATCCAACCTCCTAACCCACTCGGAAGCCACCAGTATTTCTGGTATCCCACAACTGACCCATTTTCCCAGCACACCTTCTCCTATCCCAGATCAGATCCCAGAGACCAGCCAAGTCAGATTTGGGTGGCATTTCCTACAGCTGCAGCTGCAAATGCCTGAACCTTCAGGTCCAGGTTGCTCAGGAGCAACCTCCAGACACTGCCACCTGAAGGACCAGCAGCAATTCATGCAACAAGTGGGGACATTATTTCCCAGCTCCCCATTTCACTTGCGAACAGGGGTGGTCGCTAAACCTCTCGTATTTAGAACTGTAGTATATCCAAAGCTGGAAAGGACCCACAAGGAACATTGAGTCTAACTCCTAGATCCACTTAGGACTACCCAAAAATCAGACCCTGTGTCTGAGAGCATTGTCCAAACACTTCTTGAACTCCGACAGGCTCAGTGCTGTGACCTGGGGAGCCTGTCCCAGTGCCCGACCACCCTCTGGGTGCAGAACCTTTCCCTAACACCCAGCCTGACCCTCCCCTGTCCCAGCTCCATGCCGTTCCCTCGGGTCCTGTCGCTGTCCCCAGAGAGCAGAGCTCAGCGCCTGCCCCTCCGCTCCCCTCGTGAGGGAGCTGCAGGCCGCCATGAGGCCTCCCCTCGGCCTGCTCTGCTCTGGGCTGAACAAGCCAAGGGACCTCAGCCGCTCCTCATACATCTTCCCCTCTAGACCCTTCACCATCTTTGTAACCCTCCTTTGGACACTCTCTAATAGTTTTATGTCCTTTTTATACTGTGGCACCCAAAACTGCACCCAGTACATAAGGTGAGGCCGCACCAGCGCAGAGCGGAACAATCCCTTCCCTCGACCAGCTAGCCATGCTGTGCCTGATGCACCCCGGGATGAAGCTGGCCCTTTTGGCTGCCAGGGCACACGACTAACTCATATTCATCTTGCTGTCGACCAGAACCCCACTTCTTCATGGCTGGTGGCTGTGTGGCAGTGTTCATTGGTACACGGTGCCTCATTAAAAGGTCCATACGCAGGCACAGCCACCCTTCCCACCTTGTCCACATGCCCAGGTGCAGCCAGCCAGAGCTCTGGCTCTGTTCAGTATGGGGACAGCTTTAGAGGCAAACAAGCTAACACAGCATTGGATCTGTCTTTATTGACTCCTGCTCAGTCCTCTCCCTGACCAGCAGCAAAAATGCACCGTGGAAAACCCCAGCACGCACTCTGCTTCTTAGCAGCTTTTCCCAGCCCTCTGCATAGGGCCCTTTGTTTTTCCTCCTCCTGATTTGCAAGAAATAGGGCAGTGTGGCTTTTCCTAACATCTCTTTGGCGTTAGCATTCCTCCTGTTCCAAAGCCACCTTTGATGCTGCTATAAAACCCAGTGTCTCACAACATTTCCTTGCTGTTCCAGCAGCTGCTCTCTCTTTTTACCGGGCCAACTTTCATTCCCTTCAATGAGCAACTGCAAACACCCCGCATTTTTCCAGCCTCATGCCTGAGCACCACTTCCCCATTGATCTCAGATGCCTTCAGAGCAGGCTGTGAGCAATCCTCCATTTCTCTTCTCATTTTCTAAAGGTTTTTGCTACTGAAGTCCATAGTTCTGGTGTTTCTTACACAAAACAAACACACAAACAACACCCCCTTGCCTCCCCAAAGAGAATAGCTGACATTAAAGATCTTTTTTGCCCACCAGAAAGCATCGAAAATGTCACGGATTCCTTGTGCTTTCTTCTTCACCTCCCTTTCAGGTCTGCTTTGGACAGGAAAACTTCAGTCTGGGAGTAAAGTGTCTAATGCAATTCAAGAGTCTCCTCTGGGAAGTAGCAGGACACTCATTATTTTATATTCTCCCAGACAGAATACTAAATCTGGGGAAAAGCCAGCCCTGGCCTTAGCAGTAAGAAAGGAAACTTCCCAAATTTCTCTCTGGTGCCCTCGGATTCCTATTTCATTACCTCAATGCAAGCAGTCCCGGGCATCTTTTTTCAATCTCTGTTGATCAACAGGGGCAAGGCCCAGTGTGTCTGTGGCCAAAAGGTTGGTTCAATATTATGAGCAAGCCATAATATGAGCACGGGGAAGGGAGAATACATACTCTGCAAATTCACTTCACCTCTTCTGTTGTAAAACACACTGGATTTTAATGATTTCTATTTACCAGGAACCTTGGATCAGCTTTAAAGCATTTACCAGTAATTTATTTTCTATTTTTCCGCTGTGGGAGAAGGAAAAAAAAAAAAAGGAAAAAAAAGAAAAGAAAAAAAAAAGGAAAAAAAAAAGCACAACCCTGCAGGCTTTAAGTCAGAAAGAAGACAAGAATGCAAGGTCTCATTTTTCTGGAAAACCGCTGTGCAGGCAAGGCTAGAAAGAGATCGTTCAGATACAAAGAGGAAAAAAAAAAATCAGATCCAAATATATCTGCAGATAAATATTTTACTCTCTTTCTGAATTGCTGGGTGGGATCAGGCCAGTCCCTGAGAGCCCTGCGCTGTGCGAGGCTGCCACCTCCTGGGGTGGGCTGCCCCAGCACTAGGCCATAAAGGGAGATTGGGTTAGATTTGATGTTTTTAACCCCAGAAATGATCACCTTTTGGGGAAAGGAAATGGACATCTCCATCTCAAGCTGTTGCAGAGAATAGAGAGGGTTTTTAGGAAGTGAGTTCAGAGTTTAAACATAGGTTTTCCTATTTATTGCAGCTGCTGTTCTTTAATGGAGACGGTGTTTCCCTGTTATGGCTCCACCAGCCCGTTTTCAGCGGTCTGCTCTGTCCCTTCCACCAGAGCCACCACAGAGGCTGACATCAAGGCTACGGCAGATTTTGCTGGATGAGCAGAAGTTTATGTGAGGGAAGAGATGAGAGGTGATGGACCCATTGGAGCGGGCCCGGAGGAGGCTGCGAGGATGCTCAGGGGCTGGAGCAGCTCTGCTGTGGGGCCAGGCTGAGAGAGCTGGGGGTGGTGGGCCTGGGGAAGAGAAGGCCCCGGGGAGAGCTGCCAGCGGCCTGCCAGGGCCTGCAGCAGGGGCAGGAAAGCTGGGGAGGGACTCTTTGTCAGGGCTGGGGGAACAGGATGATTCATTTTAGTGCAGGAGCAGACTCACCCTGCTCTGCACACATAAATATTAAAGGATGAAGATCCTCCCTTGACCTTGAGAGTGGAGGATACCCAAGCCCAAAAACAGGAGAAGAACTGTTTGGTCAAATAGACTCCCCTTCCCTACATCACAGGTGCATCACTTCCCTACACTTTACCTATATTAAGTTGAATGACTTTTATTAAAGTAAGCATTTATTCCTACAGATGGAGGACAGGGTAGATGAAAGTGCTGAAAGCCTGTGTTATAAGGTCAAAACCAACCTGATCCCTTGTCACCAAGGACAGAAAAGCTCATCAGCCCCAAATGTCCTAATAAACTGGGGAAATGTGTGACTTGCTCATGTATAGGGTGTTGGCTGCCACCATTCATTCTTGCACAGCCAAGGAGACAGCCTGGACACAGTGACATGAAATAGCCCCCACGTCCCACTGATAGGTTTCTGCCTCCTTCCAAGGAGCTTTGTTTACTGGGAGCAGACCCTGTAATCACTCAGAGACTGCTAGCAGCTCTCTGGGTTTCAGAGAAAAGAATTAAAAACAAATTAGAGGTAATGAGCTCTTAAATTGCTTCTGAATCCACTATGTGGCTGAGAGTTTTGGTGGATTTGGATAATCAAATCAAGCAGGGCCCATGGCTTATAGAAGAGTTTAAGAACACTTTCAAGCTTCCCATTGAATATTAGCTGCAACACAACTGCCCTTTCTAATTGGAAATAGTAGTAAGAAACTCAAAGCTAAAGAGAAGAACCAGGCTCAGCCTGAAGAAATGTGGTTTCTTCCCATCCAAACTGTGCCAGCACAGCTTTAGTTGACTTCTGTTATTCATTATTTCTTCTATTCTTGCAGAATAGCTATGAATAGTTATTCTTCTATTATTAGTTACTCTGGACCAAAACAGTTGCAAAGGATCTCCAGATCCAGGCAATTGGAACTAAGGGTTAGTTCTCTCCATCCTTCTGTGCATAGTAGTCATATGTTGGTTGTCAAGTGAAAGGACTCTGGGTGAGCCTAGCAAACACATGTTCAGATGTGCCTTTCAGGAGCTCTGCTGTATGGCTTGGACATAAGCTCGCATAGGAGGAAGGTGTTTTGCCCTCCCTGTTGGTTTTGAGCAAATTTCCCTGTGCAATAAGGAATCCTGGAGGATCAGAGGTGCCTTCCCTAGTCATGAAGTTTCTGAAGCCCATTTTGCAAGAGCAGCTGTGTTAATTTGGGGGTTAGCTCATAGTCAGTGGTCTGGGGAACAACAGAAGCAGCAAAGATGCTCCAACGGTGGGATCTTAAGAAAAGTGGTAGGAAAATGTGGAGTCCAAGAGGAGCCACAAAGCTCCTGGAGAAAAGAAGCTGCCTCCTGCCCCTGAGGTCTCCAGGTACATGGCAGAGCTCTGCCTCCTTCCTATTTTTTTTCTTCTGCTTCCGTCACACTAAGGACATGAGACACAGCCACTCCCTGCAAAACAGAGGTCATGAATTCAGGGATCCTGCCCTCTCTGTTCCTGCCGTTAATGACTTTAAAGGCAGTTGGTCTGGAAATTGCTCAGCCACACAGCTAGGTGCCACTACACACCCCCAAGCACCAGAAGGTCTTCTGCAACATAGGTGGGGACCCATCTGCTAGTGGTTTATGAGACTGAGTTACAGGACTCGGGACAGGTTTTCAGAGGGGGGACAAGTGCTACACATGCTCGTACCAGGGATGGGACTCCCAGGGATGGAGCTCTGTTCGATGGTTTGCATTCACGTCAGCATGGACATGCTGTGATTCCCACCCCTGCACCAAAACCACACAAGTTCAGTTCTGAATGTCAAAGGACGAGGTGGTGGGGCACATCTTGCTGTTAGCAGATGGCTAAAGCTTATCTGGATAAATTAACTTACTAATCAAAATCAACAGTTTATGTGTTTTGGAAGGTGAAAACAGCAGAAATCAGTATTTAAAAGCAGGACAGGATGAACCCTAAGCCACTTAGCCCAAACTTGTTTGCAATGCATTACTAATCCCCTCCTATCCTGCCTTCATTAACCTTGTGTACACTGTACCTGTGCAACTGATAACACAGCGGTGTTTGGAAAGCAGATTTTAGATTGCCCCACTTCCCCACCAAGGGAGCCTATCCAACAAGGTTTTAAAGCAGGTTTTGTATCTCATTGGGAGGGTTTTTTTTGCCCAGAACTTTCAGGGCAATAAAGGAAGTCACCCCGCTGGGAAATGCTGCATTTCCCAACGTCCCCATCTGCACATCCTGCTCTCGGTCCTCATGCATGGTGGTCACCCTCATCAGCTTTCCTGATGGCAGCTCTGGATGGACACTTCCACAAGCAGTTTTACCGTGATGAAAAACTAGCAGAAAATGACCCACTTGCTCCATGTGGGGTCAGTTCCCTGCTGTTTTAATTAGTTTGAGCAACCCATGATGCAGTCTCAGGAGCAGAAGACTGAGCACAGGGCTGGGACCAGGCAGGAGATGCCTCACACCAACTTGCAGCACCCAGGGGTGCATGGGGAGTTCAACAATGACCAGACTCCAAGGCTGTACCTTTTTGAAGCCCGAGACAACTTTGAACCGAGATTTGTCATACGCTTATTCATGTCAGACCTATTGTATGTGCAGAATCAGACCTGTGGGTGAACTGTGGGGCAAGCAAAAGGGAATGGTGGCTCCACACTGCTCCTTGCTCATCCAGCTGGGGTGGGACGAGGCAGGTCCTTATCAGTTTGGCCTTGCCGAAAGGAGGGTTGCAGCGTCCTTATCCATTCTTACCAGTCTCCCTCTCTCATTAACAAAATGAATCTCAGTTTTCAGGTTTTCTTTTAAAAGAGAATCGGCCACAGCCATAAAATCATCTCTCTCCCTTTGCAGGCTGAGGAATGGGAAACAACTTGCTGTCCCCCACGCTGCCGTGACTCAAGCCCCTCCAAGCATTCAGAACTGAATCAAAATACCTTATTATAACACAAAAGCAATGTGATTTGGTTACCGCACTCTTTGTCTCCTAGGGTGAAGCCCTGTTGGGCCAAATACTGAGTCAGACCTTGCTCCAGACACAGTTCCTGCAGCCCATGAGCTTTGCATCTCCATCCCAAGGGAATGCTTGCCAGGCTGTCCCAGCAGTGCTGGAAAAGGCGATTACCTTCTGGAATTCACCTTCCTATTTCCCCCTTTCAAACTAATCTTCCCATTCATTGAAACCAGGGCACTGGTGCCTTATGCTCCCTGCAGTCTGGGCAAGGATTTTGTGGACCCAGCCCTTTGGCAGAAGTCCGGCACTTTCCCTGTGTGGGCCAGGATTAATATAAAGCAGTTAACTTAACTAGCAACATATGTCTGCATCTTTTTTCCCACTGCCATTTAATCTCTCTTATCCACTGACCATGCAAGTCTCCTGTAATCACTGCAGAGTAATTATGTGATTATTCCAGCCCTCTAAATTACAGCTGCAGCTTGGACCCTAGCAATTGCAGGTGACACAGCAAGGCTGACTTTCTCAACTGTTAGTTAATTACAATTAGACAGTAGGAAAAAAAAATGCACACACACACACAATAATAATAATAAAATAAAGTGCCAGAAAATGCAACTTCTGTGGAGAATTTTCACCCCAATCTTTCTCATCACAAGGAAGATCAGAGTGGGAGCCATTAATAAGATGGCAATTTACGTTAATTTATCAGCACCTAAGACTGAGAGCCTTAATAAAACTAGCGAAAAGGAAATTAATGATAAACAAAGGCAATTATGGTGTTGCTGTTATTACACTGGCCTTTCAGATCCTGTTGAGCTTGGTATTTTTGTCAAACCAGCTCGGGCAGGGAGGAGGACAGGGCAATGGGAGGTCTTGCAGAAGGTGGAGGGGCAGCCTCAGATGCAGCCTATGGGTCCTCTTCTGACCCTCTCCTGCACACCCAGCAGACCACAAGCCTTAAAAAAGAATGAGATGAGTAGTAATAACGCATTGTCAAGGAAGGGAACAGAGACAGGGGGACTATAACAAGACCAGCTTGCAGCCTTTATAATCTTTTTCCTGAGTATGGCATTCCTCCAGTGTTGGGGTCTTTCTGGTGTCATTTTGCTGGGGCTGAAATCTCCCCTCAGAGGAGGGAGAGGAACAAAGATCTTAAGGCAAAAACCCCAAAACAGTCACAGACACTTTTTTTTTCTCACTTTCCAATGCAAATTAAAAAAAAAAAAAAAAAAAAAAAAAAAAAAAAAAAAAACACTGGTGGAACAAAATGGAAAAAAAGTTAGAAATCTCCAGCCTTTTTTTTTTTTTCTTCTTCTTTCTAATTTCAATGACTGTTCACCAGGTGAGAAATGTATATGAATGTTCTTCCTGAAATATCTCTGGAGATATTCAAGGCCCGTCTGGATGCCTACCTGGGCAGCCTGCTCTAAGGAACCTGCTTTGGCAGGGGGTTTGGACCTGGTGATCTCTCGAGGTCCCTTCCAACCCCTACAATTCTGTGATTCTGTGAAACATAATCTGGACATTTTCAGCCAAATCTGTGGCAGGCTGAAGTGCCCCAGGCTCCCTTCCCCTGCACGTCCCCAGCCTGAGGAAGAGGAGCAGGGCAGAAAGCTGGGAACAACATGCATGAAAAATAAAAGAAGGGAAGATTCCTTTACCAAGGACCACATTAGGAGACTGTAGGTGAGCTCCATCAGAAGCAAGGAGGATGCAGATTTAGTCCCACAATTATCTAAAATCCACTGAAATCAATGAAGAGAGCCCCCAGGACTCCAGGTAACATCTGGACCCTGCAGCAGAAGCGCACGCTCCTCCATACATGTAAATCCTCATCACCTGCAGGATTTGATCCAGTATTTATTTGGTCTCCTCTTTCTTCCTTTCCATTCAAGCTCACCACCCTGTGCAGCAGTATTACGGAGCACAGGTCCTCCATCACACTTAAATTTAGCTACCAGGCACATCGCACCGTCCGGTCGCTCCCGGGTTCCTTAAGGGCTCACAAAGGGGCAATGAACTGGACGCGTGGACCAATCTGTAGGTGTAATGGATGGCATCAGCAAATTCAGCGCCACGTTTGGGACTGAAATACTGTAAGAGGCCATTTTAAGGAAGAAACGGCGTTGAGTCAAATGCTTTATGGTGGTAACGAGCAGAGCCCCGCGAAATAGCAAATACATCTGTATGTACAAATACCTGTGGGTTGCTTAGATTTTCCCCACAGTGGCTCGGAGAGACAACGTTATGGTTTTGCAACGTGACATCACAGGGTGATAAAAATAAAAGGAAAAGCAGAAAATCCGGTGATGAACTGCAAAATAAACTGGCTTTCCAGCAACCCAATAAAGGGAGAAGAATATCCTCCATTTCCAGGGGGAAGATGGAGAGTGGCAAAGATGCGCTTTACAACCCATTCTGCTGGTAGAGACCAGGGGTCTGCTGATGATAATTTTACGCATTCCCTTCTCTTCCCTCAAAAGAAAATCGAGCAAACCACTATGATTTAAGAAATGATAGTTCGATAGTCTTTCACTGCAGGCAACCTTCATCAAACATTAGCCTCTTGGCTGCACTGCCGAGCAGCCAGTTTTCAGTCTGATTTAGAAGATCCTTATTTCATCCCTTGCTGTTTATGATCAGAATATTTCATCTATTTTCACAAAAGCCTTCTGCCAAACTCCCTGTTCAAGTGGAAATAGCAGGAGCCTCCCCGTAATATTTGGGAAATATGCACGAAAGTTCAGAAGAACTTTGCTAGTGGCATCATGTTTTTAAAAGAGATTAGAATCAATTTTGCTAAAACCACATTTCAAAAAAATAAGAGAGGAAAAGCTTCAGCTGCTTCTTTAATCTGGCTTTGTTTGCTCTGTACTAATTTGCAAAGTGTTTCTGTCTGAATTCATGCTAAGGACAAGCAGTTAATAATTTTGTGTATATGGCATGTTTGGGCTATAGAGTTCAAGGACCTGAGGAAACGGAGGAACATCAAAGTGCTCCAGCCAGCCAAATACAACACGACCCACTGGTGCAAACGGGAATGAAAGGCAGGTTTTCTACTTTGCCAAGACTCCTGTGAGCTATTGGCAGCATCTCCACTGGTGATTACAGCCAAAGGAGAGCGCTATGTATTCACAAGGTGACCAAGTATCTCAGAAGTACCCGTGGCTTTGCAATAGAATAAAAAGAGAGCAAGGAAACACCGGAAACCTCCAAGGTTTTACCTACCCCCTGGATACAAACCTTCCCAGGCCAGCTGCCAAGCCCTGCTTGTATTTACAGCCCAGCTGTGCACCTGCAGCCCTTACGCACAGCACAGGATTGCTGGGCAGGATGGCGTGTCCCTCTTAGAGCATAACACAGAGGTGGGACCGTTCGGCCAAGCTGTGGGTAACCCAGCTTCTGCTCTGCCTCAGTCCATATTTAAGTGCCTGGGTGGCTTTTCTAAACACCTGTTTGTAGCTGGAGCTAATCTCATTTTGCCTGACTTCTCCTGGCAAAGAATGACTGAAGAAGATGAAACACAGAAAGCCAGGAGGTAGCAAGAATCCAGAATCACCCTCGAGATGGACGACCAGCTTATGGTCCTCACTGTAAAGACAACAGTACAGGAAAGAGAAATGTTTGTTGAAGCAGAGACCGACTCCTTCCCCCCAGGGAGCTCCTTCAGTGCAGGGCTGCAGACTGCAGACTGATCCACGTTCTTGCTCCACCAGGTGATGTGGTGTCACCAAATGCCATGGGACAACCTCAGGGAGAGGTGCTGAGACCCCAGACACAGGAAACAGCACTGAGTCTAAACACAAAACCCTCTGGAACAAGAACTGAACAGAAGTCTCTCTCTTTCCAGAGGGGTGCCCAAACCTCTGCAGGGTGGAGATGGAGACCCTCTGCTCCTCCAGCCCTGCTTGGTGCAGAGTGAAACAGCACGAGCTGGGCAGACAAGCCCCACATCATCACCCAGCCTCAACTCACAACCACTACCACTAATAATGGGGTACTTAAGAGACAGACTTTGGGTGTTGGAAAGCTTAGGCAGCAAAAAAAAAAAGATGGGCTTGTGAAGAACACAGCCACCTGCAGAGAGAGAAGCAACCAAGTGGGAAAAGAGGAGGATCTCCACTTTGCATCCAGTTGCCTGCAGGGCAATTGTGCCCTTCGGTGAGCATAGCCTGCGGTATTTTAAGCACCTGCAGAAAATGATGCCTCCACCTCAGTGATTCGTTTAATCAGGCCCGAGCACTGCCAGCCCTTGTCCTAAGGGCATGACTGAGGGTGCTGCTGGGGCCTCCATTATCCCTCCCTGCTCAGCTCACACTGTTCTGTTTAAAAGATTAATGAGACATATATTCTCAATCAAGAAGCTATTTCAGAAGCTCTTACTTCCAACCAGTTGTACAGTTCAGTTACTAGCATCATCCGCCCCTATTTTGGTTGGGAGTTTTAGCAAAATGATTTATGGATATTTATTTCCCCAAGTAGCATTTGAACGTTGATGGACTGAATATCGATAGCGCTAAAGCCATATAATCAATGCACGTCTAATGGCGTGTGGAGTGTGTACAACAGTAACCTGGGGAGGGAAGGTGAGGATACCTGGGCTCCTTCCTTGAGCGACGTGTGTGTTTTTGCTGTTGAAGAGCATGTGCATGTTTCCAAGGCACGAAGAGGTGAACAACAGAATCACAGAATCACAGAATTGAAGGGATTGGAAGGGACCTCAAGAGATCATCGGGTCCAACCCCCCTGCCAAAGCAGGTTCCTTAGAGCAGGCTGCCCAGGTAGGCATCCAGACGGGCCTTGAATATCTCCAGAGAAGGACACTGCACAACCTCCCTGGGCAGCCTGTTCCAGTGCTCCGTCACCTTCACCGTGAAGAAGTTCTTTCGCATGTTGGTGCGGAACTTCCTGTGCTCCATCTTGTGGCCATTGCCCCTTGTCCTGTCCCCGCAGACCACTGAAAAGAGGTTGGCCAAATCCCTCTATCTCCCACACTTCAGGTATTTGTAAACATTGATACGATCCCCTCTCAGTCTTCTTTTCTCCAGGCTGAACAGACCCAGGTCTCGCAGCCTTTCCTCATAGGGAAGATGCTCCAGGCCCCCTATCATCTTTGTGGCCCTCCGCTGGACTCTTTCCAGGAGATCCCTGTCTTTTCGGTACCGGGGAGCCCAGAACTGGACACAGTACTCCAGGTGAGGCCTGACCAGGGCAGAGTAGGGGGGGATCACCTCCCTTGACCTGCTGGCCACGCTCCTTTTAATGAACACAACATCTGAGCCTCCCGCTACCTACAGCTGCAGATAAGGGAAGATCCACAGATGGTGGATCTCTGGCTGAGCAAACCCGTCTGGATTGAAGAGGACTTTTTCCACTTGAAAAGGTATTTACGTTATTTCAAGAACTCATAATTTGTCTCTTGTCCATCCTAGTGCTTAGTCCCCCACATTATATCTGGCTCCAGCACAAATCTTCCTGCCCCCAAGCAGCTCAGCATCAAGCCGTGGCACCAAGTTGTGCATGGGGACACCAACGGGGCAGCATATTTTTCCCTGACTGTACAAGGAAGCCAAAACAGCTGGCTCAAATGTAAACACTTCCACTCCAGACACCAAAATTTGGGTTACATGAATTGCAGCCAGAAGAAGGGAAGGCACACACCATGCCCTGCTCTGTCACAGGCCTGGGATGCTCAAAATGAAAGTTTTGGGCAGCAGTTTCTATGGGGGAGGAACCAAAGCACCAAGTAATGGTCCCAATCAGAAAGGCAACACAATGACAGGCTGTCTGTAGAAAAGACAAGCTATGGGTAAAGCATTTACCTGACTCCAGAAACCTCACAGCTGCTTTTTGGCCAGTATCACCTTGTTCCTTGTTCTGGGAACAGTCAATATCCTCATAACACAGCTCTGTTTTTCAACAGCAAATTAGCTCACATTGCAATTTGTATTACAGCACTTAGAAAAAAACACATTCAACTCCACTTTAACTGTTTTAACAGCACTCAGTAAGTCTCCCAGGAGCTCCCAGAAGCACCGTGTGTGCTGGCTGTTCTTCTAAGAGGCCCATCCATCTCAGTCCCTCTGCTCATTCCTTTACTGCTCAGCAACGTTCTCATTTTTTTCCTTTACTTTTAGGGCTATTTCGGCAGGTTTCATAACCCTATTCCTCTTACTCAGAATAGCTTGCAAGTGCACTCTGATTCTTCCACAAATCTTCCTCGGGAGTTTGTATCTCCCTAATCCTCTGCAGTCATCTGAGCCGCTGCAGTACCAACTTGTACTTGAACCCCTAGGTTCCTCTCACCTGATTTTGGGGTCCAAAGTGCCAATCTGCCTTTACAGATGTCCTCCACCAGGCTTTCTGCATGCTTTTGGACAGAGAGGAGCGCTCTGAAGATGCAATACATCGAGGTACCTAAGAAACCGCAGAGGAATCTTTTCTCTTATGGCCTCTGTTGCTCTGCTGGCTGCCACTGAAGCCCGAAGTGGCAACTTGAGATGCCGACATCTCCACCTACATTTCTAAAGTTAGACAAAGGGACACCCAGATAGGCTTCAGAGTATTAGCTGCTCACGTTGGTACAGCAGGTGAGAACAACTTTCGTGCTAGTTTCATCCAAAGTAGCCAGCCGGGTCTTAAACTTTGCCCTAATCAACATTGCTGCTGGTGACAAACTCGATTTTTCCAGAGTTACAGCTTTGGTGTCCACCAGAGCTGGGCATAGTTTCATGTCAGGCTCCTTAGCTCCTTCAGCTGACTTCTCAGCTCATCTTTTCTCTGCCTGCACCACATGACAGTGGGGATATGTGGGACTGCATGTGATGCTCCCAAATCCATGAGATTTCATACATTTTGATGTCCATTTTGCATTTTTTGGCCTGAAAGATCACTTCAGGCTCTTCTTTAGGATCTTCTAAGTACATCCACTTAGCCTTCTTGTATTTTTCTAAGACATTTCAATCACACAAAGATATTGCAATCACACAAAGCTTAGGCTGGAACTGCAAGATGGGCTAGGTGTGTAATTCCTTGACCAGTGCACAATCACAAACTTCATGGCCTTCAGGGATGTCTCATCCCTTGCTGCAGCCTGTGCAAATTTATTCCACATTGTTTTCGAAACTGGATAATTCTTTTTGATCAAATATGCATGTATTGCATGTATCAGTTTCACGTACAGCCTCATCTAATGCTCTCAAGAGCATATCTACTGTCAATAGCTCTTTTCTTGGTTGATTCCCTACTTCAAATCCTACAACTGAAACTGGAAAAGCAATATCTGTATTATGGGATAGATATCAGTCAGTCCTTTTGGTGCTATGGATATAAGGTACTTAGATTTGGGGTTTTGCTACAGCCTGTCACATGTGAATTAATATGTAAAATTTCTTACCTGAAGCCCCAACGCCAGACCCTATTTCTTGCACGGTGGCATTGCCATCCAGTAAGTCCAAATAAATAAGAGGTTTTCACTAAATTCCAATATTCACATTAAAAAAATGCCTTATCAAGGCAGACCTAAGGTCTAGCTGGACAATCTTCTTTTTGTCTCCAAGCTTTTTGGGCCAGAGCTTTGTAGCAAGCACTCAGGAAATTCACCTCCTTGATGTGGAAAGAAACAAAGCCTCGTACACATTTGGAACCTGGCTCCTTCTCATTGCATTTTAAATGGGGAATTTCCATTATTCTGATGTAACAATTCTTGTACTGAAAACCACAATTAGATATTCCCTATTTAGCTTCTCCTTGTCGCTCATGACTTTACAGACTCCCGTCTCCTTCTTAGTTATTCAGTCGTTCGTACAGAAACCATGCCACATCTTTCATTATCCTTGTTGCTCTTCACCTTTTCCACTTCTATTAAATCTCTTTTGGGACGAAGGAAGCACAACAGCACATGGTATTTCTGAGGGTTTTGTTCAACGGCACGATGATATCTCCTGGTTTGATCTGTATTGTTTTGCTAACAATTCCTAAGATTCAATATGCTCTTTTTGGAAAGCTCTTGTGCATTGAGGTGATGCTTTTTCGGGGACTTTTTATTGCCATCTCAGCCCTGAGAGGTGACAGCCAGCTCAGAGCCTATCAGTGCATGTGCACAATTAGGGCTGCTTTTTCTGAGTACATCATGTTACAATTTTCTGCTTCACATTTCTGCAACAGCACTGCTCCATGCAAGCCTGAGAGACCTCCTCGAGACGTGTACAAGACACGGAACAAGAGGGGCCACAAAAGCTCTGCTCTCCAGCCAGCGGGCGGACTTCAGAAGGAGGCTGTGCTGGAGAGCTTTCAGTAGGAAATACCTTTTCTGGGAACACTGGTGTTCAGCTGGATCTGCCAACACTGGGCTAGCGCTCCTGAGCAGTCCCTTGGTTTTACTTTGAAAAACTTTTACTCCTGCAGCATGAAATTAAACTCTTAAAGGTACGTCCTCTGCAGCTGCAGAAGGAGATCTACCCATGGAAGTGTCTCCTGCTGTTTGTGTCTTGTGAAGCAAGTGTCTGCAGAAATGGGAACCAAGCCCTTTCTATCCTCCCACCCCCTCGTCACTGCTCTTCATACTTTAGTCCCTTCTGTAATGCCTCTTTTTCTCTTTGCTGTAACCTATGCTTAATTGCTGATGTTTTCCATCACCCAGCGGCAAATATCTGTTCTTTTTTTTTTTCAACCCATCGTTGCAGTAGGAAAATTGAGCAAAAAAAATAAATAAATAAATTCCAAACATCCATTCATTTATTTTTGAAACAGTCCCCCCGGGATTTCAAATAAATAAACCTGCAACAATACTTACCTTATTGAAACTGATCCCTATCAATTTCTTGTAGTATAAACACTATGCTACTTATCATTATATATCACATAAAAATTTTGATTGAACTATTTGATTCAATTTTTTACTTCCTAATAATGCTAACTACACCCCACACAAATACAATAGTGCTGCATACTAAATTGTATGTCTATATGTTTTCTCATTGTAAATGCTGCTGAAATAGGTAAGGAAATTACAAACTTGAAAATAAAAAGCATCAATATTGCTGACTTCCAAAATACAAAAAAAGGTTACATCCTCTAATGTTGTCATGCAAATGGAGAAGAAAATTATCATCATTCAGGAGGAAAGCTTGGGAAAAAATGACACCATAGATGTTCAGTATAATGTAATTAACAAAGCACTGAAGAATCAGTAGAGAAGTCTAAAACCTGTGGAATCTTTATTATTAATATTGTACATTTTGATATCCACTGACATCATTGGAAATATTTATTAGTAAAAGGTAGAAGTGCGGTAGCAGTAATATCATAATAGTTACTCTAAAAAATTTCAGGTTTCATTCTGAAGGTTATATTTCACATAAAGTGTTTTGTCTCTATTTCCCTAAATTTTCAAGTTTTCTGCATTAGACTCCAGAAGAAAAGGAGTGCAAGAGGAGAAACTACAGAAGTCTGACTTTTTCCAGGCTTTTCCATCTCTCCTGACAATGCAGTACAATGCTGGGAGATCCATCAATTCTCCTTGGCTAATTCAGTCCTGGACAACCTCACTCATAGAGGACTTGTTGCTTTTATGACAGGAACACCCATGCAGCGTTGGACATGCTGAGTTTGTCTTGGTTTTAGCCCTAGATAGACTATCTGTGCTATGGTGCACCCATCGGGCATATCTGTCTAGGCAATGTCAGCCATAAGGAGTATGATTTCACTTATGCAACTTTAACCACCCAAAAATCAGACAGATGGTCATAATTAGCTGCTTGGACATCTCCCATAATGAGCAGAGAAGCATTAGAGGGAGGGATTTGTCCAGTCTTAAATACCGAGAAAGCTCTCTTCTGCCAATGTAGACCATGAGCATCATGGTGAGCCAGTTGAAGACATCTCATATAGCTTCTACCAGAGCAGCAGAGATATCCTTTGAGCACAGAAGCAAACCCAGAAGAGACAAAGTGTGCAGCATTTCAAGACAAGGGAGGAAATGCTATGCAATAACGTCATCTGTGGTCTCACATGGGTTTCACAATGCCCAGAGGTGGTCTACTGAAGACAGAAGCATGCATGGTGAGGAGGTCTAAGGTTGTCTTCATAAAAACTGCCCCATCACTGACAGAGAAAAAGGACTTGCTGACCCAGGATGGTGCCCACCAGCTGAAGCTCTCCCTAATGCTGTGCTGCTCGTGTCTCTGTGCAGCTCCCTTAGTGCAAGGAAAATATATTCAAAGCAGTTTCACTTGTACAGCGCAGTTAATTTATCATCTCGAGCCAGCTACACAAGGTTTCATGGCACAGCCAGTGAATTCAAACTCATTTGAAGTAATTCTTCAGAATAATTTACCAAGTCAGCCATTTTTGACTGGATATCCTTTAGACCTCCGCTATTTTTTTATTAACACCTACAAAATTTCTGAATTTTTGGGTAGACCTGTGTGGTGCCAGGAGTTGGACTCGATGATCCTTATGGGTCCCTTCCAACTCGGGATATTCTATGATTCTATGAAAATTAAATATATAATTAATTACAGATAAAACCATGACTCATTGCAAATGCTTATTGCAAATCAAATTTAAATGTCATACGTTTTAATATGTTTTTTAAAAAAGGACTTGAAAAGCTTTAAATGATATTTATGCTTTCTTAAAGCTCATTAAATAAGCATTCCCTCAGCTCTCCAAGGTGTAACGTCATTACTTGATCTTCTCCTACCAAGATTAAGTCTCTTTCAGGAAAATATGCTTTAGTCAACACCAAGTTTGGGGTTTAAAATGGAATAACTGGGTGGAATTCACTACTCTGTTATACATCCAGCCACATCTAAGGGTCCTTCTGGCCTTGAAATCTACAAATGCATAACTTCCCCTTCTCTTTCCCCTCCCATCTTCAAATCGGTAGCTAAAAGATGGCAATCCACATGACCTAAATCTTGTACATTAATTACTTTTCTTATGTTTACACAGGAACCAAGTAGTTCAATGCCGAATGTGCAGCACTGGAAGTATTTCCAGATGTGTTCAGTGATCCCGCTCTGTTTTTACAGCCTGCAGTTATCATGAGTTTTCTTTTGGCGGCTACATTAGACACGAAAGGTAACAATTTTACTTCAAGTTTTGTTTTTTTGAATAAGAAATATTCCCGGATGTCAGAGCTTTTGTGACCAGTACCTTGATAATGAAGGCTCTGATCCAGCAAAGCACTTCAAGCTGATCTTAGCTTTCAATATCTGAATCCCTCCCTATTGACCGAAATTTCTAAAAAACCATCAAACAGAACAGAGAATTCCGCGGATAATGTGAACCACATTTCCACTAAACTCCGGTAAAGAAAAAGTTCTAATTTTCCTTTTAAAATGTACCGTTTTCCCCTTTTTTCCCTAGCAGACCATATATTAAGATTATTTATCGTGCTTGTGCTTCACACCATGAAGTGAATATTGAGGACTGTTGATTTCCAAACTCGCTTTGCAGATGAAACAGCAATGATGGCATTTTCAGCACGTGAGCAAAATGTTCTTAGCACCAGAAAAAGTGCAAAGTGAAAATCCAATCTCCACCCTGGCAACGCCTGAGTGCTCCTGCCCACCCCAGCAGGAAAATTACCAATTGAGCAAGCGGCAAAGATGATAGAAGAGGTCTCTCATGCAGAGAGATGTGTTGTAAGCAAGGGAGCCTGGCCATAAAATTGTTAGGATGAATAAATTTGTGCATAACGCAAAAAAAAAAAAAAAAAAAACCTACAAACTCCAGAAAGCTTGGCAGCAGCTAACAACTTAACAAACCTTTTCCTATCCCTGATTGGTTTTGATAGGCCCTAATTAAAGCCCTGTCTGGCGACTTTCTGTGAAATCAGAAGAGCTTAAGAGAGCCATCGCTCATGTTTTCAGGCTTCCGAGCCATTCTCCCCCATGCACACCTACCTCCACCCACTCGTGAGATTAAATATAACAGTCCAGACAAGACGAAATGCAGTGCTCCTACAGTTTTATTTGATTTATTAAAAGGAGAGAAGTAACCAAGCGGGAGGAAAATAGGTCAAACATTCTAGATTTTTATGGAAAGCTAAAAGCGCTGCTCCTGATTTTCGATATTCCTTTCAAAATTGGTGCCGTGTGTTTGTTTTCAAGACATTAAGATGCGGAAGGGGGCTGGATCCAAGGGAGGAGCACTTAGGGATGCTGATGAGCAGAGGAGAAAGCAAAAAGATGATTTTTTACTGCAAACTGAATGTCCCACAGGCCAGACACACAGCAAAGGCATGACATGAACATGTCAAGGCATTTCTGACTTTTTCTCCTGGGCGTCAGATGGCACATAGGGAAGTGTTGAAGAAGAAAAGGCTATTTCCTCCTCCCCTTCCTCTCTGGTTTCACCAAGAAACCACTCAGCCCCACCTCTCTGATTTGTCACCACGCCCCTGAATTCCATTTTTCTCCATAAAAACCTCCGGCTGTCTCATAAAGCTCTTTTAGCTCTTGGCTTCCGTGGCCTTATTGGCTCTATTGCTCCACTTATAACCATGTGCTGGTCCCCTAAGGAGTACGTCCTCTTTCTTCCAGGTGTAGACCTTGCTGTAATGAGTCCTGGGATGTCCTGTAGGTAATATTGTCCTCTAATTGATAACCGCTGGAAAATAGCTGGGGACCACGAACAGCTACCGAGTGTGTACTTTGCGATTAGCGTTAGCAGAGTGCCTCTGTTTGACTATTTGTTCAGTTCAGCTTTCGTGCCTGGGAGAAAAGAGCAATGACATCTGGTGGTTAGACGGTGGAGCCATGATAGAAAGAAATTTCAGATGGAAATACAGAGTGATTTCCTAGGGCTTTCCTGGGAAATGACCTACCTACGAATACAGTAGGTTCTCTGCAACTTGGAGTTGATTTGGAGTGTGCTGGTGATGCCGAGAAGGTCACTGAAGGGAAATGCAAGAATGAAATCTTGCAAGTATGATCATAAGTCCCTTCATAGAACCTTTGTTTGGATTAGAGCTGCTCCTCCTGGCTCTGGGTCCTGGGGGCAGATGCTCAGGCACAGCTCTGACATCTCAGCCTTTCCTCCAGGCGTAGCACTCTGCTCTCCAACCCCTCTGAGCCTAATCTGCTCCTAGTTTCACTCCTGAGAGAATACAATTAAAAATAAGCAATATATATATATAAATATAAATTTAAAAAGTAAAAAATCACAAATGAAAATTTTTACCATATTTCTTCACTTTTGGAAAGCGTTACAGGTCTATCATCTTCACAAAATAACTGAAGGCTTAAGATTTGGGCCAGACTTTCATGGCATTTCAGAGGTCAGCCCGCATCTGTGTATTCAGATGAGCCTTCTTGGATGTATTAAAGGATAAACTTCTTTCAGAGCCCTACATCCTCTGCAACCTACTCATGGTAGGTCAACCTACATCCCTTCATCCCATGTAGGCTAGGCATGTCCTCAAATTCATGGCAGCGATTTTCACATTGGGCAAAGTAAGAAAAATAACGTTAGGCCAAATTAGCTCTTTCTGGTGTAAATACAAGCAAAACCCTGTGATGGAAGACAACATAGTATTGCATATCATGTCACCAAAGTACAAATCTGAACTTCCTTTGAGGCATGCAGACTAAACTGATTTCTCAAAATAGTGAGGTTTTCCTCCACATGCAAACAATTTCAATTCAAGAGAGAGCTATTTCACCAAGTCTGTTAAACTGGACTCACAGCTGTGTGGACATGCATCGCCTATAAATTTGATTTTCTTCCATCCATGTACATCCCTACAAAGAGATACCACTCGGTATTGTGCTCATTCATGAGGTCGTTATGGAAATATTATCTTCTCTTCCTTGGGAACAACACAAAGTAAAACTTTTTTCCTTCAAAATTTGGTGCACGAACATAAAGCAAATGATGACTCAGGCTGGCTAAGCCTATAGAATTTTGCCTAAAATCAACAGAAAACACAAATTGCATATTTTACTCCAAAGCTGAGTTTGTAGATGGAAATTACAAAACCGTGTGTAAGTCAACACAGAAAATGGTGTTTGTAATTTGACGCACATCCATGCAGGTTTGTCACATGAATTTCTTTCTAAGAGATGTGCTATAAACCCAAGGAAAAATTGTAAACTTGACACAGACATTAATGGCTGATGATCTTTGCTCTTTTTTTATGCAGAAGGTGGGACTATATAAACGTAGTGGTGTCTTTAAAATCTCTATATAAAGAGCTCCCCTTATGATTAAAGCATCACACACCTCCAGGAGGAAAGGTAGTTATTGTCTTCCCTTTACAGAGTGGGAAATTAGGCACAGCTTTGCACCAGTCATAATTATCTTCTCCACCTATGGGTTCGTAATGGCTCGCTGCGTGGAAAAACTCCGCTGTGCGAGCAATTCGCCAAAATGACCGTGACTCATTTTTTAACCTAACCCCACGACAAAATAGCCCTGAACAGGGCAGTCGCAGATGTGCCCTTTCAGACATCAGCAGGAAGGCTCCAGAGATGGGAATGGAAGGACAGACAGAGCCCCGGGGTGTTTCCAGGGGCTGGGGGCAAGGAGGTAAGTGGTTCTGCTTTGGGTTTTCATCCACATTTGGGATTTAGGAGGTGGAGGAGGCAGGAAGACCCCAAGATGGTTGGGGAGCTCCTGGACCACAACGTTTGCAGGCCTTCAGCCCAAGGCCTGCCAAGAGGAGTGGTTTTAGCATGGGGAGCTGCCTCTCGTCACCGGAGGGAACTGCAGAGGGATTTTGTGCTTCACGCAGCTACTTCTAAAGAGGGGAATGCGAGCTATATAATTTGAATTTTGTATGCCAGGCCTCTGCAGAGACTTTGGATTCTCATCAGAAATGCCTCATAGAAAGAAAGCCTGCAGGGAAGGGCTATTTTGTTTGCTTTTGAATTCTAATAGCAGACTATTTTGTACTGTTACCAAGCGCCTGGAAAGCATCTGGATCCTCTAGGGAAAAAGATCCCTGGGAGATGCATTGCAATTGCTGCCTCTGTAATGCTCTCTGTGGGGATGGCGGTCCATAAATGTCAACGTGTTCTGGTCTAGGAATGAGCAAAAGTTACTGTAGCTGTGTTTGACTTTACCTACAGTAAATTACATTGGTGATTTTAATCCGTTTGTTGTGGGACCGACATCCATAACATTGTTTTCTCATGGCAAAAAGAAGAGTAGGGTTGGTACGGGACAAGAGATCTTGGAAATATCTGGAGTAGAGGCTTGAGTTTCTGAGTTAGGTTTAGGATGGAGAGGACTTGGGTAGGAAGAACAGAAATCTAGGGAGGTACAGTATAAAGTGCTCTGGGCAGGAGGGATTTCTGACCTGGAAATTTCCAAATGGGGGCAAGAACATGTTCCCAGTGAACCCTGCTCTTGCCTCCTTTTGCTATGGGAAATGTGGTGCTCCCCCAGAGTAGATCATTCTTTACTTCCTGGACTGCATCTTCTCCATCGTGGCCATCACAGTGCCATCTCCTCCATGGCCCATGGTGGCTTCTACCCAACCTCCCGGCAGTCTGTCCATACGTGTCACCCATCAGACCCAAATGCACAACCAAGGACTCCTGTCTCCGTGTGTGCCAACAAGTGACAGCTCTCCTGCTGGAACCTGGTCCCAAGGAGCGAGGTGGGCTCCTGAAGTACCATTCCCCTTCCCTACCAACACCCACAAAGCAGCAAAAGGCTGAAAAATAAATACTAAATAGTAGCAGTAGCATTGCGGTCACATTCTGCCCTGCATGACTGACTCCTAGGAACCCAGGCAAGCCTAGCAAAGGGTGAACCTGAGTCTTTAACACTTGCAAAGCTTTTCTGTCTCCAAGGAACATCCTTATCTAATTTATCCTTATCTCCCCAATGGAAGATGGCAAAAACATTATGGACCAGGAAGTGGGGACACAAAAAAATAAGTATAATGCTTGAAGCCACCTGAAAAATTGTGGTCTGCCTCTGGGACGCTTGACTCCAGGCCAGTCCCTAATCCAACCTTGCAGCTGCAAGGCCGTTTGCCTGGTGGCGGAGGAAAAACCACACTGCTTCTGGGCTTATGTGAGTTCTGCTACTAGCTATAGGGCCACAACCTCCAGGGTTGCCTAAGCACCTTTTGCCAAAACTGAATTGTAATGTGGCTTATGCAGTTTTGCTTGATTTACTTTGTTCCTTTGATGTGCAAGGATTTAGTGACATGCTTAGCAATACAGTAGCATGAGAGACATTGCATAAAATCAAATCACTGCTGGGGCAGATGCTTCCAGATTTAAAAGCTCGATTGGTACCACAGACACGTAGCAGCCTAACTGCAGGCTGTTTTGCCTGAGACTCAGGTTGTAAGGGCTTCTCAGGACCTATTTTAGTCCCCAAACTGCAGTAACAAGGCTTAGGAGTCATCCTTTGAACTTCAAGGTGACTGTTTAGATCAGCAGTAGCTGATCTGTGACATTCCGGCTGTGCCGGTGTCTCTAAAGGTCTGCTTTCAGCCCTCATTCATCAGCCAGTGTCACCCTTCTCCCCTCCCTTCACTGCTCTGCCAGCTGTGGACATGGCCAGGGTGACCTAGATGCTTGTCACCGCCAGGCTGGATTTTACCTTCATTCACAGTTTCTAAAATAGGATGTGAAGCAGATGGACAGATCCTAGCTGGTTCTCATACTTCATGGTCTTGGACATGTCCAGGGACGTTGCAGGTCCTCTGCTGGTGATGGGTCAGCTCCCAGACACAACTTCTCCCTATGATCCATCAGCCACCACCTGAGCCACATCTCCTAGGTACAGGGCAGCTCCCAGATTTGAGGATGAAGATTGTGGCATCAGGGAAAAAAGCATAATCAGTGACTTCAGTAGGGATGAGATACCTGTGTGGGTGTTCATGAATATTCCACCTAACTATAGCTTGCTCAATCCGCCAGTCCCACCCGATTCTACCCTAACCTCTCCGTGGGATTCAAAGGGACACACCATGGGCTGCTCAGGGCACACAGCAAAAGGTCTCTGAGCTCTTCCTTCCCAGGGATAGGATTCATCTCATGGGAGTGTCAGGATTTAGTTGAAGTTACACCTCTGTCACTTCACAGGCAGCTGAAACACAAGCTTGGCTTGACTCCCTCTGATTCCTATTTCAGATATTGACCTTGGGATGGACAAAGCCATTCTGGAGAGTCACCTACCCGACTGTTTTGTCATATATGGTTCCTATGCTGCCAGCTTAGCTTGACTGCCTAATATTTAGATGGCAACAATGAACGGAGAGGCATGACTCCCTAGAAACCTCCATCTCCACCAGCAGGGACAGCTAAAGTGTGGCACCAAGAAGCAACGTCATCTTTTCTCCTTCACCCAGCTGTGGGCCGGAGATGGAGTGATCCAAAATGAAAATGCTGGCTGTTTTAGTTTTCCTTCCCAACACACTACAGCTGCTCTTTGGGCCTGTGATCCTGCACGATCCAAGTCGATAGGAGCACAAGGTTGAGGACTGACAGCCTGCACGGGACTGACACGAAGCGCTGCCGGTGTCTGTAGGTTATCACTGCCTTTGAGAGCAAAAAATATACTGCAGGGAAAACAAAGGCAGCAAGCACAATCTCTGTACGAGAAAGAATGTGGAAGCTTCTTCTAGTCACTGACAAGGGGCTTGAAATACGCTTTCTAGTTCTGCAATATCTGAAAGATTCAAACAGTCTCCGTATCTCCTCTGCTCTGGTTTTGACAAGGACAAAATCCTGGACCCTGCCCAAGAGCTGCAGGCACTGAGATTGCTATTGAGGATTTAGGTTGGAGAATTTTGTAATGAAAATCCTCCTTGTGAAATATGGCCCCAGAATCTCCTATGAAACTACGAATAAATCACACCCAATGTTTCCTAAAGTGTCCTGGCCTCTCCTAAGAGCATAGATCATATCCTCCCTGCAGAATACCTTTGTACAGATTGGAGACTCGATCCAGTTAATCATCAGACAAGGTCCATGTGCTCCCACAGAGCTCTTTGCGAGACCGCAGCCTGATTCGGCCCCCTTTATAGCATCCCAGGTACAGAAATCAACCATTTGACTCATGTTCCAGAAACCCTCGCCTTTTCTTCCTTGTTACCTGCACCTGGTAAAGGCATTCCTGATAACAGAAGTATTTATAATTAAATAATCCCTTTTTTAAAATCCCCTGCTCTGCCCCTTATTTATTATCTGGCCTATCAAGAAGAATTACTGTACGCACAAAAATCCATCCATCCACTCTGTCTAAAGTGTTTGTGCCCAATTTTAGGTATCAATTCCCAATTATCACAGAAATCCTCCCAACCCAGGAGCCACCTGTCCCTTGGGAGCTTGGCTGGTATCCCATTGCAGTTTCTGCAGGAGATGGACCAGGCAGGAGGGTGTTCCAGCTTCCAGCTCTGGTTGTCCATACCTGTGAGCGCTCCCATTGAATTAAATGAGAGGGATAGTGTCTATCTTTGGAGGGCACAAGCCTAGTCTAGAGCAAATACATTGAGTAAATATAAGAGAAATTCTTAAAAATATGACGTGGAGAGTGGAAGTGATGAGGCAGGCAAACCAGATTCAGGTAGTGCCGCAAAAAAGTGGTGTTTTTTTTACTTACTTCATATATTTGTATTTAATTTTCCAGACAAACAATGAAAGAAAGAGGTAGAAGTAATCGGGATGAGCCGGGCTGTCCCAGTTGGTAGAGAAGCAGAACCAGCCCCTGGTTCAGAGCAGTCCTCGCTGTGATGTTGTGAGACCTCTGCTGTCACCTAGTGACAAAAGGGAAGAAGTACCCGAAAAAAAATTTTAACAATCTTGCCAAAGAAATGCCAGATGAGACGTTTTTTAGTACATCCACCCCTGCCGTGCAGGATCACTCCGGTTCTTCAAGCATTGCCTATGGCTGGTGTATCTCAGATGGGTGCCTCCCCCCCTGGCCGTGGAGGCTTCTCCATCCAACATCGCCATCGCAGGCATCAGTGAGCGTGCACTTGGGCTATTTTAGCTGCCTGCTTCGGGATGGGATGTCTTGCTCCATAGGGGAACCTATTTGTACCCATCAGCTCTAAAGGCAGTGTGAACATCTCCGATGCAGACACCTGGAGAAGAGGCCAGAATTTCTCCAGACACCTTGTTATAGAATCACAGAATGGCTTGGGTTGGAAGGGACCTCAAAGCCCACCCAGTTCCAACCCCCTGCTATAGGCAGGGATGCCACCCACTAGATCAGGTTGCCCAGGTCTTCATTCAGCCTGGTCCTGGACACCGCCAGGGATGGGGCATCCAAAACCTCACTGGGCAACCTGTTCCGGTGCCTCAGCGCTCTCTGAGTGAAGAACTTCCTCATAAAAATTTAGATTAGAGAAGCTAAACCTCCCCTCTCTTACTTTAAAACCACTGTTTTTGCCGCTGTTTTGTGGGGTGACACATCCCCCTTGGTGACACACTGGGTAAAACAAAAAGTGTTGTTGGCAGCAGCAAGAGGTTGAGGGTGGCAGAAACTATGCGGGCAGGAGGTGGAGGGAAATGAAGCACAAGAAAAACAAGAGCTGATGGTGCGTGCACAGAACGAGCCATCAGGAGGTCGGAGTTCAAATCCCATGCGTGCCCTTGTCCTTTAGGACAAGCTGTTTCACCAGCATAGCCCAGTAGCACGGCAAGATGCTGGTTTCCCATGGGAGGTCTCCAAAGACGTTAAGGTTTGGTAGCATAAAACCCCACCGTGACGCTGGGCACAGTAGAAAATGCTGGGCAGATAATCCAATTTCAAAGAAAATTCGGGTTTGGTTTCAGCCCCACAGTTACTAGCCGGGTCCCTCTCCCTACTCTTTAAGTAGTATGAGTACAGAGTGGTTAGAAAGGGTTGGTTTTCCTCTTCTTAGCAGGGCTGAAGCAACCAAATCTGAATTTTGCCTTTGTTTGCCTGTCCCCCCCAGTGTTCTTGAGCCATGCTGCAGAAGGGGGTATGGAAACGTACCAGCACTGTCCTGTTCTGCTGGTAACAGGCCCTCGGTTCCCTCTGTATCTCTGTGAATCACTTCATTAGGTTCACAGACCTGCCAAAGGATATTTCAGAGACTTTCTTTTAAGGCTTGCAAATAAAATATTAAGTGCAATCAATCATTTCTTGTGACAGCTTCTTTGTCCATAAACAGTTTCTATCCATGAGAAACCGCTTCTTAATCCTCACGCCAAAGCATTTTCTTACCAGTGCCACATATTTGAGGCACGGCCATGCCTTGAATAAAGTAGGAGCATTTTGGATGCTCAACAAGTCCACACCTGGGAGCTTAACCTCCAGGGGTGTGAAGAGCACGAAGCTCCTCAAGACCAGCCAACGCTGGAGGCCAGGTTGGACACCATCAGTGATACAGCTTCATGCTTCCAAGCAAATTCCTCCTGCTACCCTGAAAAGTAGCAGAAAATCAGCTTCCACCTCTGTATCTTCAGGATGAGTAGGATATATCTGAGCAGGATGGAGGGCTCTCATGTCCTGCCAGTAAAAGCAAGCTGAGGTTGAGGGCAGGGCCAGGGTCTAAGCTTGCTTTAGTTGGGCTTCTATGCTCCTCTACAGCAAGAAGCCACAGCATGTCTTGGCCAAGAAGGGTTTTCCTACAGACAAAGGGATGACAAACGCCGAAATCCCTCTGTGAGAGTCCACCGCACGCACATCACCTTGGAAGAGGCTGCAGCACAAAATAGTTGTGCTGCAATCCAAGCAAGACTGAAATTTGGGCGGCTCTTCTACAGGTTGCCCATGCAACCTGGGACATACCACAGTCTTTCAATGCCTTCCCCGCAAACCAGGGGGATTTTCCACCTCCTGTGGGTGGTTAAACCTGTGAACTTCCCTATGTGCTGGCACAGGAGTTGTATTTAGGCTACCACGGGGAACCTCTGTAACCAGAAAGGTTTGGTGTGGACACCCACCATGAGGTTTGGCAGCAGAGCCTGGTGCTGAGGGATGTGGTTTAGTGGGTGACATTGGTGGTAGGGGGACGGTTGGACCAGATGATCTTGGAGGGCTTTTCCAACCTTCATGATTCTATGAAAAGCAGTGGAAGGGCTCTGCGTGTACCACCTTCCCTCTGAAATATGGTCTGGAAGGTCACGGGTGGTCCTGAACATTCTCTATCCCAACATCCTGCTGTGCTGAAGGCTCAGAGCAGCTATGTGCTGCCCATTTAATCTGAATTAACATCAACCTTTCCCAAAACTAACCCCATCTTTTGCAAACTTGGTTTCATTAGGTTTGGAGAGATCACCACCCAGGATGCTGGCTTTGCTCCACCAGCTCACCGGCGTGCAAGCACCTTCCTCCTGGCATTTCTGTCAGGGATTTATGTCTTAATTGGCATCCCCCAAACCACTCCAGAATGAGGGCAGACGACGTGATAAATGCAAGAACCTGCCCTCCCTTCGGTGCTTTCCCATCGTGCTTCCCCTTGCAGGCAGCCTGAGCGGTTTTATCACTTTCTCCAAAGGAACGCGCAGCCGAGTCCCCAAACCTCACAGCAGCAGGGCGCTGGAGATAAGGCAGGGAAAATAATTCACTCGCAAGGCAACTGCGCTCATCTCGCGCTAACATCCCCATCCTCTGGAATCCAAGGCAATAATTACAGCAATTTGTAGATAATTATTTGTTAATTAAAAACAGGCTTGCTGGGTACAGTTACCAATTTCCTCTGCTGGCTGCATAGGGCTGCGCAAGGAGACACTGGGGGATTGATGATTTCGTAAAAGCATTCGCCTGTTCAGTTCGGAAAAAAGGCCCCAGTGGGTCGTCTCCCCCCTCTCCCCACATCCTGGCAGGTCTGATTCATTCTCCTAAGACATCCCGGAGAGATCCATGCCTGGCTTCCCCTTGGAGATTTCCAATCAAGGTGACTGCCACATCTCCCCATAGCAGCCTGCTTTCCCGGTTAATTTAATGACCCAGGCTCACACAGATGTGTTTCCATCCACGTTGGAATTAGTAGCTCCTAAAGGAGTTGTAACCCCAAGCTGAGGTCATGAGCATGCAAGAAGCTCACTTCCATCCCGTATTTATACTAGTAGTAAAAAATGAACAGTGTGTAGATGGAGTCAAAGCTGGGAGGAAACTGAAACCACTGGCTTCAAAAGTGCTGGCGGGGGAATTCTTCTGCCCCAGGCTGGGCAGTCTGTGGGTTTTGGAAGCTGCCCGAGCATAGTTTCCGTGCCAGCTGTGAGCAGAAGCAATGACGGGATTTCAGATGTCCTCCACTAAATTCTGCACGTATATCTTGGGATGGTTCCTCTGGCCACGTGCCAGGATTTGGGATCTTGTGAGTGCCGTCTCTCTTCCTCATGTGGAGCACTCCTTCTCCTGAGCCCACCAACAACAAACTGCTCCAGAGTCCCCCACAGCTCCAGAGCCAGGAGGAATTACTCAGCCCTGGAAGCGAGAAGGTCGCATTGCTCCGGATCTCCTGCTGGCTCTAGGCACCCACGTTGGATGTTCCTTCTTGGGTGGCACTACGGAGACAGCTCCCGTAGATCTGAGGGTTGATTATGTGGGTTGTGCACCAAAATCGTACCAGTAGCACCAGTATAAACCCTCCTGGAACAGCAAGCCCATGGGGAAGAGTGGTAAGAAAGCGAGCAGTGTCCATCTCCTGGTTGTAGCAGAGCTGCTCAGAGCCATGGTGACAAGGACGGGACCAAGGAGTGACACAGCCATTTTGTCACTGTGTCTAGAAAAAGATGCTTCCCATTCCCCTCAGCAAAACAGTGGTAGTGAGAACAAACCAGTGATAAGGGGGCGGGGAGCAAATCAGCTGTCAGTGTCCTCTTCGTGGAAATAATCTCATGGGTTGTTAGTCACACGGAGGTGGCTTCGCCTCTCCAATTTCCTCCTGTACGTGGGCTTTTGTGTTCCTTTCATCACCTGAGCAGCTGAGTGCCTGCACGATGTGCCGAGGAATCACAATTAAGCAAAGCGTCTGGATGTCATGATATACGGGACTACGTCTGTGCTCCAGCAGCACAGAAATCTAGGGAAGAGCTGAGATTAAACACTGGGTTAATTAGTACATCTAATTAGCTCTCGGTTATTAAATCCTTTCAGACCCTTAGATAAATCGCTCAAAGTACAACACATTTCTTAGAAATGCTATTAGTTATTCCCCTCTTCTCTCTCCAGGTGTGTGCAGGGCTGGGAAGCTCAAGCAGGAGCAGAGTCCATCCTCCCAGCCTCACTGGTCTCCCCATGATAATCTCCCTGAGGTTATCCTCGAATTTGCAGATCTGCAAACTCACAGTTCTTCTGAGATGGGAAGAGGCAGCACCCTCCTGTTGTGGGCAACACCAGCAAGAAAGGGAATGGTGTTGGGGAAGAGCAGGGAGCAAGGGTTCCTCTGAATTCTGAGAGAGAAAAACAGACTCACAGAGGTTTGCCGTGGATTTAGGCACCACGCAGTGTGTCTTCTTCCATGTTGTTTCTCTGAGGCTGCAGCAGACAGGCACAGGAGCCCCCTGTGAGTAAAAAAAAAAAAGCAGAAAGAAATGGGTGGAGGAACCTCTCATGAAGGTTTCAGAGAATTGCCTGTTAGTGTGCCAGCCAAATTCAGGGATAGGAAAAGCTCCTGCTAGCGGAGTTTCCAGCATTCACCCCTATGAATGATTTTCCTATGGTTTTCACATTCATCCTCACCATCTGTGGATGTAACTCTGCTCTGATGTCCTGGGGCAGCTGCCAGCCTGCTGCTTCTTCCCATCATCTCCAAGAGCACGGTGGTCCTGTGCTAATCCACCGCAGAGCTGCTGAGAGCCTCGGGGTCACCTGAGCTTCAGAGATCACCACCGCAGCTCCGTCAGAGGGGGTTTATTCCTGGCAGGAGAATCCAGTTTCTGAAATGACCTGCAGGGCCCCAAACAACACAGGTGTAACAGGCTCTGGGCAGGCTGCAAAATGTATTCCCACAGAGACAAATCTGTACACCGTGCTCATTGTAGTTCACTGGGAAACAGATGTTTGGGTCTAAGGAAGGGTGTTTCAGCATTGTCAGCACCAAGTTTTCTCTCCCCTACTTGTTAACAGCTGTGATGATGGGCAGAGAATTCATGTCCTCCTGATGCTGGTGACCTAAACCCGTGGGATGACAATTAATGGGAGCAAAGGGCTTCCTTGGACATGGCTTGCTTAAGGAAATTTGCTTAGGAAAAAAGAACTACATGATTAAGCTGAAGGATACTCCCCATAGCACCACGAAAGACAGCACACAAGGATTCACCCAGCACTTGTTTGTGATTCTAATAATTCTAGATGATTAGAAAGGAGAAAGCAAGGGCTGCGAGAAGATGCTGCCACACAGCAAACCAACAATTTGGGGGCAAGAATGCAGCTTTCTGGAAGATAATGTTCTTTCTTCTTTTTTTTTTCTTCCCTGCAAAGTTTCAGAAAAGAGGTATTCAATCCTTTTATAAATAAGTATGAATGTATTTGTTTCCAGAGTCTACAAAACATGTCTGCAACAAAGCAATGCGGAGACATTTGGGAATGAGGCAGCTAATTTGATAGTCATAAGAAACCATAACCATAGCCTAGGACTGTATCTCAGAGGACAGGGCTGACCTTTCAGCAACTGATGATAGTTCTGAAATGGCTTCTCATCACTGAAAGCCCAATCTAACATCAGTTAAAATAAATTAAAAGCTATCACTGGCTTCTGTGGATATTGGATTAGACCACATAAAACCCACTTGAATGCTGGGAACCCAAGGAAATTATCATGGTAAATCTAACTTTTAGTGAAGTCTTACAGGCTTTAAAACATTTCTCTGCAGCCCCATTAAGAACAGGTTTCTACTTAGCTGATGAATAATTCACCTTTCTTTTCCTTTTGATAGATAATGAGCCCCAACCATGAAGTTCAGCACAAAGCCCAGCAGTCCAGGCACCTTCTTACCCTCAGCAGATCCAGAGTGTATTTCTGTTGGAAGAGTAGTCCAGAGGGTTAAGGCCCAGACTATACATTCACTGTTTTCTCCCCAAATTTTTTCCAGTTTCCTCTTGTCCCAACAGAGCTAGGAGTGACCTTCCCCAAGCTTTTCTGCTCTCTCCATTTTCAGTCTCTTACTCCTGGCCATGGTGACAGGCAGCTTTGCCCATCTCCTTCTGTCCATTTTTAAACCACTTGATCTTGATTTGAGAAGGATAAAACCTTGCTGCAGAACAAACCATCTTGCTGAATTCAGACCTCTCTCCCACCATCCACTGAGCTCCTCTGGTGTCCAGCAGCTGCCAAACAGAGAGGTGGCACAGGGAGTCAAACGTCATCCCAGGCTGGGGAAGCCAAGGTTCCCCGTGCCACTGTCATCTTCTCCTCCCTTCCAAAGGCTTGCCTCTCCTGTACATCACACTCTGAAACCTCCTCTGGTTACAGCTGCAGTATTTCCCCCTTGAAGCCCACAAGTAGCTGAGCCACTGCAGCCTGATCCAATATTCAGCGAGTGCGTGTCCCAGCTCCATGCGGGACACATAGAAACCCACCTCGGTGTTGTAGGAACAGATCTCCCGCTGGTCCCAGATGAACCTGTCCAGGCACCTCACATTCATGTAATGATTCTTCTGTTTTGGCTGCAGCAGGAGATACTCTGGGGGAAGACAGAACAAGGTCAGGATGGATATTTTGCTGCAGCTTTCCCCTACTCCCCAATAAGAATCTCTGCTCACCTGGGGGACCTGTGCAAAGAGCCACACTTCTCCTCAGCACTATCATCACTGCCAGAGCCACAACCCAGGAATCCCCAGGGAGGTCATCATTGCTCAGGTGGGGAAAATAAAACAGTTTTAAGAGAGAGACAGGCTGGTAGCAATTATGTCTCCTGTCAAAGTTCTCAGCAAAGCTGTGAGTGGAAGAACCTGAGGAAGGTGAATGCTGAGGGGATTGGGCAGCCCCATGATTCTATGGTTTCTCAACCAAGAAATCAGAGAGTCCATTAAAGAAATGAAGCATTCCCAAGTTGGAAAGGTCTGGGGAAACTAATACTGCTTATGTACCAGGTGCCATCCAGATCTGGCCAGGGAATGGGACTAATAAGAAAAGCAAGGTATCCACTCAATACCAAAAGTAGGCAGCAACACTGGTAACCAGGCAGGAAAGGGTTTAACTTCTTCCTTTCACTAGAATCTCTTCTGGAGAAAGGCAGAATAAGTGTTTGATCTGCAGACACTAGGAACAAGCACTATCAGAGCAGAACAGTCGAACAAAGCTGCTCAGATAGTGCTGTGCAACTCCCTCGCTCCATCTTTGGGCTGGCTCTAGTCTGGCTCCTTCCTGGGATGCAGCGGTGTTCTCAGAGGACTGTGAATACACCCTGAACCCTGCCCAGGGAACTTAAAGCATCTCTGAGCTTTGCATTTACTCACCCATCAACCTGGGTGGAGGGTGGCACCATGAAGCTGGTCCTGTCTTGAAGCCCAAAGTCAGCCAGGCCAAGTCATGTGTTACCCTTTGACAGAAGAACAGATTCTTCCCTTTTCTTCATCTGCTGAGAAGTGTAAAGAAAGAAATGAAGGACGATGTAAGAGGCAGTTTTTGTGTCTGCTTGTGTTTCTTTTCAATGAAGGGTACAGAAAAAAGAAAATGGGAGCTGAGATTGAAAGAATGAAATGTCTAAACCAGTCATTTGTTTAAGGAAAATCATCTTTTTTTATTGGAAGAAATGTTTTCCATATTGTATCTCATTTCATTTGAAAATTACTGCTGTGAAACAAAGAAATACAAAATCTTTACTTTGCAGTAAAGACAAATGTGCTTCATTTTGGGTTACCAAGATACCACTGAAAAAAAAAAAAGAAAAGAAAAAAAAAAAGAACAGCACTTCCTAATCAGTGTCCCCATTGCTGTATCTGAGACATTGCAGGATGTGGACTATCTTGTGCATCTATGTTTCATGCTAGGACCTTTAGGGGCACCAGAGGGCATCTGCTGATACAGTGAAAAGACCTCATAAAGTGGGGAGTCCGCCAGATTGAAGAACTGCATATTACCCGTGGGTTAACAAGGATATTTATCTGCCTTACTCTTCTTCCTTTTGGGAGGACATGCATATGCCCTGCACGCACAGTCCTTTATCTACTCAGAAGGCCCTATAGCAGGCCTCAGCTGGAAGGGACAAGTTGTCAAAGTGATCCCATGCTTCCTAGGGCTCAGGATCAGAGGTCCACAAACAGTGGACACTGCTGATGATAAAAACCCTCGTTGAAAGAGCCTTCCAAATCAGAAAGAGCTGCTGAGATGCCATCTTCAGGAGTAGAGATGGAAAAGATTTCCACATGGCCAACCCTGAGGGCAGAGTTTTCCTATAACAGTATCTCCAGTTTCTGACTATGTAGAGAAAACAGGTTCATGTTAACAGCTACCAGAGAGGTGAGGGCCTTCTTGTAGGAGGCAGGATTTGATTTCTTGCTTTGTACCACTTCCATCTTCTTCCTTGCTTTTCTCATTAGTCCCATTCCCTGGCCAGATCTGAGTGGCACCTGCTACATGAGCAGTATTAGCTTCCCCAGACCCTTCCTGCTTGGGAATGCTCCATTTCTTTAATGGGCTCTCTGATGTCTTCATTGAGAAATCATAGAATCACAGAATGGTTTGGGTTGGAAGGGACCTTAAAGATCACCTCATTCCACCCCCCCACATCCACATTCCACACGTCCCCCCAGGGCAGGCTGCCCCCAGCCCCACCCAGCCCGGCCTTGGGCACTGCCAGGGCTGGGGCACCCCCAGCTCCTCTGGGCAGCCTGGGCCAGGGCCTCAGCGCCCTCAGAGGGAAGAATTTCTCCCCAACGCCTCCCCTAAGCCTTCCCCCTGCCAGGCTCCAGCCGGTGCCCCTCGCCCTTTCTCATCAGGGCTGCTCTCAATAGATCCTCTTTCCCAGCCACACTTCTTGAGGACTGAAGGAAGACACAAGTCCAGATAATCATTATGTGAATGTGCTAACTACTAGAGAGCCAAAAGCCTCAGAATCAAAGAGAAACAAGGACAGATTCACTTCAAAAGCAGAACTGCGTGGAGCTCTTCCCCCTCGACCCACTAGAAAGGATGAAGTGAAGGAACAGAAAGCTGCACACGGCATGGGTGAGGAGGCTGCATGTGGAGACAGAGTCTGGAGCGAAAGCACCAGGCTGAAACATCCGCAGAGGAGGTCTTTCAGAGCATCTCTCCTGCCAGGTGAAGGCTGAGCATTGCTACGTGGATGGTGCCAAGGAGGCGATGACCTACAAGCACATCACTAAATGCCCACTCCCATCCCAAAACCGTCACTCCGTGTTTGGAAGTTCTTCCCTACCACTTCTCCAAGCTTTCTCTGCAGACCCCATGCCCAGCTGAAAGTATAAGAGGATCATTATTTCTCACCATTCTTTATACTCCTCTCCCTGCAGACACCCTGACAAGTGGCTTTCTGCCTTCCAGCCCAGACTTACATTATTAATCCGATCCACAAATAGCACCAGTGCCCTCTGGAGAGCTTTTAGAAGAGCTCTGTTCTGCAGGGAAAGAAGCAGAACACACATTCAGGCACTGCCGTGTCCTTTTCAGACACCCAGACTGGCTCTAAAACACCCAGTTCAGATATGAGAGGGGAAACAGACACATGAGCTAGCTCTAGCACTGTCTAGACCCAGGCGGATCTTCTGAAACAGCCCGCAGCCTGGGCTCATCACTGGGGCTGTGATTCATGTTATTGACATGGCAAAACTGCTGTCCAGTGAGGAGAGCACCCAGCAGTGACAAGAGGAAGGTCAGCTTTGTTGGGAACAAATTGTTCTTTGTTGGAGAGCCCTGGGAATACATTAACACTTGTCTGTCCCTCTGCCCTTTTTAAAAAACTTGCTGGAAACTGTGCCTGTCAGCACACAAATGCTATCTGCAGTCCAGGAGCCTCGAACAGCTCACAGCAGCATGACCAGGTCCCAGCAGCATTGATTCTGGGTGAGGAACTCAGCAGAAGGAAATATGAAGCATATCGGGGTGTGTGGAGCTGTGGTCAGTGTACAGGGGCAGAAAATCCACGTGGAAAACTGTCAGCCTTGTACTTTGCTGCTAATGCTTCATCCTCGTTTTCTTTCAGGGGCTGATGAATCAGTTTTGCTCTTTCTAGTGATACCCTTTTGTCTTTGGAAGGAAAGTTGTTCAGCTAGATGGCACAAGTTTATGTGTAGCCCTAGAAATTTGAGACCATGTTATCCCCTTCTCAGAAAAGACCCACAGGTGGCCCTGGGGCATAGGGATCTGAAGGAAAGGACCTTACCTCTTATTTGGTCAATTCACCACGAATGATTCTGTCATTGGCATTAGTTCCTAATTATTCCCTAAATTTATTGTTAATCTGGCCTGGTGATCATTTTATGAGTCAAGAAACCCTGAAAAAAAATATTCTAGGACACTACGGGCCAAACATGAGAGGCAAAACCTACAGCTCAGAGCACTAATAAATGCACCATCTGTGACCCAGCAGAGAGAAGACACAACATACACAGAACAGTCGTTACATACTTATTTAATTTGCACATAAAGCCAGCACTTCCCTGAGCGGTAGAGCACTAATTTCCTACCAGTTCACATCCTGGATCTCTGTTTCACACCGCAGCTGTACCAGCTCCTTCCTCCACTGCGATTCTGCAGGAAACCGCATCACAGCGCCGTACCGACAGACAGCAAAGCTCAACGCTGGCCCTTACAGGAGGGGATGGGGATTGGCATTAAAACAAAACTAATTCTGCTCAGTCAGAAGCACCGAGACAGGCATGTCCATGCGTTTCCGAAGCACCGATCCATGCATATCCAGGAGGTCTGCCCCATCCCTTGCAGTGACACCAAGGACGGGTGATACCACCTACCAAGTTCTCCTTGTTGGTTGATGCACATCCAGTCCTTTTCCCACTTACCCTCTCTGCACTCTTTCCTGTGGTCTCCTGTCCTTTCTGTGAATTTCTTTGTTATCCACCCAGTAATGCCTGTGCCCCTGCTCTGCACCTCTAATTCCTCGGGATGGCCTTCCAAAGGGAGCTCAGAGCTCAGGTCTGGGCTGAGAGCCACAGGTGGGGGCATCAGGAAACTGCGAGAAAAGGGAGAGGTGAAGGAAGGCCCCAGCAAGACTTTGAGGGCAAGAAGCTTTTCATTCATAGATAAAAAGCACCACAGGGGAAAGTCAAAACTAAGCATCTACAAAGCTTTCCTCTTCTCTTTCCCATGAGCTCAGCTTGTTTCTTTTAAATGAGATCTCTGGCCAGCAGATTTCTTCTTACCTGAGCCTTTGTAGTGAGACAGGGATTTGTCTTCCTGCAAGCAGTGCTGCTACCAAAGCTGCCTCCCAGAACCTCGTGGCCTGGGGGCAGATGTCGCTGCCACTTGGGAGGAGAAGGAAATTTGGAAAGTAAGGCTGAATGGCAGTGTTTCGCCCACCGTGCTCTGAGGATTGATGCAGGGGGCTGGGACAATGTCTAACCATCCGCATAGGAGACACATTCAGCCGCTGCCTTCCTGCAGAGTGATCGCACAGGAGAGGGATGCTCATGGACCAAGCAAGAGAGCAGAGCGCTGCTGCCTTTTTGACACTCGTCTCCTTGATGGCTGCTTTTCAAACATCACTCAGGGGAGTTACAAGAGGTCAAGAGGGAGAAAAAAAGGAAAAGGAGAAGGAGCTTGACCCCAAACTGTGCTTGCAGGGCTGAACTGAGTCCTGTTTCCAGCTCCTTATCAATTCTGTTAGCATGGCATGTAGGAAGGCAAGGCAGGAACAAAGAGGACACGGGAATGGGTGCCCCAAACCCACTGTAGACACCTGGCTGTGGTGTGCCCTACACCGTCCCCATACTGTACTGCTGCCAAGGGGAGCAGCCTCTCCCTTCAGCCCCTTCCTATCAGAGTCCCCAGGGCCACATGAGGGCCTGCAGCCTGCCCCAAAACTCTTCCAGAGCTGTTTCTTCCCTCAGAGGCCTTAGCCAGCTCCATCCAATCTCATGCAATGGAGGCAGTGGGAGCCTGGCTGGAGCAGTGGAGACAGCAACTGCAGTACCAAGGCCTCGGAAAGCTGCAGGACCCCAAAGGGACTGAGCTGAGCCAGTGGCAATTACATGAAAAGTCACAAGTAGTGAGTGATGTTGGCTGTGCCTCTGTGATGGGTCCTGCTGATAGATGGACGCCGTGGTCCGGACCCATGTTGGGGCAGTTCTTCAAGAGCTGCAGCCTGTGGGCAGCCCCCACAGGCTCAGTTTGGGAAGGACGGCATCCTGTGGGAGGGACCCCACATGGAGCAGGGGCAGAGAGTGACCGTGAAGGAGCGGCGGAGACGAGGCGTCAGGGACTGACTGCAGCCCCCATTCCCCGTTCCCCTACCTCAGGGGTAGGAGGTGGAAGAGGGTGAATGGGGGAAATATGTTTTTAGTTTGTTTTTTAGTTTCACATTGCTCTAGATTGTTAATAACAGGTAATAAATTTTATTAATCTCCCTATACTGAGTCAGTTCCGCCCGTGGTGGTAATCTGTGGATCCTTATCTCAACCCACGAGCTTTTTTCAATATACTGCCTCCCCTGCTCCCTCACGGCCCATAAGCCACAATCGTAAACTACATTTCCCAGCGGCCTTTGCGCCCGCTCGGCGGACCGGGCTGCCGCTCTCCCTTCTGATTGGCGCCCTGCCGCGGCCCTCCGGCGGCCATTGGCTGAGGCGGTCACGTGAGGCGGAGGTCGCTCTGAGGGGACGAGGCCCGCCGGGGGCGGCCATGTTGGGGGCCCGGGGCGGGTGGCGGGCCCTGCGCCGCTGCCCTTCCTCCATCTTCTCCTCTTCCTCCTCCTCCTCGTCCTCCTCCTTGCCCAGGGAGCAGCGGGCACCGGCGGCGCGGCTGCGGGTCCGCCAGGCGCTGGGGGCCCGGGAAGCTGCGGGCGAGGTGCAGGTGCAGGTGTGTGGCGGTACGGAAAGGAGGCGAGCTGGTTTGTTGCTATTTTGTGTGGTGTTTTTTTCTCAAAAAGCGGCTGATTTCCCGTGTGGTCTCTCGCCAGCTCTGCCTGCCCCTGCTCGCTCGGCCGCTGGGATATCAGGTGCTTGAAGTACTCGGGGCAAGGTGCTGAGAGAGGCTCGTCCCATGAGGGGCTGCATCAAAACGTTCTCCAGTCAGTTTGGGTCCGCTCAGGTTGGGACAGGGAACCACAATCTCTGTCCTGCCTTTTTCTTAAGTCTTTTCTTTAGGGCTTGTTCCACGTCTGGGCTTTTAGCAGCATCAGGTAGAGCTGATGATAAATGGATCCCTGACGTTCATGCCCAGCTCCGGCTGTGAACCAAGGTAGACTGAGATAAAGTTTCAGTGTTGAGCTTTTTTAGACCTTGTTCTATCTCCTCAGCAAACAGTTGTCTTCGTTTTCAGGTGTTCCTGACAGAGCCGTGGTTGTAGATGGATGGTTCCCCTTGTAAAGCAATTTAGGTGTTTGAGGATCAGGCTGTAAAGGGCTGGGTGCCGACACAAAAACCTGCACACACCTAGATGTAGCCTAACGGAGTAGGACAAAGCTCAGCCAGCATAGGTACTTTTCTTTTTAAGTTTGGTGAGTAATGCAAGCTGAAATAAACTGGTGCCGAAATTGGCCATATTGCCTTTTTATTTTTTACTTTCTTATTTTTCCCATGTGCTGGCACAAATGTCTTTAGCGTTAAGCTGCGTTGGGGAACTGCCATAGCTTGAAATGAACCTTATTATGGCCAGGTTTTAGTTACTGGAAACTGCAGCCTGGACTGAATTGGGATTGTCACCCCACCCCACGGTGCTTCTGATGGGGTACGAAGTGGTCAGAACACGGCTGCCACAGCCTCTGCGGCTCTGTTACAAGCCTGAGGGTATGCTCATATTTTCCTGTTGCAGGATGCAGGACTCGTTGCTGTGTTTAACAAATCCCAGAGCTGCCTGATGAGGTGGGAAGAAGCTATTAACAATGTTTCTTTGTTCGGGGATTTTGTTTGTTTTCTTACGGAGCACTTGCAAGAGAAGAAACTAAGAAAAATATTTGCCATTATACGGTAAACATGATGCATCGAGTATAATGTTTGGGGATTTACAGAAATACTGAGGATAAGCACAACAGTTTGAGGCATGTTACTGTCTGAAATACCTTTTAAACACCTGTTGCTTTAGCCCTAGGAATATGAGGATGCTGTGCCAGATAGGAGTCCTGAGGTAAAGCCTGGTTGTTTCTCGAATTACTTACTGCTCCGGGTGGAACACCTGCAGCAGACATCCAGGTAAACGCCTGCTGAAATCGTAAGGCTGGAAGAAAGGCTGAAGTTTTGGTGATCATAAGGTTTATGGCCTTAAAGTCTTCGTGGTTCTTGCATGCTGTTGCCTTCCCGGCCCTCCCCAATTAAGTAGGCATTTACTGTGCACGAAGTCGTAAGGTTCTGTGGAAATGCCTAAGGCAGATTTTAAATGTCCTTTGTGTGTCTTTGCTGCTGTGATCTGGATTTGAACGTCTCCAGTGTTTATCTCTCAATGTGGCCCTGCCTTATCTGGGTCAGTAGTCACTCCGTAATTTGAAGAACGCTTTCCTTCTGATGCTGTTTAGTTCTTGCAGTTTGTTCAGTCTAGGCAGTCCACGTGGACGGATTCAAATTGTTTTGTCTATATAAAATCCCCGAAGCACATGCTTAGCCTGAAGTCTTTGAAACTTCTTGGGCCCTTACAGTTAAGGAAAAGACAAAACCGATGGGACAAGTGGGCCCCGTTTGGTTGCTTAAGCGGCCCTGTTCTCGGGTGTTCTCTGTAGCCTTGTCATAAGATGAGCTGGAACCTCCCCGTGGATAGTTTTTCAGCTTTGTCTCAGCTCTCGTGAGCTGGGGAGCTGCTGAGGGGGTTGTATTTGCTGTGACTTCTGCCTGGTGGCTTGGTATTGACTCTAAATTTTAGATTCTTTTTAAAGGAGATGTTATTTCTTAGGATCACAGAGTGGTTTGGGTTGGGAGGGACCTTAAAGCACACCTAATTCCACCCCCTGCCATGCTCAGGGCCCCCTGCCCCCAGCCCAGGCTGCCCCCAGCCCCACCCAGCCTGGCCTTGGGCACTGCTGGGCCTGGGGCACCCCCAGCTCCTCTGGGCAGCCTGGGCCAGGGCCTCAGTGCCCTCGTGGTGAAAAATTTCTTCCTTATCTCTTTGGGCTGGGGGCAGGGGGCCCTGACCATGCGGGGGATTGGAATTAGATGGGCTTTGAGGTCCCTTCCAACCCAAACCATTCCATGATTGCATGTATACAAAAACAGCTTTCAGTTGGAACCTTCCGTGCAACCCATTGGTACTAAAATTGTCAGAATAGCCTCGAGTGTTTTAAGATAAAACTCTGCATTCCTGCACCGTTGCAATAAAAGAGTTCTGAAAGGAGATAACTAATGTACATTGATATGTACATTGCTAAAATGCTTTCCGTCTTCAACGGAAACTTTGTCGGTTTTGGTATTCTCGGCTCCACTGAGATGCGGGTCGATCTTATAAAAAGAAATAAAAAAATATAAATTTCTTTATAAAAAGAAATAAAAAAATATAAATTTCTTTATAAAAAGAAATAACCAACTTCTTTTTCACCTGTAGGGCTGGGTCCGCTCCGTCCGCTCCCAGAAGGAGGTTTTGTTCCTGCATATCAACGATGGGAGCTCTCTGGAAAGCCTCCAGGTGGTTGCTGACCCCAGCATGGAAAGCAGGTTGGTGGGTTTGGGATACCTGGAGAAATATCCGTGGTAGTCGGCGCTCGGAGAGGTCTGCTCAGGCCTCGCGGTGCCAGGGACTCACCAGACTGCTGGAGGAGCAGCTCCCACCTGCCCACAGGAGAGGCACTGCTGCAGTTTGGGGTCTCCGGGGATGTTTTTAGGATGGAGAGGGTCCGGTTACTCCGTCTCTGCTTACCTGAGGCCTTGTAGTTCAGCTGCTTGTCCTGTGAGATTAATTTGGATTAATTTTAATAGCTGTAGTAGCGTGGGCATTCTGAAAAGCTGTTGGACCCTCTTGGGAATCACACAGTGTAGCCAGGGATGGCTGTCCCTCAGCTTTCTGGAGAGTGCCCTTGCTCTTACCATGGTAATCTGAGGGGTGGCTGGGTCAACGTACCTCCTAGGTAGGTGTGCCTATTCTGTTAGCACGAGGTAATATTATTATTATGTAATAGATATTATCACAATATATATTATCACAAGATAATAGAAGAACGCACTTGTTTTCCAGCTTCGTTTTGTTCGTTACTCTCAATTCTTCTTTGGGAGAGGGTTCAGGGTTCCAGGTGATCCAGGAACCTTCTGTTTATCACTTGATTTTTTTTTTTTTTCCTACAAGCCTGACTTGTCCCCCCCAATAACCCCTTCTTATAAAAGCCTTTCTTCCCCTCACTTTTCCAACACTCACGTTTGACTTCATTTGATAACTTTTCATCGGTTACAAGAGGTACCGTAGCCATAGTGCTAAACCTCAGGTGGGCCACCTAATTTAACAGCAGTCTCTGCTGATTGTAGTTGACTTTGTACCAACACCTAGTTCGTTGCTGTTGTTCTTGGTTTCTTAGAGACCTCACTTTTGGAAGCGCGGTGGAAGTACGAGGGAAACTGGTCAAAAGCCCTCACAAGATGCAAAACGTGGAGCTGAAAGCTGAAAGCATTCGTGTGGTGGGACCTTGTGACGCTTTGGTATGTCACCGCAGCAGGCAATCCAGCTGGTAGGGTCGCTTGGGGAATAAACATGAAAAGGCCCCGGTATCCAGCAGAGCGTGCTTCAGACTGGATTTCCTTTAAGTCTGAATGCTCCTGCAGGCTTTGATTTGTCAGCGCTGGACATAAGGTGTATCAAAAGAGAAAAAAAAACCGATAGGAACACTGCAAATGCTCTATTTTGGGGCAGTTCCCACACGGAAACAGGTGCAGATGTTGGAGCTGAGTGCGTGCGCTGCTTCCAGCCTGCAGCAGTTACCTGTGCTAGGTGGTTTGCCTGGTAGGTCTGGCCTGGCCATAAATCTGGGAAGCAGAGGGACTGGTTAAACCCTCCAGATTGTGCGGGCAGGGGAATTTGCCCCAAGCACGTTTGGAAACAGCCCGCTGTTGGAGTAGTGAGATGAACAGCTGGCTTTGAAGGGGGCCCAACATCCAAAAGATGGAGCGTTTCAGAGTGCTACTCTCTTCTCTTCTGTTCAAAAATTGTAAGAATAGAACCTCACAAAATAACTAGAAAAGCCAGAGAGAAGCGTTTATTTCTTTCTGCTTTGTAATGACAACTGAGTTTTACTACTCAGAGAGAGGCACAGCAATAAAACCACATTGATTCCAAGCTCTCATCCTCTTGTTTTTCTTTCCTTGCTGCTTTTAGTCGTTCCCCCTGAAGGCAAAGGAGAGGCACCCGCTGGAGTACCTCCGCCAGTTCCCTCACTTACGATGCAGGAGTAACGCGCTCAGCGCCCTCTTGAGAATCCGCAGCGAAGCCACCGCAGCGATCCACTCCTTCTTCCAGGTAGGTCCCTTCTCTGCTGAGCTTTTTGTGTAAAAACACTCCTGCTTGGGCTTCACAGAGGCACGTTAAGAGGAAGGGAGCGTGATGGGTTGACTGCAGGGAATGGATTTTGGGCGTAGTGGTTTTCTCTTCAGGCCTGGGCCTGGCTGAGACCTTGGCCGGGCTGTTCCTTATGGTGAAGTTAGCACATCTGTGGCCTTGTTACTGTCTTTCCACCCACTTCCTGATATATTTTTTTTATCCCTTTCACTAAGCTGCAATATAATTGTCTGTGAGCGTGTGTGGTCTGCAGAACACACCATAACGCAGAGTCCTTGCACTGGCCCTCAGCGGTGACCTTGGACAGAAGCCGCCTCCCACGTGGAAGTCTGTGTGATGCAGGAAGCCTTCAGACAAACTGACTCAGATCTTCGTGTTACCCCTCTCAGCTCTTACCTTTTCATTACTGTCCTACAAGTCTGCTTGGGTGTTGTTAGCTGAGATTAAGAGGCTCCTGTTTTTTAATGCATTTCAGGCTGGTGGATGGGATGCAGCTGTGTTTATGGACGTGCTGACACCCTGAAGCTGCAGGCAGGCTTTGTACAGGCAGTGGCAGCAGGGGGCAGTGAGTTACTTCTGACTCTAGATGCTGGACAGAGACCATGGGATTCTCTGCATGAGTAGAGAAAATAAGGCAGAAAGTTTTCCAGTACGCCCAAGCCCTTTCTTTTTAAAGCTGTTCATTGAAATAAATATGTTTTACTTGAACTGAACTGGGTTTAGTTGTAGTAGAATCATACGCAGAGCATTCCTGCTACAAAATTAATACGTAGTAATTAATACAGCCCAAAGAACGGGTTGGAATTGTTGAGATTGAATTTCTGATCCTGAATACAGTCATTTTTTGCTTGTAGTAGCAAAGAAAGCTCGCTTGCTCCGAGACTTGTCTGTATAAAATTGTGTGGTATTTAAAAGATTGTGTTCTAAGGGCCTAACAGAAATGCAGCATCAGGTGAAGCCGCTGTTAGTTCCAGCGTTGTGCCAGCTGAAAATACAGAACCTGGCTGCTGGGAGTCTGCTGGTGTCGAGCCACTAGATGGCGATACCTCCAAAAGTTTGTAACTTCAAACTGGGACGAGGAAGCCAGCTGAGATTCGAGAAAACATTGTATTCTGACAGAGGCATTACTTCTCCACGTTGATTCCATCTCAGACTGACATCTTCCTGTTTAAAATGCTCAGGAGAGGAGAACTACTGCAAAATATAAAGCAGCATCATTTTAGCAGCAACAGCAGCAGCTATGGTGAAGTTCTTTTTCAAGAGATAAGGAAGGTTTGGTCCCAGACCTGCTATTCGCTAAATGCTTATGTCACGACTGTTCTAGCACCAGGAATGTCTGGGGCTTGTTTGCTTTCCTTCCATCAGAAATGAGTCTTTTTTCTAAATTGCCACCTACATCATCCCAAAAGTGCTGCAATCTCAAACTTGACGTTGTCAGCGCGTGTGATATCTTAAAAAATATAACCAGAGTTTTCACTGTGCAGAGCTGTAAAGAGCTTAATGGTGAAAGAAAATAAATGTTTTTCTTTTCTTTTTAATTCAAAACTAATCTAAACTGTCTGTAACTTTAAAAGGTTTTTTTTTTTTTAGCCTAATAGTTTACAGCCAGCAGTGAATGACTAATGCTAAATGCCTTTGGTTTGGATGTGGAAGCCTAAAATATCATCTTTAAATCTTCCCCCGAGTCTTGTGGTCCTTGTGGGGTAGGAACATTGTTCATGGGCAGCGTGAAACGGTTCCAGTGTGAATGATAATCTCTGCTTTGCATGTTAACTAATTTCCAGGTTTCTTAGGGCAAATGATGTGATCTGAAGTATTCTAGGAGCTTTAATAAGGGGAATGGTGCAGGAGCTTTTTTTGTGAACTCCCCATCTTAGACAGCAGTTGTCTGACCTGTGCAGCTCACGCAGAAGAACCCTTACCTGCTTTGGAAGGGAATGTGAATCGTGCGTCTTGTGTGCAGTGGTAATGGTTGCTGTAAAAAAATGTGGGCAGTATCCTGGAATCTCGTGTCGGGGTGGTAGGACCTGTGCCCAGCAGGTTTTGGAGCTTGTGTGGGCTGATAGCAGAGAACCTGCGCTTTGCGTTGGGAGGCTAAAGCTACCCTCCCTGAATTTGTATTATTCTGATAAAATCAGAACGTAAGCTTCTAGAAACATTGATTTTTATCTTTCTTTTTGGGTGTTTTTTGTGAGCAGACAATGGGTTATGCTACATAGTTGCCTGTGTCATGGTAATGCTGTCACACCCTGATTTTTAAAGGGGTTCCCTCGTGCTAGACATTAAAGCGATACGAGAGAAACCAAGTTTGTCTGTTCTCAGCCAGAAGCTGTTAGTTCAAGGGTCTTGTCTGCCTTGACATGCACAGGTATGATCTCTGCTTCACTAGAGATCTCATCAGTGAGACTAGTTCTGCTCCCATTTTTGCCTCTTAACTCGCAATATGTGAACGTCTGAGGTCTGCTTGATGTACCCATCCACTGAAAACTGCGTTGCAGCAGTTTTAAAACCCTGTTGCTGCTCTGCAGAGAATCTCAGAGAAGGAGGGGTTCGCTCCTCCTACAGCCTGCCTGCCTTCAGGAGCCTCTGTTGGATCTATAAACCACTTCCTGAATGGGTTATTAGAATCCTAGAATCATTAAGGTTAGAAAAGCCCTCCAGGATCATCTGGTCCAACCGTCCCCCTACCACCAATGTCACCCACCAAGCCATGTCCCCAAGCACCACGTCCAGCCTTTCCTTGAACACCCCCCGGGACGGGGACCCCACCACCTCCCTGGGCAACCCGTCCCAATGCCTGACCGCTCTTGCTGAGAAGAAATGTCTCCTCATTTCCAACCTGACCCTCCCCTGGCGCAACTTGAGGCCATTCCCTCTTGTCTTAAAGAATGTCCTGTTCTCTGGGTACCTAGACGATGATCAAGCCAGGGTATACCTTAAAACCTGTTTAACTTTAGTATCTAAGATAATGTGAGGTATGACTGACATTTTCACAGTGGTTGGGTGTTTGTAGGGTGTCTCTGCCATGCAATATGTGATCTCTGTTACCTAACACACCCAAACATTTCTCTTAGTGGAGAACACAGTGTCTTCTGCTCAACCACCAACTTCCAAAAAGCTGGGAGAAACTGAAGCGTTGAGGCCACGGGGATCAAATTTGATTGAAACCGCTCACACAATAAAATAATACTGGAGGAGGTGAAAAGAAAGGGGAGTGGTGTGGAGATGAACAGCTGCGAAAACACATAATCAGGCACACTTGGATTTGCAAATCCTGCTAGTATTTAGCTAGTCCTCTGTCTTTGTCCATGTAAGGCAGAAGTTGCCTAAAAGGCTGCTTAGGATGTCCTGGTTGGGGGTTAATAGCTGTGTCGTGATGTGTGCTGGTTGATGTCATCCTTGCAGTCGATACTGGATATTTTCAGCTGGTTAACTTTTCGTGTTCTGTCTCTTCCAGGATAATGGCTACGTGCATATCCATACCCCCATAATCACATCGAATGACTGCGAAGGTGCTGGGGAACTCTTTCAGATTGAGGTAGGCTGGGTTGGGTAGAGTTCGTTGTGATTTTTGCTTGCAGAGCAGTTCTGGAGTCATTGAAGGTTGGAGGAAATGTTTGTCTTTATAAAAGCTTCCCTTTATGTACAGCTGTGATTTAGTTTTTTAATATAGCAGTCGTTTGCCTTAACTAATAATTGAGGCGGAGTTAAACAGATGCGTTCCTTTAAGTCCTGTTCAGTGCATTAATCAGCACCTTTTGTACTGACGAGGTTTTTCTCTCCCTGGTGCTGTGGAAAGGCTTACAAAGGGTAGCAGAGGAAGGTGGAACATCTTAGTAAACAAAAGGACGCGATCACAAGAGCCCAAGAGATGGGATGAGACGTTCAGGACAGCCTACTGCAAACAAATACTTCTTAGCTCTGAAATTAAGAATATATTCACCTGAGTTCTTCTTTGTAACCATGAGAACCCCTTAAAAGAAAGTCAGCGGTATCTAAAACTGCTTTTCACACGTGTATATATTCTTCCCCGCAAGCTACTCCTGTTGCATGTTGGAATTCTTCCCCCTGAAATTGCCATGTCTGCCAGTTCTGCCAAGTCTCCCCGTCTGTCCACCGAGCTACCGCCACAGTCTGTCATTTTCTTAAGTACTTGACACCGTGGGTCAAAACGGCCTGTGAAACTTAATTATGACTGTAACCACGAAGCTCTTCCCTGCAGATTTCTCGTGATTCCAAACCCCCACATCCATGAATCATAGGAAATTCCATCTGCTTTCCCCACTTCTATATTTGAAACGTACTCTTCTGTCTCGAACAATTACATCCATTGCCACTTACGCTCGTCGGCTCCAGCCTTGCTGGTGAATCATCTGTAAGCAAAAAGAAAAACTGTTGAGGTAGCAGTTGCTTGCTGCAGGGTCATGTCTTGCACTTTCTCTGCAGCCTCGTGACAAAAAACCTCCGCGTGCTCGTTCTTCAGGATCTCGCTGCCTAACCTGTGCTAGTAGAGGTTCCCTTCCGGACCAGTCCAGAGCAGTACATGTGGCTCAGCTTTCTGCTCGCCGTGACAATAGAGTTGATTAGCTAAACTAAATTGTTCCTGTTTAATTGAGATCCCTTAATGCTACCAGAGGTTCACTCCGGGCTGTTGCATGCAAATTAAGACGTGAAAACAAGCGACACTTGATGATGAGAACATTATCCAGTTTGCAGCTGTACGGTGTATTACGTCTTTGGTACAAATTGTATCCACTTGAAAGCTGTAAAGGATGCAGGACTGCAGCGTAGGTGGCTGCTAGTAACAGAAGCACTGATGCAAATGGAGATTGAGGTGGTAAAGTGCGGGTCTGAAACTTGTATAAAGTGGATCTTAACACAGAGTTCAAGGCAAATCTCCTAGTCTCGCTCCAGTGTGATTGCTTAGGTGGAAGACAATACCTGTCTTGGGGAGACACGGTGACAGCTGGGCTTGGAAGGCGTGGAGTGAGTGCTGTATCCCATTGCAAGTCAGTGAAAGTATTCCATTGGAAGGTCTGTGCCACAGACAAGGGGCTTCAGGGGAGTTCTCCCTGATTTCTCCTTTCTTCTCTGAGCACTGCTTCATCAGCCGCCCTAATTTAGCGAGGGCATGGTTTTCTTTCCTCAAAGCTCTGCTCAGAAATGGTCTTGGCTAGCAGAGATCCAAGACCGCCTCACGCAGTGAGAGTGCTTCTTGGCCATGGAAATCTGGGGGAGATGAATCCTTCCGTGGATGTGGATCCTTGAGACGGACAAAAATGAGGGTGACAGCATTCCTGTGGTACTCACGTCAAAGCTCAGAACCTCTCTGTGCTTCTGATCAAACCAAACGTCGACATGTTCTGTGTCTGCTGTATTCAGTCACTGTAGCCCTTAACGCACTGCTGGCAAATGGTAAGGGAGAGAATAAATTCCTCTTGCTCCTGCAGTTAAGCAGTAACCAAGAACTGTGGGGATGGGAATCAGTGAAAGCAACCTGCAAATGAAATCCAGCATTTTAAAAAAAAAAAAGTGGGTGAATTCTGAACGTAAGGTTTTAACACAGATCCTCAACTGATGTCCTATGGCTCCTGAATTTGTAGTAGTTAAAACGTACCTGCTGCTTACAGCCCGCAAGCAGACAGGGCTGGTTTTTCTGCATTTTTTGTTTTAAATTCCATTGGGTAGCGTATAAAATGGATAGTCTCACCAGCTTAGCTGTGCTCGGGTGGGTGGAATAAGTTGCAAGGTTTGGTTGAGTAGCCTTTAAGGCCGTAGAATACTTCTGCATCCGCTGTAAATAAGTACGTTTAATAGCCATCTTCTGCCGGCCAGCTTTAATCCTCTAACTGACGTCTGGTGGCTGTAATTCTAAAGAATTACACATTCTTTAGAGATGGTGGAAAGTGAAGAGAGGAAGGATCTGTTTTCACATGAGACTTGAAGAGATGGGAAAGCGGTATCCTGAGTTAGAAGGGAAAGGCTTTTTGAAGGCGTGTGATCTTTAATTCCTAGACCTCCTAATCCTGTAGGATTTGTGTTTGTTTATAGATTTGGCTTCCTCATTATCTTTGTTTGGTTTTGAGTGCACTGATTAGTCTGTGCATAGTTCTGGTTGTGATGTTCTCATAGTAGGGCTTGGGATGGGGGGGAATTGCTTTTCCTGTCTGGTGGGCAAATCAATTTAAGAAAATATTTGAAAAATGAAGCACTGGAACAATGAGAAGAGGGTAGTACGCAGACCAGATAAAGTATCAGATAAATAAATCACAAGATGGTGCAGACTTCAGAGAAATCCTTTGTATTGGAGGTTTTTCTACAGCTTTTAAAAAAGAAAGCGTGCGGAGAAACTGCCAGAAGTGTGAAAACAGCCAGGCAAACCCTAACCTGCTTGAGAACATCAGCGACACCAACGTGGAGATTTCTGCGCCTTTTAATAGTATCTTCTGTTGGTGGAACCCTGGACGGGGGAAGCCTCTCGCTTGTGCTGCCTTCTTTAAAACAAACTGACTGAAAAGGCCGGAAGAGCTTTGAATAGTGAAAGCTGGGTTTTAGCAGAACGCAAAGGAGGGCAAGGTAACCCCTGAAACTGGGAGAACTCAGAGCAGCAGGGTGAAATAGGCCTCCTTATGTTATGTTTAATCCGAGAGTAATTCCTCTGTACCAGCTCTCTGAGGACCTCAGGGCAGATCCTTTCCTCAGGTTTTTCTTCTATTTAAGTCTAAAATCCATAGAAGATTTTGTGTATTGAACGAATCTTTATTGAGTCTTCTTTTGGGGCTGCTCCCTACGAAATCTGCCCGCTTTTTGTCTTTGCGACCCGGCTGCGTGTCTGTTCCTGGCTATTTTCGGCAGCCTCCCACTCTGTCTGCAACATCGAAGACTCCCTGCGTTCTGGGTCTCTTTCTCTTGTCTTTTCCACTTGGCTCCCTGGAAAGCTGCCTTGTTTGTTCCCCTCAGCTGCTGCGGGGAAGGTGTAGGTATTACTCTTCTCTAAAATGCATCCAGAGATGATATAAGGCGGTTGGTTTTTCGCTGTTTTGCCACCTGCTTAGAGGAAGGAACGTAAAAGTTTCTAGATCCCTGAGGAGCTCCAAGTTCACGGCTGCACCTCCCGTGGAACCGGAAATGCGTGCCTGCTGCTGAAGGTGCAGAAACTTACCCCTACCATTCGTTCAGTCCTCCTGAAAAATAATCTTGTCAGCACCAAGGAAGGCTGGTATCCGCTGGGGAGAATCCCGGTTAAATGCACCCAGGATTAGTGTCTGTCAGGTGTTTCCCCTTTGGAGATGTGTCACAGGCTGGGAGGCAGCCAGTACCTGGGAGAGCGGGACTTCAAGGGTGCTGCTCAGCAGGGTCGGAGGAAGCTGGAACCGAGCCGAGGGAGGGCTTGCTCTCATCTTTCCTGGCTCTCCCAGCTTCTGCTTTTTTTTTTTTTTTTTCTACCTGGTTCATCTCTGTAGTTCTGTAGCTCCTGTCCACATTAACAAGATGTTTCTCTCAGCAGAACCAGCTGCCGTTGCCCAGCGGGAGTCCAGCTGATCAGAGTCAGGGCTGAAATTGCAAGGAAATTTCTGGGAAGACTGAAAATCCTACAGGTTGTCTAAAAAAAAAGGAAACCCGCTTGTTTATAATGGGACATCGCAGTGGGTAGGTCTGGATTAAAGCTGTGCTACTGTAAAGCTTCAGCAGCGTGGCATTGCGGGCCTGGTCTGGAGCTAAAGCAGCGATTTCCGTGAGCCTTCCAAGTCTTCCCCGAGCCCTTCGTGCATTTGGCTTGCAGCGAGTGAAAGACAGAATCAAACGGTTTATGCTTTCCTGAAGCTAATTGCCTCGAGTGGAAGTTAATACAAAACTGACATCAAAGTGAATGGCTTTAAATTAAATCATTAGACATTGGGAAAGGAAAACAAAACAGGTACTAAATCCAGTTGTTCTCGTATGTAGAATGAGAATAAAAAGCCTTTGATGTCGGTGTCGAATCCCAGTACATTTATAGGGCATTTGCTCTGAAACACCGAGGTGTTGTTTCATCCGGATTGCCCCTCCCTCTCTCCCCACTGTAAGTAGAGGAGATTTCAACGAGGAAGTGGAGAGAACTTGAAAGCAAACACGTTATTTCCCCCCCCCCCCCCCGTCTTTTATCAAGGAGGTTTTCTTTGGTTGGGAAGTGGCAGGCAAGGCCATCTAATTGAAACAAAAGCACCGCGACGCTGGAGCTTCGTCTTGCTCGTCGCGAACGTGAAAAGCGATCGCAGGCTGCGCCGGTGACGGGAGAGCGTCGGTTATTTAGAATAAAGAAGTAGGCTGGAGCTAAAAGGCTGAGCATAAATCTGGGACACGGATACTTGGGAACGTTGTCTGGTCCTTGAACGTGTAGATTAGAGGAACCGCTTCTAGCAAGTTAGTCAGTGTGAAATGGGAAGCTGCTAATTATGGGATGCCTCCTTGCCAAAGATGTCTCTTCTGGAGGAAAAGAGAGGCATCTTCCCAGCGTGGCGAGTGGATTGATTCTCGTTTTCTTTTTCCGGCTCCTAATACCCACCCATCAAGCTTTGTGCCTCAGAGTGAGGGAAAGCGGGCAGCTGTGAAGAGGCAGCAAAAAGGTGAAGGGGAGTAAAACTTGGTTTAAGTTGCTACGTTTGCTCTTCAACTTGTGTAGGAAGCAGTCCAGGAGCTGCTTGAAGCACATACTCGCATCCCAGGACCTGGGTGGCCTCGCAAACTGCCTAGAGGTTTTTCTAAGCCCGGCTGAGCTGTGGTCTCTCTGTTTTCCTACTTAATGTTGTGTCTATTTTCCCCGTGCCTCGCCGAGATTACATCTGATACGGAGAATGAAAAATGACACGAAGTCATCGTAAATAAACCGGGCCCCAGCTCGTGGAGGCAGCTGTATCCTGTTTGTGGCTTCGGGGGAAGCACTGAGATTTCGTGGCTGTCGTCTTCTGTTCTCTTCCTGCTTCCAGCCCGTCTCTTTCTCATTGTTTAGAAGTCGCATCCTACAGGATTAGGTGGGATTTTTCGCTGGTGGGATGAGGAATGTAGCTGAACTAAACTTCCAGGAGGAGAAGCTGGGGTGGTGCGTGGCTCTGCTCTCTAGCGCTCTGGCCGTGGCTCTGGGACTGTGGTATGTGGATGTTTGGATGTTTATTAATATCCTGATTGTTTTTGAACAAATACCTTGGCTTTGTTTGAAGAAAACAATAGGGGCCTGCTTCTGCATCCTCATTTTCTTTTTTAGAACTGCAAAATCTTCTGAAACAAAGGAAGCCGTCCTGGGGTTCCAGCCGCAAATTGTCCTCTTCCCATTGATCTCTGCGAGCAAGGCAGGCTCGCTCTTTTCTTCAGGGTGATGCTGTGAAGAGATAAAACTGCCTTGTGATCTGAGCTCTTCGACAGTCTCTGTTTCATCCCTGTGATGAGCAGCGAAGCTTTTTAAGAACAAAAAGCAACACCTTCCAGCTCGTTGAGTAAAATGGCAGGTTGCAGAATATCAAAGGCTGGCAAACAAGCCCGGGCCTCGCAACCTCCCCATGACAAAGCAAGCGGAGGCGCAGGGTGGCTAGAGGCAGTGGCATGCCTAGCTGAGCTGGCTACGCTTAGCGTAACTCCTAGGAACTGCGCTTTGGAAAGTGGGTATTGCAAATTTATCTCAGAAGGAAGAACTCATTTTGAAGTGAATGTGGATCAGCAAAACCTCAGATTAGCTTCAGAGTTTCTTTCCTCTGAACCTTTGACTCCTCTAAAGCTTGGGGATGATATTGGGATATAGAAGATGCTGAAACAAATTCTCATTTATCTTCGCTTTGTAAAAAACAAATACAATTTGTTTACAGAGTTTAGAGATTATCTAATACAACTCCTGCCACTCAAGCAGGGTCAGCTAGAGCAAGTTGCCCAGGACTGTGTCTGGTTGAGTTTTGAGCATCTCCACAGATGAAGACTCTGGGCAGCCTATTCCACTGTTTGATCACCTTCATTGTGTTGGTGTTTTTTTTTTTAAAGTTTATTTTTGTCTTCAGGTGGAATTTCCCTGGGTGGTCTTTTTCTTTGTTTTAATCTGTGCCCATTGCCTTGTCTTTTGGGCGCCACTGAAAACAACATGGCTTCGTCTTCTTTGCACCTTCCCTTCAGGTATTTATCGATGTGGATGAGATCCCCCTGAGCCTCCTCTCCAGGCTGAACAGTCCCACATCTCTCTCTCTCCTCCTTTGAAAGATGCTCCAGCTTCTTCATCTTTGTGGCCCTTTGCCATGTCCGTGCATTTCTTGTATCAAGCACAGCACCCAGCACTCCAGGTTTGTCACCAGTGGTGAGCAGAGAGGAGAAGTCACCTTCCTGAACTTGCTCGCAGTGCTCTGCCAGTTGCAGCGCAGGCGGCTGGTGGCTTGCTTTGCCACAAGGGCTCAGTGCTGTCTTTTGGTCAGCTCAGTGTCCACCAGGGAAATAGTGAAGCACAGGGCTTAAATGACTTCTAAAAGGCTCATCACAGAGGTCTTTTAATTCCTCTTTCATGCCTGTAAATGAAAACCCCCAAATACACCATCACTTTAATGGGATTTTTTTCAGAGCTCTTTCATAGCCAAATACTGAACTTGCTACATCTTCCGTTACAGGTATTTTTTTATGCTTAAAATATGTGGTGACCTGAAATGTTATGCAGAAGCTGAAACTAAACATTGTTTTTCAGTGCGTACGTAATGTGTAAGTTGTGATATTTCCATCTCCATATTGTGTAAGTTCTACCTTTTTGAAGACGGAAAAACAAGTCTTAAGAGGATATTCCACTGCTTTTTTCTCCCAATTACTGTTGTTCTTTGGTGTTTTGCTTTGTTTGTTTTTCCCAGTGGAAACAAATTCACTTGCTTATGAAGAGGAAAGCCGAGCCAGCCCCGAAAGCCAAGCGTGCCCTGGGCTGCAGCAGCAGTGTGGCAGCAGGGCGAGGGAGGGGATTGTCCCCCGCTTTCTCATTTCTCGGTTGAATTTTGAAGGCGGTGTCGCGTAAAGCTTTGAACTTCCAAATGGTAGAGATCCTTCCCTTCTCAGTCTCCAGTAATCTTGGTAGGGAAGAGTGAAAAATCCATACTTAGATTTGGGGACCGGGTTGATACACAGCCACCTTTCTTTTGTATGTTGCTGGGCAAACTGTTCTTCGGCAGATTTTCCAGTAGGATTTTCATTTTGTGTGCTTTTATTTCCTAGAAACAAGGGATATGATTTGTCCACCTGCTTGCAGATTTCTAGGTGGACAGGGCCTTCAGCTGTATGTTTTATTCTGCGTGGGAGCCAGAACTCAGCGGCTACTCTAGAAAATCTGGGCTTCCACCACCTTTGTTCTCAGACCAGCTTCTTAAATGATGAACATGTCCTTCTTGACATTTTATTTTACATTTTACTATCTCCTTCCTTTCTACAATGCCACTTCTGTTTCAGCTCACCCATGTTTAAACACACAAATTGTTATTTTTATTATTTTTTTTTTTTTACTTTGAGCAAAATTCAGGGCTCCTGACAAAATTCCACATACAAAGGCCAGAGGTGAGTAGGGAAGAGCCATTCTTTTAGCTCTGCGTGAACTCACTGCCCTTCAAAACTTTGGGGCAGATGGTCGAACCCTGTGAAGCTTTGTCATCATAATAGTTCAGCTGCTGGGGAAGTGACTTGTTAAAACTAATTGTTGGACATCTGATTTACAATCCCTGTTAGTTTGAGAGATGTCTGAAAGAACTGTGCGCTCTTCCTCTGTGCCGACACGTCCAAGTTTTCTTGGTGACACCGGCGGTGTGTGCTGCAGCTCACATACTTGTTCTGGAAGTTGTCGTGATGCCTGCAGCCCATGTCCTCCTCATAAATCACTGAAGGTAGAGGTTGGAACTGTGGTGTTACGCCTTAGGGTATGGCTTTTCACTACACAGCCACATTAAGCGATTGAAACCCCGAAAAAGAGAAGTCCTCAGGAGTTTTATCTTGTAGGTTATTTTCATTTTAGTGTGCTCTGCCTGAATTGGTTTTCAAGGCTGTTAGTTGTCTGAGCAGAAATGGGAAACGTTGTGTTACGATGACGTAGCACAGTGTTGGATTCCATCTCAGGAGTGTTCAGGTTGACTCTGATACCATTTCTTAGGAGAAAAAAAGGAATCAGCTGGGAGCTGGGATCTTTACTCAAGCACCTGTAGTCTAATTTGTGCGTTTTTGACTTGCAGACATCAAATGAGACACAGGAATCTGCGGAAAAGAACCATTTCTTCAACGTGCCTGCCTTCCTGACGGTTTCTGGCCAGCTCCATTTGGAAGTGATGGCAGGGTGAGCAAAACGCCAAGTTTCTGGTTTGATCTGTGAGTTTTCAGTTGGCAATTTTGCCCCCGTTGGTACCCAGAAGGTATCTGCCGCGTGTGCCAGAAACCAAGTGAGCAACAGCGGCTGAATGATGGTGCGAGAGGCCAGCCTAGGAGGGTAGAAGCTGGGCTCCTGTTGAATTCTGGTCCGTGAATTAGCTTTAAATGGTAGGGATTTCCCTCTCTCTCCCATGGACTGGGAGTATTGGATGGAGACGTGATCTTCATGGGTGTGAGTATAGGAGTGTTACCAATGACAAAAAGACATTTAAGATATTCCAGTTGTTCTTCACATCTGGTATGTCTCAGCAAAGAAATCTTACAATTTTAATAATCCAATCCTTTCCTCTTTTTCTCCTTTAATCCCAAACTTCCTTCCTCTGTCTCCTTCAGTCTTCCAGTTGTGTTTCTTCCCTCTGCCAATTCTCATTTCTTCTATTTCATGGCTTTCACACTTGATGCTTTGTTCGGTCTAGCCACCAAAGTGATCATAGTTGAACAGTTAATACTGATTTTAATAAAAAAAAAAAAAATTGTCCTCAAGCTTTTAATGTAAATGTTTCACCGAGATTGTTAGGGGTGAAAGTGTCACAGTCTGTCAGAGCCACATTTCCCTTTGATTAGTGGGTCTGATCCTCACCTACACTGAATGTTCCCAATGAATTAACTAAGTTAGCACATCAAACAGATGTAGTTGCATCAGAACAACCCGTTATTTGAAGGCACAGTGTTCTGGGCCCTTAGGATGTGGGTTATCCTCAGATGTGGTACTTCGACCAAGTCACTGTCTGCCTGCTGAATTGCTGGTAAAGCCTAGCAGAGATCAGTCAGGTGGGACTGTGACAGTTTCTGGTTGCCGGGAGGATTCATTGTGCACTGACAGAGAGTACAGACCTCCTTCCAGAGTTATCAGTTACTGTTCAGTGTGAATCTCCTGAAAACGAGAGGAATAAAGCTTTAGAAAAGGTGGTTAGAAGTTGGAAGGCCCCCCCGCGCTTTTGATGTGGACTTTAATGAATATTTCTAGGAGTCGTAGGTTGCTGTCTGTGCCTTGCATCCAGTGCTGAAAACCAAATAATAAATGTTTAGCTGTTTTCTGTTCAGTCGCTGTTGCAGAGTTTAGCTGGCTGCTGGTAAGTAGCTGCAGGGCAGTTGTTCAAGGGGCAAGTTTTGCACGCAGATTTAAAAAAAAAGTATATAGGAATTTCTTCAGAAAGCTGTTTTCTGCCTGGCTTATTCTGTCTGTGAGAAAGCGTCTCTTCTCAGGCTACCTAGACAGATGGGGTCTGCTGAAGCCTCTCAGGCTGGAGGTTCTCAATGGACAGGATGTTTTTGACTTGCTCGCGTGTGGTGCCCTGGCAGCTGCGAGAGAAGCGCAGGTCACTTGGCAGCCAAAGGCTGGTGCGTCATCTCGGCCATTATCTGAGGCAAGATAATGAGGAAGAGGTTTGTTTAACTGCAGGGGTGGTAGGGTTTTTGCATCCCTGAACGAAGACGGGATGACATACGTCTGCGCGCGGGAGACGTAATTGACTTTCATGCCTCGTGACCTTTATTGAAAGACGTAATTCAACAAATCAAATAAGCGCGGAGAAAAAGTATGGATCGTAATGATTAGCTTGAAATACAGCCCCGCTCTCTTACATCACTCTGTTCCCTTTAAGTAGTGCACAGCCTGCTCGGGGACGGAGCCGAAGGCTGACCTGGGCAGACGCAGGGCCTGCCTGCTATGTATTTTTTCCATCGTTGTCACTCGGGTGCACCGTGCTCTGTAAGGATGGGTCAAAAAATCAATGCTCCTCTGAATGCAGGGCGTTGCGTTGCAGCTTCGTGTTCCTGTTTTACAGTAGCACGTTGTTCTTGCAGGCGTTTTAAGTGGATCCAGCGCTGTCTAAATTTAGATAAGCTGTGTTTATTGGTAATGGGGCGTAACTGTTCTGCGAACCTGCTCCTCTTATTTTTATTGGAGCACGGTGAGGTTTTGAGGCCTGGAACTCAAGCGCTATTGAATCCCTTCGGCCGTCAGAAATAGCTCGAGCTCTTCTCGGTGCAGGAGCACGTGTGAGGCATCGCAGCGGAGGGGGGGCATTAACCACCTAGGTGCCGTGATACCCTTCAGATAAAAACAAGTTCTTATTTCTGGTGCAAGTTTTTTACTTCTGGCTTATTTCTAGCAAGTTGGGTGTTAGTCTCTGAGTAGGACTCCCAGGTGAAGAAATAATTGAAGTGCATCGTAGGGATGAAACCTTCTTGACAAATGAACGTGTTCTGGTCATGCGTTCAAAGCAGTAAAAAGCAGGAGTCCTTTTCCCAAAAGATGAAATATTCTGGCCTTCCCAAGAAACAAAGCAGTTAAAACAGTAAAGAATTGTGGGTTTGGGGTTTAATCCAGTGAAATTGACCCTTTCTCTCACTTCTTTAGCCAAGCAGAATTTTTCATACGCAGCAAAGGAACTATTCTTCCAAAATTCCCTTTTGGGAAGTTCTGGCTTGCTGCAGTCCTGCAGCTTTCAGGAACATCTGGTCCCTGGGAGCCTGCGGGAGGAGTCCGAGGTAGGAAGGTCTGGGAGCCCCTTCCCCATCCAGCCCTGGCCCGCGTCCCGCCGTGACTTGCTGCGGGAGGCTTACGAATTTTGAACGAATTTAAGACTTAGGAATTTTGAACCGTTTTCTCCGAAAATAAATGAGAAAAGGGGAGTTCCTGCGTTGACTTATCTGCTCTGCTTGTTATTGAAGGCAAGGTCAGAGCAGTTTGTCTCGTCTCTCGGCGTGACACGAGCGGCCCAGTTGGCACAACTTCTCGTTTCATTCGCGCTGACGGCATCCAGGTCGACCGCTCGGCGTCTGAATCAGCCAGCTGCTGTAAATCTGCGCGCTGCTGGAGGTCTCCAGAAAAGTCTTTATTCAGTAACACAGCTCTCCGCTTCGGTCTTCTGAATCTTAGATGAGTCAGTAAGCGCTCTGTGGGGCAGAGGTTTGTAGGACTGTGTGTGCGTGTGTCCCGATAACCGGTTTCAAATGTCACGGGCTTGCTGCGAAGCCGCTGGTCCTCGTGGTATTTTCTTGACCTGTGATCCTGCCGGAAGGATAAAGGCTCCTTTGGGGACCCGAACCAGACTGGAGGGTCTGTGGCAGCTGATGATTCAGAGGCACCAAAACCAGTCGCTGCCAAGAAGTACAGCTCACTGGTTCTATTTACTCATTCACTTCTCCTTTCACCCGCCTGAACTTCCCACGAGATCTACCTGCTCCTCTCCTTTCTGCCCGTGTTCCTTTAGCTGACATTTTGCACTGATTTTCCTGGCCCTTCGTCCCAGGCACTGTTTGGTCGGCCTGATGTATCGTGAATTGAACTGAAACTGCTTCCTAAAAGCTCTGGGGGCTCTCCCCTGCCGAAATCTCAGAATAAGTTCTCCCTTCTCCTTCCTCATCCTCCCTAGCTCTGTTTCTACTCCCATCAGTCCCTCGGTAGGTTTCTCATCTCTTCTTCACCTCACATTCTTTTCAAATACCCTGCAAATGGATGAAAGGCTCAGGGGGAGCCCAATAGCAGCCTGCCAGGAGGTTATCAGGGAGACAATCCCAGGCTCCTTGCAACGGTGAATGACAGGGCAAGAGAATGGGCATAAATTGAAGCGAGAAAAGTTCCGAGTGGTTATAGAGGGGCGGGAAAAACTCGTTAAGAGGTCAGTCGAGCATTGAAAGATTGCTGAGAGAGGTTGTGCACTTCTCATCCTCAGACGTTTGGAAAACTGAGCTGGGTAAAGCCCTGAGAGGAGCCTGATCTCCTGCTCAGAGCAGGGTCAGCAAGGAAGTTGGACTGGCGAGCTCCCGACGTCCCCGCCAGCTTGAATTACTCTGTCACTAAGTTTATTATCGATTTAATTCCCATTTTGTCCCAAGACCATCTTAGTGAACCGTCCCTTCTAGTTCAGCACCTCTCCCCAGGACCTGCGTTTTTCTGCCCGAACTGAAAACGTCAGCCTTTCCCCTTGACATCAGCCTGTTAATTTCTAATTATCAAACTTGGTTTAGCTGAAAAAAAAATGCTCCTTCCCTCTCCTTAAACACATCTCCGTGGTTTCTAAGCCATCGTGGACTTCGCTGCTACCCTGCCTATTCCAGATATTCTCTGCAGTCCTGCAACTGGCTTCTCTGGTTGCAGAGAGGCTCAGAAAAACCCCGGTCATCCAAACCGTTCTGGCTGTGGCTGCCTGGGCTTGCAGAGAGCTAAAAGCAGTGAGTTTCCTGTTCATTTCAGAAGGGACTAAAATCGCACAGCTTTCCTTTCTAAAGTGCCAGCGTTTCACTGATTTTTTCAAAGCACGGAAGAGAGAGAGAGCTGTCATTTGGGGCTGCTGTTCCGGCAAATGCTGTCGGGCTGCAAAAAGATGCATCTGAGGCCTTCTGCAAGAGGCTTTTCTTTCAGCAGCCTGCCAAATGCAGCCTTCAAATTTGATTCCGAAATGACTTGCTAAGGATGGAAGAGATTGCATTGTCTTCGAGCAAATATTTGCTCTGCATTGTAAGATTTGAAATGCTTTCAAATGCAGCTGCAAGAACGATGTCCAGTTGCACGGCGTCCCTGCTGCAGAGAATTCACAAATGTAGGTGTAATTATTTACATGGGATCCCTGAAAAAATCTGACGTTTCTTGCACAACAGTTGCTCGAGCCTGACTCACGGCACAGACTCTTATAATTAGCACGCTAACTTCCATTAATTAGACTGCCGCTTCATTGGAGCTATAAAAAGCAGCCGTGCCAGGTCTGGTTTTAATCAATTGCCGCATGCTTCGGTCCCTGCCTGCTGCAGGGACTGCTGACGAGTTTGTGTTAGTGGGAAGGCAAACGCAGACCTGGAGGTAGGGCAGCGAGCCGAGGGTCGCTTGGCTGGCGGGGGCTTTACAGCCCGCGTGGACGTGCTGTTGGCTCCTTCTCCTCTCCCCCTTTTTGGGAGGGGAAGCAGTTAATCCTCTTTCCAGAAGCACCGTGAACGTGCTGATGGTAGCCGAGTTTCTGGGATCCACGCACGATCTCTAGCGTCATGGAATCATAGAAACAAAGGGACCTCGCTACAGCCTCCTTTCAGGTAGTGTAGGAAGCGGTATCTTCCTTCAGCCTCCTTTTCTCGGGATTAAACCACCCCGCTTCCCTCAGCCGTTTCTCGTCTGTCTTGTTTTCTGGTCGCTTCGTTTCTCTTCTCTGAACGCACCCCAGCACCTCGGTATCGTTCTTGTAGTGAGGGGCCCCAAACTGAACGCAGTACTTGAGGCGTAGTCACACGGCGCCAAGCACAGAGGGACAGTCACTTCCCTGTCATGCTGGCCACACTGTTTCTGACGTAAGCCAGCATGTTAGCAGCCTTCTTGGCTACCTGGGCACACGGCTGGCTCACGTTCAGCCGGCTGTTGAGCAGCACTCAGGTTCTTTTCTGCTGGGCAGCTTTCCAGCCGCTCTTCCCCAAACCTATACCGCCACGTAGGGTTGTTGAGCCCCAAGTGTGGCACCTGGCACTTCCCCTTGCTGAATGCCGTACGGCCGGGCGCGGACCCTTGATCCAGCCTATCCAGATCCCTCTGCAAAACCTTCCTACCCCAAAGCAGCTCAGGGCTCCTGCCCAACTGGGTATCATCTCTAAATGATGAGGGTGCGCTTTGATCCCCTCATCAAGAGCACTGATAAAAACGTTGAACAAAACTGGCCCCAACGCTGTGCTCTGGGGAGCACCGCGGGTGAGTTACAAGAGGGCTGGTACAACCCTCGGCCGCGTGTGCCGTGGTGTCCCCGCTCCTGGAGGCTTCGCAGACTTGTTCTTGGTGAGCGAGGCAAGCAAGAAGCCTGCAGCTGCTCTCCTTGTAGCCCAGCTGATCATCAGTTGCTGATGACTCCGCGGCAAACGTGATTGCTGATGAGAAGACGAGCAGGCCTCGTGCTCAAGCAGCTCCTGCTTTGCAGGAGGCTCCAGCTCCGGCCCCGTTTGCTCCGCAGCTTTCCTTAAAAGAGACTCACAAATCCAACAAGAGCGTGCACCGAATTTCTTCAAAGCCTTGCCGTCCCCTCACTGAAGGAGGATATGGATCTGTGTAGGTGCGTGTTGCAGTCAGCTGGAGCTTGTTGCATTCAGTATAGCTTTTAATAGTGGCTTTTAGTACAGTTATTTACTTTATTTGCTTACTGTAGACCTCAGAAATTTTTAAATAGCCTCACACAGACTTGGAAGTGGGGCCCAAACCGTGGCACTTCGTGGTCATGCACCCACCGATGCAGTTTCTGGCTGCAGTTCGTATTTGCAGAGCCGGTGTCCATCTGAATAAAAAATGACATTTAATAAAAAAAAATCCTCTTTCAAGCTGTTACAATGCAGTTCGTGGAGACCATGTGTTTTTTCCACTCGGAAAGGAAAAAGATTCAGCACGGTCGCTTTCTTTTTTCTTTTTTTTCCGTGTCGGTAATGTATTTTTATGGCTTAGGCTTGGAGTCCCTGGGATGATGAAGTTCTGGAACAGCCCTTTGCACCCTGTTTCATTTAAATGTTTGAAACATTTTGTAGCGCTTCCTTGCGGAAGATCTTTTTTTTTTTTCTTTAGCCTGGGCATGGGAAACGGTGATTTGAAGAAATGCTTAACTGCTTTGGTGGCTTTCATCAGCCCAGCGTGACTTATTGTTACGAATGGGTTGTTCTGTTGACTTCAATTAAACGTCATAATGTCAAAACTTGGACAAAACAAGCCTCCGCTGAGAAGAAAGCCCTGCAGAGTCTCATAAAAGGGTGGAGGGCCTGAGCTGATGAGATCTCTGCGCCTGGAGCAGGAGAGGCTGCGTGGCTCTGAGTAACTCTGTTTGCTTTGTGTCTCGATTTTTCCCCCGCTCTCCCATCTGTAACCTACCACGATAACGCCTGGGTGTGCTGTGAGACATAACAAACAGAGCGCGGGGTGCTCTGCCAGACAATTAGGGAACGTGGATCACCTCGCTGTTAATTCAAGCGTGCCTGGACCTTGGTCGAGCAGAGGTGGGTGGCCCGGAGGGGACCCGTGTCCCCTCTTCTCCTTTTCTTGCTGCTGGAGCCGGAGCAGGAGGCGGCTGCTGCTGCACGCCCTGGACTCTGCCCTTTGGAAGGCACGGCGAGGGAAACTGCTGCATTGCTTCAGTCTGGCTGGCTGGGGTGGAAGTTTGGCACTTCCCAGTCGCTGTCTGGGAACTTAGCTTTTTTTGTTGTTGTTGTTTTTAATTTCTGTATTTATTTTTGGCTGCCTGCAGAAGGAAGTACGGTCCCATCTTGTCGCAGCATGAATCGAAACCTCAGCACTCAGCACCTCAGCTCTGCTGCCCAGGCCTGAAGCTCACAGACCGCTGTAAGAGCCCGTGTCAGGATGCAGCCCTCCACGTCTGCCCTTCCTCGGAGGGCAGACGGAACTGGCATATTCTGAGGAATCCTTTAAACCTCCTTTTTCTGGATAAAATCCATGCCGGTGTCCTCCCCTCCCCTCCTTGCGTTGCCTTTTCAGCATAAACACGAACAATTCCATTGTGCAAAATCCAAACCACCCAACAACGGTAATGGGACCGTTCCTTTTACACTGAGGTTTATAAAAAAAAAGGGTGTTTCTGTCCGGTAGTGGGGTTTCCTCTTAACGTTTTCTGCCCAGCTCAAGGATGCAAACCCCTGTCCCCCTTCTTTGAACACCTGTACATAGCAGCATCGTAGGAGCCCTGGGCTTCCTCCAAAAACTGGACCCTGGAGGCATCGGGTGGGCTTGTTTGAGTGGCTCTCTGCGTGCGTGTGGTTTCGTGCGTCGGGCCAGAAGATCTTTCAGGCTAGAAATTTCTGCATCCCTGAGCAATCCCGCTTGTGCTCGGGTCAAGTGCTGCAGCCAACTGGCGTCCCCTGGCAGCGGAGCCAAGTCATCCGCTCGTTTCGGGGGAGCAGGCGGGTCTTCCACCACCAAAACGAATCTGGTGGGGCTGGAACAGAGCGGAATTAAATTGACGAGCTTGCTTTATTGACGTCTTCCCTTTCTAAAGGAAAGGACAGGGTGGCTGACGGAGCTAAGCTCCCGACCTTTAGGGTCACCTTGCTTTCCTTTCCTCCTCTGCTGAGGCCACGCTGTTTTGTTCTTGGGTGAGGAGCGGTTGTTTTTAGATTGTCTCGCCGTCCAGATTTTAACGTCTTGGGGGCGGGGATTTGGTGGAAGCCCGAGTGGGAATTGTGTTGAAGGTTCACGTGCTGCATCCGCTTACTGGGGCCAAAGATAAGAACTGCCCCAAGTCGCCCCCCACCCAACCCCTGAGCGCAGACCCTGGTGAGGACGAGGGCGCCGTACCAACAAAAAGCTGCGTGCGCCGGGGTGGTTTGGCGCTCAGCCCCGGGTCACCACAACCGCCTTCTGTCACCGGCGTGACCTTGGCTGCACGGGAATTGCACCTCCTTGATTAACAGCCTCGCTCGGAGTTACGTCCCCTCGCTTCGACAGCACAAATAAGTCTTGATTACCCCGGCAGCAGCGTGGAGTCCTGGCTCAGAAGAGGAGCAGGATCCGTTCCCGGCTCGGGAGCCAGCAGCACCATTAATTACGTCGGGATTGCGGGGTTAAAAAGTGCCGGTAAGGCAGGGACGCCCGGCCCCGCGATCATCGTGGGAGTTTAATTAAAAGGTTCTTTTTAAGCAGCTTTGGGCACGGATACTTTGTGCTCCTCTCGTGGTTTCTATCACTGTCTTGATAATGAATTGGCAGCCGGCTGGAGTAAAACGAGCCCTCGGTCTGCGTGCCGCAAAGCTCTCAGAGCAGAAGGTTGTAGTTCTGGGTAAACTTGGGGTGAAAAGGGGGAAATTTCTCCCCCCTGGACGTTCTTAGGGCCAGGTGACCTCCGGGTGCTCCAGCAGCACATCCCTGTCTGCTTTCCGGGGGGGTGCTCTGCCAGCCTGGATTGGCAGCAGCTGAGCCTTTTGGGTTGGGGCACACGAGCTCAGCGTCGTGCAGGACGGGCCCTGCCTTTTGCTGGGGAATGCTGCGGATGTTCTCTTGGCTTCCACGTCAGCTTCGCAAGATTTCCCAGAGAACCAGGGGCTCGGCACGTCGTCGTGGTTCTCTTCTCGTGCGCCCTCTCGTTGGAGACGAGGAATCGGCACCGCCGAGTTTGGAAAGACTCAGTGCCAAACAGCCCCTCCTGACCTAGGAACGTTTTGGAGACTCAGCCAGAAGCTTCAGGTTATTTTTAAATGCTGGAAGAAGACGCACAGAGGGCACACGGAGGAACGTGAAGGATTCGTCAGCAGCACCATAAAGCACAGGAGTCACAGCCCCAGATGCTGAACGCACACACAACAAAATGACTGCTTTTGCCCTTGGTACCATCAAATCGAAGCGGAGTCAGCCCCAGTCCTTGTTTTCTGATGTATTTATGCATGCTCAGCATGATGCAGCAGCATGTCCAATCCCAGATACGTTTCTTAGTAGCAGCTGAAGCACAAATAAAGGTCAGATCTGCGTAGCGTGCATTTGCTTGATGTCTTGAGTGGCAGGGGACAGTCAGCAGTACGTGAAAGCCTGGCTGAAAAATAATTGTTCGTGCTCGGAGCTGATAACGCGGCCTGCGAGTGTCTTAGCTGTGCTTCTCTGTTACTCCCAGGCTTCTGGTCAGCGCTGCATTCCTGTTGCCAGATGAGAAAGCGTTTATTGTGCTCCTCTGATAGCTCTGCCAGCGTGATGTCTGCCTGGTTTCCCTTTGCCAGCATCCCAGGGTCATGGTGAAGTCCTCGCACCTACTTGGATCCATCCTTTCCCAAAAAGCAGCCTGAGGAATGCACGATTCCTCTCCCCCTCGCAGGTTTGGAGGATGCCTGGAGCTGAGAAAAGCCTGAAACGGGTGCCTGGGGGAGTTCTGCACTCGTCCTCCCCAAATACCTGGCACAGAGAGGCTTCATTCTTGCAGCACAAAATCGATCTGTGGCTGTGAAGGATCTGGCCACAGCTGACACCTTGGAGCAGTAAGTGTTCTCTGTTTCCTTTCAGAAGTTCTGCAGCCGGCGAGCCCCCTGGAAGGTAAATGACTAGAGGTGGTGTTCGGGCTGCTGTTCGGGGGGAAACGAGCCCAGTTCGGAGCGCTCGTGGTCGCTGCGTTGCTGGAGGCTGTAATTTGCTACCTTAGGGGTCTGCTTGTGCCTGGACAGGCGCTGAGAAACCTGTGAGGAAAGGGAGGATGCTTATGCAAAGCTGCTGGCAGGCTTTGAAGCATCGCTTTTTGAGATCTCCATGTCAGGGAGGAGCTGGAGAGCTGCACGCCAAACCGAGCAGTCCTGGGTGCCTCCTTCAGCAGGCGCAAGCTTTTCGAACTGTTTTTGTCTTGCGTCCGTTCCAAACTGGATTTGTGACTAAACTGATGCATTTAGGCAAAACCTTTTAACTGAAGAACCCCAAATTGAAATATTTTAGCAAATGTGGGCACAGGTAGCACACTGCAGGCCGATGTCTGTGTCCCCCACAGCAAGCCAAAGTTTGTGACCGGTTCTGCCTTAACCAGTTTTGTCCGAGTGACTCACTGCTGCGTGTTTGTTGTTCGTATTGCTATAGCAGTTGAGGCTCTTAAGCTTTGGATCCAAGACCTTGTTGTGCCAGGTGCTGTAGGAACATGGAAGGGAAATTAAAAAAAAGCAAGGCGTTGAGGAAGAAACACGCATATCTCTGGAACAGGAGGCAACAGATGGCTCCGGATGGGGGAGCACGAGGAACTGGTGAGGTAATACTGACCTGGGCAGGGAGCAACAGGCTCGTTATAGCACTTAGCTAAACATCACCGAGGTTTTTGTTGAGGCTGCAGCAAAGGGCAGTTCGGAGGAGGATGATCAAGCCAGGGCAGAAGTTTACGGTAACATCCCATCGGGTTGAATATTCCACGGGGAATGGAAAAGGATCCTTCACAAAAGATGTGTGCTGCAAAACGTTGGTACCATAGGTGCTGTGGGCACGCATGAGGGAGCCCAGGACCGGGGCCTCAGGGCTCTGAAAGCGGCGAAGGCATCTTTGTCTGAACAGGGAGAGCAGAGCCAGTGGGGAAGGAAAACCTCCAGGCAGGCCACGTACTTAAAATCTGGACCAGCAGCTGTCTTCTCGCGTGTTTACTACCAACAACCCAAGGAAAACAAAAGTGCTGTTCCTTTTGATCGCAGCCTTTAACCACCACGCGACACGAGGGAACAGATGAGTGCACCAAAACGTGTCCGTGCCTTTGTTTGCCCTGCAGATGCCTCCCTAGAGGGTAAGGGGAAAACGTCGCTCTTCGTAGCCGTGTTTGCTTAAACTCCAGTTCAACAAAATCAGCGTGTGCAGAAACTTCAGCAAACGTCCTCTTTGAGGCAGAAAGCTGAGCAAGACGCAAGCCAAACGCCAACCCCAGCAGCCAGCACACGTCCTTTCACCAGTGGTAAACTCTGCCTCATCTCTGCCGGTCAGGTGCTTTTTCTCCCACGCGCTGTTTACTGCCAAAAATAACGCCAAGTGAGAGGTGTCCGTGCTTGTTGGAAACACCTCTCCCTCTTCCCCAGTCACGGTTTGCCTCCCTTGCATTTTGGGAAGAAAACACAGCCATCACAGCACCCACTCGGGAAGCTCTCCCTGGCTTGAGGATGTCCAGGAGCCCGCGTGCTCGTAGGTGTTGCTTGGGGAGCAGCTTCCCCGCAGTTAAAATTGGACCGGATGATCTTGAAGGTCTTTTCCAACCTTAATGATTCTGTGATTAAACTTGAAAGTTGAACTTGATAATAGGAAATCCATTGGTTACTTCAGCACCAGGTGCTATCCCAGATGTGGTTTCTGCATTAGGGGGTCCCTAATTAGGGGATCCCTTTTAGCTGAACCGTTTTCAGCTGTGGAAGGAGCCCGGTCCCGTATTCCTTTCAGAAATAAACTTTGGTCTTGCCACTAGAGGGGGACTGCAAGCCGTGCAGCATGTATCCAGCCTGCTGGATATACGTAATGTGACAGCACCATACACAGCAGTGCCATTGAACTGGTCAAAGACACAATGGAAGCATGAAAACTTGGAGATCCTGGGAGAAAAGTGAGCTCGTGGATGGGATTTTCAATATAATGCTTGTGCGCCGGGCCTGACCTACCTCGTTCTTGTCCCCTTGCAGGGCCTTTACCCACGTGTTCACCTTTGGGCCGACGTTTCGAGCTGAAAACTCGCAGAGTCGCCGGCACCTGGCAGAGTTCTACATGGTGGAGGCTGAGCTGTCCTTCACTGAGAGCCTCCAGGACATCATGCAGGTGGGCACCTCCAAACGTTTGGGCAGAACCAGCGTCAGAATTTCCTCCTCCTCCCTTAGCTGCGCTCCCTGCTCTCAAGTGATTTTCCAGGACTGAGCACAGGTAGCCACGTGATGGATGCTTACGCATCTTCCTGCTTTCAGCACGAGCCAGCTTACACCCAGTAGGACTTGGGAGTCAATACCCGCACAGGTTGTTGTATGTCAGATGAGCTCCTTGGAAGGCCGTTGGAGAAATATCCTGTAAACAAACAAGTAAATAAAATTAAAAAAAAAATTACTTGGGGCACTGGCCGCACACGTGTGAAGCAACATCCAGGTGGTGATTCCTTCAGTCTGGATCATTTGCAGTCTGCAGAGTCTTGGCTTAGCAGCAAAGCTGTCTCCTGTCTCTTATGTGCTGCTGCTGCTGCGCTTTGGGTGTCTGGCTGGCACTGGGCTCTGCAGACCCACTGGGAATCTCTGTGCTCCATTAATAATAACCCACTCTTCTTTCTTCTTTCCTCCAAAACACCTTTGCATAGTCTAAAGAGCATAACATGCACGTATGCTTCCACCTTGCATCCTGAGCACCTGGTTTCTCTAGGTAATAAGGAGCTGATTGAAATTGTCACTGCTTTTATCAAGTATGAAGCGAGTAATATAACGAGTCTTCTGCTCGGTGGTGTTGAAGCCCCTGAACACAGCATGAACCTGTACTCTTGCACTGAGAACCCTCGTTTCTTGGCTTCTGAAGTATATCAGGTTCTGAAGTATATCCAGTTGAGAGGATTCAGAGAATTAGGTTTGGGAAGCGCTCTGGAACATGTAGGGCCTTCACTCTAGTTGTAGGGAAAGGAGGAAACTCCCCCTTGGCTTGTTTTTTTTTTTTTGTTGGTGCTAAAATCTTGTAAAGTCTCAGCTTGTGCTTTCATTTTCCCCTTCTTTCTCCTGCCCCAGAGTCTCTGACAAGAATCCGTTCTCGTTACAGAAATTCTCCTAGCAGTAATGGTTTTGCATTCCCCGTAGCAAGTCCGCATTGCAAAACGCTTACTTTTGTGATGTTCTCTCTTGCAGAAGTGGAGTTCCTGTTTTGTTTATTTTTAAATTGTTGGGCAATCTCTTTTGGAAAAATAAAAAAAAGAATAAAAAAAAAAAACACACAAAAACACTGACAGCTACTCTAAAGCCTAAGTTAAGTTTCATTTTTCCCCCCATAACTGACGTAAATTCAGTGTTCTCTCTCATATCTGGCCACTGGGCAGCTTGTTGTGTTCTTTGTTTGATGCCAAACGCCCAGCTGAAAGCCTCGGGGGCTATTGGCTAGAGTTAGCATCTGAACTTTGTCCTCAGATAAATAGCTGGATTGTTGCAAAATTATGTTTAAAAGTGGTGTTCAAGATGTGGAATGAATACCTCCAACTTCAGCAAGTTAGTGGGCTGGGAGTGCTCAGCTTCTTCGGGGACATCTTGGAAGTATTTGTTTTTAGATTGTTAAAGGGTACAGAAGAGCCTTGCTACAAAGATATGTGTGTTTACTGTTCTCTAGCGAGATGTTTCTTTAGCCAAAGCTCCAAAAGAAAAGCAGCTTTCTTTACAAAATAAAAGGAAGAGCAAGATTCGAGAGCAAAGGTGCATGCACTCGGGAGCAGAGGTCTGTTTTTCCCCAGTGTAACTGCACGGGGTAATGCTCAGTTATTCCTAAATTAGCAGCCCAGTTCTTGGGAAGTCTTGCGTGTCTCGATCACGCAGTGCAAATTTCTGCTTTGTGCCAGAACGTGTCTTAGTGCTCCGAAGAACCTTAAACTCTCGCAACGCAGGTTTCACAATCCTTTCTGCGGAAAGTCTCGGTGCGTTCGGTGCCGCGCTCCGCGCCGAGTGCCTGCCTGATACTCTTACTGCTTCAGCCTACAGGGAGTACGTGAGTGCTTCTCAGGCCTTTGTGGCCTCTTTCCAAAGGAGTCTAGGCTAGAAGTTCCGTCAGGTTCCCCCAAGGCACTCTTCCTCCAAGGTGAGCGAGAAAGAGTTAGGAGAAAGTCAGGTTAGAAGAGATCCATCTTGTATGGAAGTGTCTGGTCTCATCAGAGTGCTGATTTTCAAGATCTCCATTCCGACCTGTCCTGTGAGATGCCTGCTCCCACCCTTTCCCCCTTTCTCCAGTGCTGTGTTAAGCAGTCGTGTCCGTAGATCATTATTTTCTATTTTAATTTTTGGCTGTCCTGACAGTGAAAAGGATTTTAAAGGGTCCCACTTCACTCGTGACACTAATGGGGCCTCAGAGAGGTAACGTGGTGCCATCATTATCGAATTTCATTAAAGGCGCATACCAAACCATGTTAAAAGAACATTATTTAGGCGGCAAAGTTAGGAAATGCCTAAAGGAAGCTTTTCTGGGAGCAGTTGTTGCATAGCGTTAGTCTTCCGTAATAAAGTCAAATCTTGGCAACACGAACTGCATAAAATGGAGAACAAAATTTAACCCACAGTATTTGAGCTCTGGTCTGAGGGCAGAAATATCATCTGCCTGTGGTTATGTACTTCACCAAAACGAGCTTGCTGTCATTGCAGCCAGGTGACACGGAGTATTGTTACCTCTCTTGTACAGAAGGGAATTCAGGCACAAAGTGAGGTCAATAAATAGCAGCACTGGCACTGGGGTGCCAGTTTTAAGGACCTTAGATCTGATTCCAGAATCTATTGTGCTCTGGGTGCTTTCTGTCTTTAGGCTAAGACAGGTTGGCAAATCTGGCTGCAGTCTCAAGGAACAAACACTGGAAATGACATGGGAAGGTTTTGTTCCAGATGTCTCGTGCAGTGCTCTTTTAGAGACACTGGGGTATCTGCAGGGCTAGTTTCCTTCTCTGAAGTGACATCCAGCTGTCAGAGCTGAACCTCTTTCTGTTCCCTAGCCTCCATCAGCAGTTACTGTTCAGCTTCTGTGGCCAGGGAAGCAGTAGTCTGACAGACAAGAGTCTCTCTCCTTCCTTTCCTAACAACAGCATCTCCCCAGAGGGGGTCCAGTGTAAGAAAAACAGTGGCCACGTAATGAAAACTGTCCCTTGAGCTGGATGCGCAAGAAGGCTCACCTGGGGCCGCGTGTGAGATCTTAAGTGGTGAAATTCCTAACTGAAGTGAGCGATTTTGCATCTCTAATACAATCTTTTTTGGAGAACCCATAGGATTATCAGTGTACCATAGCAGATAAGAAGATGTGAAGAGGAATGTCCCTTGCAAGCATATTGCTCCTGCGGTCCTGGTAACTGCTTCCTTTGCTGTAGAAGTGTTGTGCTCCGCTCTTGTGCAGCCGCTCGCTCACTGTCCCCTGGTGGCCTGGGAGAGAGAATCGGAAAGGTAAAAGTGTGAGAACTCGTGGGTTGAGACAAAGACAGCTTGCTAGGTAAAGCAAAAGCCACACATGCAAGCAAACCAAAGCCAGGAACTCATTTGCTACTTCCCATCGGCAGGCAGGTGTTCAGCCGTTTCCAAGAAAGCGGGGCTCACTCATCACACCTAACAGTTTATTGGGAAGACAAACTCCAAACCTCTCTGCTTTCCTCCTTCTTTACCCCAGCTGTTACTGCTGTATGGTGTGGGACATCCCTCTGGCCAGCCTGGGTCAGCTCCTGGCTGTGTCCCCTCCCAGCTCCTTGTGTACCCCCAGCCTCCTCACCAGCAGGGCAGCACCAGAAGTGGAAATTTCTTGGCTCTCTGTGAGCGCTGCTCTGCAGCATCTGAGACCATCGGTGTGTTATCACCAGTGCTTTCATCAAAAACCCAAAGCACAGCATCGTACCAGCCTCCTCGAAGAAAATTAACTCCATGCCAGCCGAAACCACGACAGTAAGTCGTCCACTGGGTTCCTAAACTTGCTTTCCAAAGGGACGATTTTGCAAGAGCGGGGAAGGCAACAACGCTGCAGTCATGTCCTCCCTTTGCAACAAGGGTACATCACGCACAGGCAGAGCTTTTTTGCTGTGTAGCAGGGAGAGTGGCCTGTAGAAATTCAGCTCTTGAGCTGTTGGTATATAACTGAGAGAGGGGACTTACAACCAAAATCAGGTGTGAGCCTGCCCTGTGTGTGTATGTGCACAGGGTGTGTGTGACACCAAGCATGAAGGCAACAAATAACAGCCCAGTTGGTGGATATTCGGTGTGTACGTTCCCTGCAGCCTGCGCTGTATCAGTATAGGTGGTCTTAGGGAAACGCGTAAGGAAAAATCCTACTGGCGGTTCTTGTGATTTCCTCAAAGTATGCCTGGGTGATATTTTTATGGACAGGTGATGATTGGAACCCCTCTTGTACACAGCAACTTCAGTTGCTGCTGCTGACGTCTGCCACTGGTTTGTTGATGATTTCCTCTGTTTCACCCCCGGTCATAACGTGACTTGGGAAGAGAATAAGTTGCAGTATCAAAAGCTCCAAGTCAAAATTAAACAACACAGTTGAGATCTGCTCCTACTCAAAATCAGAGGTAATTAAATTCCACGGGGACATCAGGGAAGGCCAGAACCGATGCTGCTGAACTTCTTTGGAAGGTGAGAGAATCAAGAGATGAAAGTGGGGAGACGTAGGGGAGAAGGGAAAATGTTGACCTCTGTCCTCCTCACCTGCCTTTCCGCCAGCACAATTCCTGTATTTTCATTACGAAGCAACCAAACTTTCGGACACCGAGAGTCCCACCTCCAAGACAAGCTACCAGCCGTGTTCCGGTGGTGGTTTCCCTAAGTCTCCCACCAAACGTGCCTCTTCCAGGATTCATTCACAGCCAGTCCCTTGGTCCGTCCCTACAGCTCACGTGCTCAGCAAGCCAGTGCCTGTGGTTCTCCACTTACATCTCATCCAGCCTGCTTTCCAGTCCTTCATTACATTAATCTGCTTAAAGCCAGAGCTTCTGAGTCGGAGAGCTTTATTTTTCCTTTATTTTTCGCCCTGCTGTTCGTGCCTGGTACACATTTGGCATAAATAAGAATAAGAGCAGTGAGGAGGCCGACGCATGACCCACGTGTCTTTTTTTTTTTTTTTTTTTTTTTGCCAGGATTAAACCTCAATCTCAACCCTGGAAATATTTCTCAGATTGTTTTTCCCATGCCACCCACATCTTTTTTCCACAAGAGGAAGCTGCTTGTGTTGAATGCTGTGGGAACCTAATTGTTACTTTATCGCACAGCAAGGGGAAAAAAAGTGCTAATTAAACAACGTGCTTTTCTAAAACCAGATGATACTTTCATTTTCTAGAAGGAGGAAGCTTAATGTAAAATCCCTCCGTCTCTGCCTCGCTGAAACCAGATGAATTGCCAAGTTTTCTAATTTCATTTGCATAAGCCTTTTTCTAGCTACTTTGAAGAAGGTTCAAAGCTGACTGTTTGCTTGTTTGCCGCTCAGCAGCAGGAATGCTAGCTTTTCGTTTCCTCTGTGCTTGAGTACCAGCAGGGGTAAAACTGTTCATCTGCATATGATAATGCTGGGCCTCGTTTGGATCTTCCCTTTTTAAACAGAGGGCCCAGATCGATGCAGGACTCTGAAGGCTCCAACGGGATGAAGACAGGGGCTGACTTACCAGCTTCTCCTGGCTGGTGGGATGCGGAGACTGTTCATCAGCACAGAGCAGCAGTTCAGGACAGGTGATGAAGAATGGCCTTCTAAACATGAGAGTTTGAACAAAATGCCTGAAATCTCATCTTAGTTATGTCAGGAGCCCAGCTTCTTCTTTCCCCTGCGTTTTGTTCCTCTTGCCCTGTAAGGTCTGGTTCCTTACTTGCTTCTTCCTCAGATCTGCAGACCAGAAGTCAGGTTCATCTTTTGCTTCTCTCAGCTCTTCGGTTCATGAACCAAGTTGTTAGTTTCACAGAAAACGTGCCAGGACTTTCAGAGGTGCTTTTTGTTGTGAAAAACCTGGTCTCGTCCTAGGCTAAGGTGAAATGCGGTCCAGCTGCTTTGCTCTGCTGCTTACAGAGGAGATGAGAGTAAGGAGAGTGATTTTGCAGAAGAGTTGGAAGCATCAGTACTCAACAGGTATCAAATCCCTGCTTTGTGCAGGCGTGGGATTACGAGGAGATTTGGGAACTCTTACCTGCCAGCATGCCAGCAAGGGTTTGGGATAGTCTGCTTTGCGTAAGCAAACACAAAAACTACTCTTACAACAGGCTGATCGAAATGCACTGGAGTACAATGTGGGGCTTTTTTTGGTTTTGTTTATTTTGTTTTGGTTTTTGTTTGGTTTTGTTTGGAATCCAAAAGGCATTTGTTTAGTTTAATTCTTTATAGGTGAAGCCCATTTTAATAGGTAAATGTACCCAAACTGGATGTGAATGTCACTTAGCTGATCCACATTAGTTTAGGAAAATTAAGCCAGGTCTGTTTTTTTTAGCTTCTCGAACATCCCCGCATTGATGTGTCAGTTTTAGCTCTCTGCTCATCTCTGCGCATGTTCTCTTTGCTTTGCTCTTACTGTGCAGAGTCTCTCTGGACAGAATCTGTCGGGCAGGCTGGCTCTACTCAGCACACATTTATTCCCCTCTACTTTAGTTCTGTCCGTTGTAACAACAAAGCAGAAAAGCAGCATTGCTCATTCCAGGACAGGCATCTTCCTAATGATTCATCTGAGCCCAGTCACCACAAATGGTTGTAATGTGTTCATTTGTGGCTGCTGCTCAAATGTTTCAGGTGTGCTGTTTGCACTGGAGATACTTGACTGAAGATGCCAAGGCCATCAGCAGACGCTGAGACCCTAAACCCGTAGCAGAAAAGCAGGTTCTAATCCTCTTCAGCTGGTGAGCAAGCCTGCTAATTAGGAGCATTAGCAAGCTGGTGCTGTTTTATGCAGTCTGACGATGCAAAAGCACAGAAGCTCCTTTTGTACCCTTTGGCTGACGTGTACTGCGTTTTATTTATAGTCTGGGACATCTAAGCAGTGTTAATTTCTCATGCCCTTCTGTTTTCTCGATTAGGTTATGGAAGATCTTTTCAAGACGGCAACAAGCGCCGTGTTCTCCAGATGTCCTCGTGATGTTGAGCTTTTTCATAAATACGTAGCTCCTGCCCAGAAGGTAATAAATGGGACAGGAAAGAGCTGCGACCCTTCTATGCGTTTTGGGAGCTCTTGGCAATAGGGGGGCTTAATTTTTTTTTAATATGTCCTCCTGTGTTAATGAACTGTGAAGAGCCAGGAGTTGGCCTGAGCTTAAGTTATTTTTCAGGCCAACGCAGAGAGGACGCACAACGTGCTATAGCATTTGTGGCAAAACTGTAGTTGTGTCATCGCCCAACGACCTCTGAATCCTCAGCTCAAAAATTAGGTTCCCTTTTAGCACCGAATGCTTTGGAGTGGATTTTGACCTGTATCTAGAGCACAACGCAGACCTACAAATCAAAACTTAGAGGGGGGTGACTTCTCTGTTTCTTATGGGCCCCTGAACCCCTAGGAGTAGCTTTACTCTTTTGTTTTTCTTGTTTTGACCAAGGGCAGGTTGGAACAAATGCTGAAGAACAAATTTGTAACGTAAGTACTTCAATTTCAAAATGATCTGGAAGAGGGCTTGGGGGGAGGGGGTTCCTATTTTCTAAATCTTCTTTTACTTTCCCAACTCGGTGCCTGCTGGGTTAGCATAATGTCTCCTCAAGAGCATGAACTGAAATTCCTTCTGTTCTGTTTGCCAGTCCTCCTGTCACCTCTGCATGAGACCGGTGCCTGAGTCTGCCGTCCTTTCGCTTTTACTTGCCTAGACGAGATCCTCTTTCTGCCAGGGTGTCCTCCTTTCGGCATGCTCCTGACGAGTGCTTTGCTCACAGTGGTTTGCTCCTTGCTTTCAGCTTTGGTGCTCTGCCATCCTTTGCATTTTCTCTCCAACATATCCCTTTTTCTGCAATTTTTTTTGATGTTGAAAAATGCCAGTTGATTTTCTGTTCCCAATTACTTGTGCAACTCCTTTTTTCAGTTTGCTCTGTGCTAAAGAACTGAAGAATTTTGTTCTCCTTCCTTGCCCCCCCCCCCCCCCCCCCAAAATATCTCCTCTTCTCTACCCTTGCCCATCTCTCCAAATAGTCGTGCTCTGCATTTATCTCACAGAACATTCCAGCAGTGGTTTTCCCGTTAAGCAGCTCAGCTGCAACAAGATCACGATGCTCCCATTGTATCTCATCTGCACAGACCACAGAGGACCTCCGTGAAGGATTTTGATCCTTCTTTCTTTGGACCTAACTGATCTTTCCAAGGAAGCAGAGTTACACTCAGCTTCTGCCGTGGTCCAAGGAAAAAAAAGAGTCGGCCCATCCCTTTCTCCCTTTACGTCTCTTTCTTCAGCTGCTGGCACATCTGGGGCATTCCTGCCTTCCACATCTCGGTTACATGGGCTGAACCTGTGCCAGTAACGTATCCCGCTTGGACTGCGCCTCGCATAAACCAAGCACATGCAGCAATGTATTCCTGATGTATTTCCTCCAGAAGCCTTCCATGTAGCTGGTGCCCATGGAGCTCGTGCCCTTCAGGGAATTTGTTTTGTAATTGCATTTGGCTAACGATACAGAGAGATGAAATTACTGTGAGCGAGTTGCTCTTTCTCTCCACAGCATCTGCTTGGTATGTGGAAAACTTGTCAGCAAAAGCATCTTCCATCGAGTCTTGATTTCCAGTTACCAAGCCTCCAGCATCTTTGGCTGTACTTTTTCTGTTTGCTTTGCCACGATGCTCTTCTTCTGTACTGGTGGAAGGCAGTGGCGAAACCGCTTTCAAAGCTGTCAGAGGAGCAGAGAAATGTTGCTGCAAATAAACCTCATGGTATTTGCAAAATAAAAAAGGTTCGAGGTACGAGTTCTTTGCACTCTGGGCTGTTATTTTTGCCTCCTAATACCGTGCTGAACGATGGAGCCGTGTTGCTGGAACTGTGCCAGTGAGGACACGTTGTTTTCTTTAAAAATATAATCATCAAATTTGTATGAAGAGGTTCTGTGCAAAACTCCTGACCGAAATGCAACGTTGCAATAACGCAGAAGTGGCTTGAGAGCTTAGCACTTCCTGCCCTGCATGTAGCTGAAGCACAGGAAAGCATAGGGCACTTGCCATATAAAATGTAAGCCTTTGGTTTCCATCCAAAGCGTTATTGGGAAGTCTGACATCACAGCACAAGTTGGCATGGCCGTGGGGAAATGCCTCCTTAATTTTCCAGTGCCACGCTTGGCCAGAAAACTTTCTTGTTATTCCTTTCACAGTTATCTCAAAGGTGTTTTTTTTTTTGTCTTGCAGAATTTCCTACAATGAAGCAGTGGAAATTTTGAAGCAAGCTTCTCAAACTTTCGCTTTTAAGCCAGAGGTGGGTGGTTGCCTGGCTGCTTCTCCCTGTGCCTGTTTTTGCACACAGCCAGACTGAACTTTGCAGGTCTCCGGGAAGCCTCCTTTCCCTCTTTCTGTATCCGAGTAGTGCTGAGTGTGTTCTGGTGTCGGCAGCTGTCATCATTCTTCAGTAGTCTTCGAATAAGGGAATGATATTTAGATAGCACCACAAGTTTTACGAGCTTTAATAAGCCAAAGCCGTGTCAAAATATCATATAAGCTACATGGAGGTAAAGGGAACCCCTCGTCTCTCCAAAGGATAATTGTTACCTGGGAAAGAGAATCACACGATTAACCTCAGTATTAGCTTACGGTTTTCAGAAAATTGTGTTTTGCCTAGTTTCAAACATACATACCAGTATGGAGAGCATTCCTGGCTGTGCTCATCTCCTGTATAGAGATTAATCTTAATCTCATTCTGCTATTTTAAGGAAAATGACCCTCTGGCTGAAGGGTTCTTCGTAGCTGGTTGGGTAACCGTCTGGTCTCTGTGTGCAAGTGGGTGTAGAACCTCAAATCTTGTAGGGGAATGTAGCTACAAATCGCTCCAGTAGTGCTGTTGCACAACTCATTGCTGTTTTTCTGTTGCAAAGGAGATTTATCAGATAACTACTTAAGAGCATGGGATTAAAAGGAACCATCTCAGTCAAATCTGTGCTATCTTGGTCTGAGACAGCAAGCTCAGGATGTTTTCAGATGAGAAGAGAATATCCGAATATCAGTTTCCCTCCTTCCTCTGTATTCTTTGCATGTCCTATGTTGGGATGGAGGTTTCTAGTCAAAAGCCACAGAATTTGTAACGTCGCTGGAAGAAAGCAGGAGAAGCAAAGGGCATTGCAAATGGCCAAGTTTTCCGGTAACAAAGAATTGGCTGGTAGGATGCTGGGTTTTCCTGAGTGAGAATTAACTTGGCACGTAACAGGACACAGCAAGGAAGAGAGCGGTCATCGTAGCAGAGCTGCTTTCTGTACGCCAAAGTAAGGCTGGTGTGCTGGGCTGAGTAGAGCAGTTTTGGATAGCTGCCTATTTCCCTGGAGCGATGTGGGGAGAGGGTTTTGTTTGGCGGGGTTTTTGGGGGGTTGGTTTGTTTTTTTTTCTGGTTTGATATCAGATGCAGGGAAATCTGGCCCTGTTCTGGGAAACCTAACTGTTATTTTCATCGCTTTGCTCTGCCTTAAAACCGGTGGAATTCTTTTGTCTTAGCAAATTTTCCCGTCGCCTGTGGGCGCTCAGAGTTACTGCTCGTGGTTTCGTGTTGCTCGAAGCCACGCCTCTCCTCTGCAGGGATTTTGCTGTGTCTCTTACCACAGGCGAGGTGCGCCAAAGCAAGACACCAGGTCCCTTTTCTTGTCTTCACAGTGGGGCTGTGACCTCCAAAGAGAACACGAGAAGTACCTGGTGCAGCACTGCGGTGAGGTGCCCGTGTTTGTCATTAACTACCCATACGATCTCAAACCTTTCTACATGCGGGACAACGAAGATGGACCCCAGCGAACAGTGAGTCCACGGGTCACGCTTCCTCCTCCTTTTCAGCTGAGCGTGTGCCTTAGCCCTTGATGGATGGGGGTAGCCTTCTGCTGGGCCTCCAGTCAAGAAGTCCAAGATGAGACGTGATCCTGTCCGGTCTCTTTTCTGTTATAGAAGAAATCTCCAAAGCAGGAGTACCGGGAGGAAGATTCAGGAGTTGGGCAGCGTTAAGTTTTTGCTTAAGTCCCTTAAGACAGATTTGCCATAGTTTGTTTATTTTCCTGGTAAATTTATTCCTGCTGTTGCTTCGCTTGCTTTAATTCTAGCACCTGTTCGGCTGTGGGCTAAGCAGCCCTACAGAACAAAATTTAGAAGAAAACCGGCCAAAACCTAACGGCATAGGTGATAACGCTGTGATCCTAACGCTTGGATCAGCACATCGGTGCCATTGATCCCTTGGTACCGTTACCACTAGAGCAGTCTGAAGGAGTGGGGCCACGCAGACACATTACAGCACCACTTTATCACCAGAGCTGCATAAACTCTAAGGAAATCAGGTCCTGTGCATGTTTGCCTCCTCGTGAGCTCCCATTTGTGTTTTTTGCACCACGTACAGACTTGGCTGTGTGCACTCCTGTCTCCAGAGTGACCTGATGGCATTCAGTTCACACCACGTGGTTGCAAACGTCCTCAGCCTGGAACGTGACTGCCCTCGTTTAGGTTTTCTGTAGGCCTGACAGTTTCTGCCACTGTAGGCTTCCCTCCCAGCCTTCTCCTGCCCAAAAGAGACTTTTTGAGCGCGTGCAAATACTTACCTAAGAGTCCTGGACTCGACAGGAGAATCATAGTAGCTTTTTACAAACAACTATCCAGTGTCAGCTGTACTTCTGCTGTAGACTGAAGGGCATAACTGACACTATTTGTCTTTCTTTTAAGGTTGCAGCTGTCGATCTCCTCGTACCAGGAATAGGGGAGTTGTGTGGAGGCAGCTTGAGAGAGGAGCGCCTGCCCTTCCTCGAATCACGCCTGCAGAGGTATGTGGGACCTGCAGGTGCCAGGAGGCCCTGCTCTGAAGCACTTTGTCCTTGAACCTTTCCTCCGCAGCTTTGGTGGCTGAGAGCTGATTGTGAAGGTGGAAGTTGTCAAATAGAGCTCGGATATTTTTGTCACTGCGTTGTGCAACTGAGGAACTGCAGTTTTGGTCAGAAGCTCTGCTAGCCGTGATGCAGCTGGCCTCGGTGGCATCGTTTCAGAGAATACTTTTCTTAGCTGACAGTTTGGTGGGAAGCTTCACTGGAAGAGGCTAGGACCTGTTCTGAGTCATGCAGGCTCTTTGACTGTCTCTTTCCCTGCTGCTTAGTTCTGGCTCATGTGACATGGAGTGATTTTAGGCTAAATTCAGTGTCAGAATATCAAAGCCGCTGTTTAGTTAACAGTAACTGACGTTACAGATGGGGTAAATCTCCATGGAAAATTGTTCCCTAGATCCCATCTGAGTTTTCCAGAGAACCTTTCATAACTCACATGAGTCCATTTGTGCCAGTCGTACACTTGTACAAAGCAATTTTGGAGCGGGATTAATCCCAGAGTAACATCATTTGCATGTTGGGACTGAATTTATCACTTAAATCAGCTGCGTGCTCACCTCACAGAAATCTATCTAGTCAGTGGAGAAAAGCAAAACCCATTTCAGCATAATGAAAGCAAAAGACGGGGCAATTAAATCACCGGGATGCTGGTTCCCAGTTTGCAGCGGAGGATGATATTATTCCCTGCAAGGCCTCCCCGTGCTTGTTGTTCCTCTCCCTAGGAACTCTCCAGAAGGAGGCACACTTCATCGGAAGCAAAGTACAGTGTTGCCTGCTGCACTTGACAGTTTTGACAGTGAGATCCCGAGTCCCCAGCCCTCCAGGTGTGCAGGTGGAGGAGGAATCCCTATAAAGGTTAAAGCCAGACTTTTTTGTTTGGCAGGAAAGACACAGGAAGCGTTTCAAGCTACAGATGGTGTATCTACCGTGACCTTAAAGTACAGCTCTGCACTGAAGATGGAAATACATGGAAAAACAATAATACTTATTACATGTTTTTCTCAGTTTTGAGTGCTCAGGATCTGAGGTGCTGAGTCAGAATACTTTGTTAATACCTTTAAATTCTTTAAATTCCTGCAGACCCAGCATAACTAGAGAGATGGCTGGATTCTTGGCTCTTCATGCACACTTCTTACAACAGATCTACAAGTCCTACAGGGGCTGCTGCAGTGCACTGAAGATCAGCGAAATGGGCTCATTTTGCTTACAGATGTTTTTGTTTGTGTTGAGAGAAATGAGGAAAAAAAACATCAACTTTGCTCAGTTTCTGCCAGGACAGGAAAAGGGGGAGGTGGCACTGGTGGCAATTAGGAAAAGCCACGGTTTTATTTAGTAGTTTCACTGAAACTATTTTTATTTAATGGTTTTACACGTTATGAAATCCATGGCATCTTTAGTGGTTTTGTGAACTAAGAAAGGGGAAAATTTGCATCATTCCATAGCCGCACATGTGAAGAGATTTTTACTCATTTATAAGTGAGATTGGCTGCATGGAAATTTAGTATTTAGGCCTGCTCTCTCCAAAAATTCACAAGCAGAGTTTACTGATTTGCCTTAATTTAAGAATGCGCAGAAGTTTTTGCATGAAGTTGGGATCGACCCTGTACGTTTACAAACAAACTTGGCATTTTAAGGAGCATGTTGGGAATCTGTTTGAGATGTCTACCAAGTGCCAGAGCTGACAGCCACCGATCATGCCTTCCCTTAACGTCCTGCCTTTCCTTTTTGGACTGAGTTTAATCATGACAGCCTCCCTTCCCTCGTAGTATTGTCTTCTAGGCAAGCGCTGCTCCTGAAGATCTGTTGTATTCCTTTACTTACAAGGCTTTTTCTTTTTGTTCCACAGATTAGGACTTTCAGATGCCTACCAATGGTAAGACAATATCTTGGTCTGCAAGCTGTATTTCTTCTTCTGAGGGTCTTCAAACAACTGTTTCTTTTTTTCTTTTTTTTTTTTTTGGTTCTGTTCTTGAGGGGGCCATTTCTTGGCCCAGTTGTCCTGCCATCGCTGCCAGCCTAAATGGAACAGGCAGTTCATTTAAACAAACTTAATCTAATGCTACGTAGTTTATCTTCCCAATTTGTCCACGGACAGCACCGGTCATTCCTTTCAGGATGGCATGAAGTGGATTAATTTACAACTCATCAGTGGTATTAAATCATTAAACTGTGTTCCAAGCCGTATAGATTCCGTCCGCCATCACATGAGATAAACAGGATGCAGAACCACAAGCAATTTGTGACCTTTAACAGCTCCATGAATAACTCCTTTTACAATTGACAGGGCAGTTGGGTCGAAAAACCTTCCCTAACAAATCCATTGAAGCAATTAAAACTGTCCTGCTAAGGAGACCGAACAACCTTCGAATTAACAGTGTAGCCTGTTAAAATGACAAGATTTTAGTGCCCCTCTTGACAAGTGTTTCTTGGTATGTACTTGGTCATAGCTCCTGGGAGGATGATACTGCAGAGAATTTTAAATTTAGAAGAGTGTATCCAAATACTCCTCGGTATTTGGAATGCTCGTTAGGGAGACTGCCTTGAAAAAAGCAGCAGTAGTAGATTCTTCCACTCTCCTCCTCCCACAGTAATGAAATCACTTAGGAAGAGCTCAATGCCTGTCAGTCCTTTACATCATCCATTTGCAAACAGGGTGAATGAAATGTCTTCCTTTATTATTTGCATTTATGGGTCAGAATACACCGTATCACCTCATCAAAGCCAGAGCATAGGGTGAAGGTTTCTTTCTGGAATGTCTTTGAGCCCGTAGCTTCTGTTTACGGGAAATATTTTTAGACAGGCGTACGGTTTAACTGTCCGTGTTCTCAGGTGAAATTGCTGGAAGAGAGCTGTTACCATGTCCAGTGTGCCTGTGTACGGCGTAGCAGTCAAGCTGAATCCTTTTAGCATGCTCTGCTTCCTGGTTGCCCCCTTGGAGCTCATATAAAATACTCAGAAGAATCCCAGGACTCTGGGTTGTACTTGGGATGGTTGGTTTTTTCCTAACTCTGAACAGCACCTGATACTCTAGAGGAGCGTGGTCAGCAACTCTAACATATGTAGGTAATTAAATACTGGGTCTGCTGGAGAGGGAAGGATTGTCTTGACCAAGGATCATCAATCAGTTGTGTGGTTAGGTGTTGAGATTCAACCTGAGAAAGCTTGGTGCTGAGGAGCAGGGAGCCTTGCAGCACTGCTAAGACAGCTCAGCCCTGCCTTATGCTGCGTGTGAAGAAAAGACTAAGACATTGCCCATCACCCATTTTCAGTCTCATGTCATACGTAGCAGTGAAATTTTGGAAACTCCTTCCTCCTGCAATCTCATTTTGGACATTCTCTGCTCCCCTTTTCCCTCCACGCCATTGTGGATGATGCAGCTTCCCAGAGAGGATTGAAACTGATTGAAGACCCTGCCTTAGCAGAGTCTGGTGTGCTAGGAAGGTGCAGGAGATGTGCAGTTCCTACTGGCCTCTTGGTCGAGAATCTGCCAGAAAAGAGGTGGGTGGTTTGCCAGCATCCATCTTCTCAATGAAAGTGGCAGGAGAGACTGAAATTAATTTCCTCCATTTCAGTGATTGAATTCGGTCTCCAAAGCTGGCACACAAACTCTTCCGAGAACAGCTGAGTCACTCCTTTTGAAGTATAATACTTGCTAACTTCTGAATGGGCAGCTGTGCAAGATGCAGTCCCTTCTGAAATCCCCTATATAATGCCATATCTCGGTTTCTGCCTGTTTTCGTCTCTGACTAAGCACGAGGATATTTTGGGACACGCTGCTTCCATTCGTGGCTTCAAGACTTCCTTGCTTGTGGGGGAATTATCGGTCAAAGAGGCGACTGATGGCTTGTGGTGCTTCTGCCCATTCCTGTCTTCTAGAAAGCTTTTCAAAAAAGCAGACGAACGAATATAGCCAAACTGCTCTGAATCTTCCTCAGTCAGTACATCCTTCCTGTTGTGCAGGTTTCTTTCCATAAAGAATATGAGCTGGGGAAGTATCTGGCTTGACTTTGCAGTAACTTTATCTTATTTTCACACTCTTTCCTTTGAACTGTAGATAGAAAAGAGCTCCGTGCTGTAGATGCTGATCTTGGCTAGACTGAGAGGTCTGTGAAAGTGAGGTGGGAAAGTCAGGTGGTCAGAGTTTACCCTGGGAAGTCACTTGCTGCCTCTGTGCCTCTTTCCTGCTGTTCTTTGCCAGTTTAGGCTGTTAGCTCCACGGGGCAAAGCCTGAATTCTCTGTGACCGTAGGGCGTTGAGTGCATTGCCTTATAAACAAGACCTGATCCTGCCTGCAGACTCCAAGTGCCAGCTTAGCACGAGCAATAACAAAACTTCACTTCTTTGTGATGAACATGTCCTCATACCCATCGGCTTGAGCAGCATTTCAGGTGGTCTTTCTACATATAAGCACCCATTTCCTTACTCAAATTGTCATCAGGTGCATGAATGGAGAAGATGGCCTCGTACTGAACCCTTCGGAGTCCAGCTGCCTTTCTGATCTTACAGGGTAATGCTGGTGAAAGGACATAGCACCAGGGCAGATGTTATCTGCTGTCTCGGAATGGATATTACTGTGTCATCTTGGCCTTGTTCCTGCCCTAGATGGTGAATATTGAGCTTCAGTCTTCTTGGCCTTTCTTATTTATAATTGTCTTTGATGCTTGAACGATCTTGGAGGTCTTTTCCAACCCTAATGATTCTGTGACTCTAACTTCAGAGCATTCTGTTGGGTTCTTCTGTGGCAAGGTGGAAAGGAGAGGACCTAAGAAACAGCAGGACTGGTGAGCCACTTCAGATCGATGGGCAGTCACAGCATTCGTATCATCCTTGAACCTCCTCCAGAGCCCAGTGAAAGCAGAAAAAACCATCGCTCTCCTTGGAAGAAGCCTGACCCTATTGTTGCCTCTCTGGTGAGAACGCGGAAGTGCTGGAAGATTGCTGGAAGATGCCCAAAAAGTTGTAGCAGAGCAGAAGTTGTACGGAACCAAAGATAGCATTTTACCCATCACCAAAACCTGTTGGTACTTTGCATGCTCATTACCTGAAAGATTTAACCAAACGGTCCTGCAAATGTCATCTCATTTCACTAGCAGTTTTTCATTACCCATATTTTTTCCTCAGTGTATTTTTTCTTCCAGTAGAATATTCCACTTCGTGGACTGCAGTGTCTTTGTTCTTTTGGCTGTACTTTCTTCTAACTGGCTGCGGAGGCTTCAGTATAACAAGACAGTTGTATAAAAGATCAAGATTATATTTGTTTTGAAAGGAGACTGAAAAGAATACATTCTGCTTTATGAATGGTCACTAGGAGAGTGCTGTTCTTCATAGGGCCTTGCTGTGCAGCACAGGATTTCACGATGATGGTAAAAGGATGTAGGTTTTTAAAGGGATAAAAGGGAATGCTTTTCTAACTTGGCACATAACAAGCTCGTGGAATTCACTGCCAGGGGATGTTGTTGCAGCACATATTTTAGTAAGTTTCGAATCTCAGAAGAGCAACCAGTCCTCCAGGTGCTGAACATGAACTCAGGGGCTATCTGGGGTCACATAAACTTATTTCCCCCATAGAATAATGTTGCACGGCCCCCCAGTTGCCAATGAGGGGCTCATCCCTCCTCATAAGTATGAGGCACTGGGAGAAACAGCTAGATTACTTCATGGCTGTTTTTGAGGTGAGAAACATCCAATGTCTGGAGATTATTGAATGAAGGAAACCTCAGGGAACATTTTCCAGCCTAAAGGGATTTTTCTTTTCATCTGCAGGCAGTTACTTTTTCTTTCATCTGGGAAGAATGGAAAATTTCTCAATTCCTTTGCTTCGTCTAAGCACAGTCATCAGGAAGGATTCACAGGCTTGATCCTCAGCACGTTTAATTCAATGGACTTTTTCTATTAACTTTAATGGGTTTTGTTTCGGTCCTTTTGCCAAAATGGCTTCTCAGAGTGCTTTGAGATCTACAGATGAAAGCCCTGGATAAGGAAGGGTAGAATTTATTATTATTGTTCATCTGGAAGAAGCTGAGTTACTTCATCTCTTTATGATGACTTTGTAAACTCTCTTGCCAGCAAAAGGGAAGAAAAGGTGCTAGGCGTAGTCTCAACTCTCTTTGCACGGGCTGAGATATGCTCGTTGATGTCATCAGCAGTGTTTGTGCTGTTGCTTAAATTGCTAGTTGCTGCTGGAGTTGTCACCAGCTGCTTTGCCAGGTCAGCTCAGAACTACGGAGCGGGGACAGATTGATGTGCCATGGGCAGCACTCAAATCCCTCACGTTTAGGAGGCCTTTCATATTTTACAAGTCACCACCCTCAGCATCAGATTTGCCCATCATCTTCCTTGCAAACCCTTGAAAAGTTGCAAAGCAGAGCTCCCTGGAGGCAGATCCTGTTTTATAAGTGGAAACCCAAATTCTTATGACTGCAGTCTGCATGAAGTGGGTTAAGATGGAGACCACCACGTGCAGACAGAAAGCTTGTGGTCCCCAGGGGCCAGACAACAAATATCCCTCTCTTGAGCCTGCTGTTCAGCTTGCAGTGCAGGCACAACTGTTGTGGGTCAGTGCTAGGAAGAGGTAAGAAGTTCTGCTTTTGGTTTTACTGCTTAGGCAGTGGAGCAGAGGAGGAAGAGCCCCGTGGAGAAAAAAAAAAAAAAAAAGATTGCATTGACTGTAATATGTGGCTTCCCAAATTTTGACTACTGTTAATGAACTGCAAGAAAAAATATTTTCGGCTATAAAAGTCTTACTGTCAAACTGAGTCTGCCAGGGCAATGTCTTGCAGGCTTAGCCATTTGTTGGAGAGCGTATTTCTGTTTTGCAAGGAAAGGTGATCAGTGGCGTTACTTTGGCTTCATGCTGTTAACATGTAGGCTGCAAACCACCAAAACCCTGAAAGGCAAGCAAACACACTTAAATATAAATATGTATCTACGTATATAGAAAAATACAAGCAAAATATATAATACATATGTATTTATGGGCACTTATGTATTTATTAGGTGTACTTATGTATTATTACGTTTATTCATGTATTATATAAACGTAATAAATACATACATATATATATATATATATATAGTCAGTTAAACCTGGTAGGCAGCTAAGCCCCACACAGACACTTCTTTGTTCCCCCTAAGTGGGATGGGGAAGAGGATCAGAAAGGCAAAAGTGTGAAAACTGGTGAGCTGGGTCAGCTGTCCTGGCTGTGTCCCCTCCCATCTCCGTGTGCTGCCTCCCCCCAGCCTCCTCACTGGTGGGAGAAACAGAAAGAGACCTTGATGCTGTGTAAGCATTGCTCTGCAATAATTAAAACATCAAGGTGTTACCAACACTGTTTTTATCACAAATCCAGAATGTAGAACCGTACGAGCTACTATGAAGAAAATAATCCCAGCCAAACCCAGTACTATCTATTTTATTAAATATATTTAATATATAATTTAATACATAACATATGAAATTGTAATTACGTAGTATATAATTATATGATACAGTATAGGCATGTATAATTCAAGATGCATGTTTATATGTGTTATTTACGTATTTGTATATTAAATTATTAGTATATAATTATATGCATACTTATATATTTATATTTAAATTTACTTGCATTTTTAAAATGGGATAATGAAATATTCATTCAAGATTAAAAGCACGTAATACATGTGCAGTCACTCAATCCCCTACTAGGGCATTCATATAAAGAATAACATCTTTGTGGCCTCAGCAGGCTCAGAAGTGGCCCCATAAAAGAAGAAACCCACTGAGACGTTGTTCACTCCTATTAAACTAAAACTGTTGGTGATGTTTTATAGGTGCACACCTAGTTCTTGTGTATCACAGCAGGTGAAATCCAGCAGGGCGATGGGGAGCTCTAAAGAAGAACCTTCCCAATGTTGTTGACAGCCATATCTTGTGGGCGCCCCACCCCTGGGGGTGTTCAGGACCAGGTTGGATGGGGTCCTGAGCAACCTGATCTGATGGGTGGCATCCCTGCCCATGGCAGGGGGTTGGAACTGGATGGGCTTGAAGGTCCCTTCCAACCTGAGCCATTCCGTGATTCTGTAATATTTGGAATATCTACTTCCAAACCAGGGAGCTGAGTTTTCTGTTGATGACAGGTACTGTTCTCGAAAATGAAATGTCTTGTTCCAGATCTCATTTTTGGAGAAGATACGTCCAAGATTTTTTGCTGACTTGCTGGGGGAATAAATGAACCAGCCTGTAAAAGTGATTTGGGGGAAGAAAAAAAAAAAAAAAAGCTATCATAATTACCTTAAAAGAAGAGTGAAGGTCTGAAGGAAAATTCAGCAGACAGCAGGACCTGTTTGGGCCAAGAAATAGTCTTCTGAAGAAATTACTGGAAATGAAATGATTTAGGCTACTGAAAAGGTGACTCGACAGAAAATGAAAGAATTTATTGTAGGGCAGGTTTCAAGAGCAGCATGGCACGGGCTAAACAGATGCGAGCAGGCTCCTCCATCTCTGAGGGTGGAACTGTTTTGTGTTGCCAGACCTGGGCTCGTGCCTCTACTCGGGATATTTTAGCTATTAAAACTTACAGAGGTGCTCTCAGCGTGAGCAGAGCTGTGATGTTAAAGCTGTGCTTTGTACCCAAATGAGTTCTTGTTCCTAAACAAAACAGGCTCTAGCATATTGGCAAGGCGTAGCTCTGCTGGTTTAAATGCTTTTGCACTTGGGGTTTCTGCTAATACAGCTCTGCCTGTCAGGGAGCCACACCTCTTCCCACCCCTGGCCTGTCCCGGCTGTGTTGGCAGAACCCCACAGTGGTTAGGGGCAAGGAGAAGTAATTAAGATGGAAAAGAAAAGCCTAGATAAAAAGCTCTCTGTAATTACATCGGCATAAATGCGCTGCAAGCTTAACTGTCTCTTTAAATCGCAGGTATCTAGACCTCCGAAAATTCGGCTCGGTTCCCCACGGAGGCTTCGGGATGGGCTTTGAACGCTACCTGCAGTACATCTTGGGAGTTGACAACATCAAAGACGTTATTCCTTTCCCCAGGTTCCCTCACTCCTGTCTGCTGTAGCTCAGCAGCGGACTCGAGCGGAGCAAACTGCTGGTGTCGCCACGTGTACGTAACGTGGGCATGGGACGGTGCGTTTTAGTGGGAAGTGGAGAGGATTTTTGTATCACAAAGCTCTCCGTGAGCTTAATACTGGCTTACTGAAAATAATACATGTTCTGGTGAGATGATGGAAGCATACCCGCAGTTAATTTGATAGCAGTTCACGTCTTTAGTGATTTCAGGAGTGATAAGAAATAAATAAACCCTTAACTAAAGGGTTAAGGTTCTCCTGAGACTAGCACGAGTGATGGGAGTACTGAATCAGTATTGTTGGGAGGTAGCGGGGGTTTCATGTGAAATATTAATGAGGAGGTGTGACCTGAAAGGGACTGGGAGCCAGGGCTGCTGTGAGGCTTTAATAGGCTTTAATTAAATGCCTGCACAGGGCTTTGAAGATTGAGTATTATAAAATTGCAAAGTATTGTCACGGCTGAGATGCATTTTGCTCTTACGAAATGACAGCTGTACAGCGTGATTCTCCCCACCCCAAGTTAAAAGCAAATACTGTTTACCTTGGAAAAATCAGCCAGACCTAGCAAGGAAAAACGTCGTCCTGGAACTGCCGGAGCGAATTAGATGGCCGATGCTTGATTTTGTGAATCGTCAATAAAGATGTACACTGGGTTGTTCTGTAACTCTGCGTGGTTCCTTATTCTGTCGGAAAGCCGTGGCACTCGGCATCACAGTGTTTCCTCCAGCCTCTTTGGCTGATGTTTCCTTCTGCGTAGACCCGAATCGGTTGCGCAGCTTCTGCAGGAGGTACCTGCTTTGTGCATCCGAGCAAGGACGCCTTCACAGCAGAAGGAAACGTTCAGCTAGATGAGAGCACGCTCATCCCTCTGAAGCCAACTTGCAGTTTTGTGGCGGTTTGTTGTTGTTGCTTTGCTGTTCCGTTGTTGAGAAAGTATCTGATGTGTTCATCTGGCCGAGCAGTTGTGTGTGTATTTTGGAACAACCAACACATGCTGCCAGCCGTTGCATATGTATTAAGTAATTGCTTATCACGGTAGGATCTGAACTCCTTGCAGTCTTTAATGGGTTTATGCTCTCAGCTTCCCTGCCAGGTAAAGAAATATTCACTCCTGTTTTGAAAACAGAATTAAGGGCAGATCAAGTGACTTGCCCAAGGCAACTGGAAACAAGTGGTTTATTTGGGACTTGAACTGAGGGTTTCCAGCATCCTTCTTCCCTTCTAAATTAGCACCATCTAGCAACTGGTCATTTGCATAGTGCTTACTACTGTGGAGCCCAAGACAGCTGCAGTCAAAACAATATATATATAAAGAAGAAAAAGCAAAGTAACAGCCTTACTGCTAATGAACCCCGTGTAAATTGGCACGCGGAACGTGAAGTGGCTGCAGAACAGCCCCGAAGACTTTTCTTCCGAGTAGATGAAAGAGATTGAAAACCAGTTATCAAATAGCGTTGGGCTGGTAGCGTCACGGTCCCAGGTCTCTGCAGTGAGGCTGCGTAGTACTGCACCTGCAGCACCTAAAAATACAGATTTATGTAACGTGGCACCTGCCGTGTTTCAGTTTGGTCCACGGCTGGGCCTCTTATGTATAATGATCGTGCAAACAAGATCACCGCGAGGTCATTGCTTTGGGCTGTTTGTTGCAGTCTCTTGAGGTATCCCTTGCATATCAAGATTTTCTCCTTCGTCTGCTTGATTAGGCAGGTGTTAACCGTGCATTTGCTGGTTTGTGTTTCCTGGTACAGCCCGAGGTGGTAAGTCTGGTTCCATGGAAGGGTTCAAGTACCTTTGAAAACACTGAGAAGTTCCTGCATAAGACACCCGAGTGTCTTTGTGCAGTTGAACTATCTGCCATTTGAAGGAGTCGTCCTGAATGCCACCGCTGGCATTTCTGGTTTGGAATTCTTTCAGCAGAAAGATGTGGAAAAAGTACAGCTGCCAACAGTCCCGTCCGTGCCACGTTCCTAAATAACCTGCAGCTAGCAGGTGTCCTTACTGAGAGCCTCAGCCACTGGTTCTGCTGTAAAGGAGAGTGCTTGAACCGAAAGCCCAGCCCTTGAAAACAGAGCAGATGGATGGCAAAATCTCCCCTGTCCGCTCGGCTCTGATCCCTGCGGCAGCTCTGGGGTGGATGTGTTGGGTTTGGCACCAGCAGATTGTTGTCAGCACCCATGCAGGAGGTTGTTGGCCCCCCTGTGAAAGTGCAGGAGGTTTTGGGCCACCCTGTGAAGGTGCAGGAGATTTTTGGCCGTGCCGTGAAGGTGCAGGAGGTCGTTGGCCGTGCCGTGAGATACCAGATCTGACGGGCCGCGTGGGGCTAAAGAGTGGCAGGTGAAAAACAAGGCGGAGAAGAGAAGACAATGGCAGGTGCCCAAAAGCCGTGGGATGATGTGGGGTGAGTCACAAGTTACCGGGAAGGATGGCAGAAGCGTTTCAAACAGGTTATCGAGGCCTTGCATGAGGTGACAGCTTGCAAGAGCCGAGGGCTGGTGTGATCCGCCCTCCATTCTTCACCTTGATAAGAGATCATTGCAGGAGAGAAGGAAAAGGTTGAACCTTTGAGTAGGTAGGTATATGAAGCAATGTCAGAGGGTTTGTTTTGTTTTCCTGGTTGTATCCATTGTAGGACAGCAGATTTTGAAGCAAGATGTGGCAAGGACACACTTCTTGGCACGTTCCCGACTGCGTGTCCAAGCAGAGCAGCCTCCCTCGTCTTGCGCACGTACTTCTGTTTCGTTCCAAGATGCTGGGTGGGTTGGCAGGGCTGTCCTTAGGGGCATTGCCTAGAGGTGGGAGAGAGGAGAAGGTAGGGGCCGAGACCCCGTGTGCGATGATACTGCTTAGGGTTAATGCCGTGACCGATGGTCTCGTGAGCGGCTCGATTTGCAGGTACCCAGCGAGGTGGGAGCGTTGTTCCCCTCGAGCTGTGTGTATGTAACACCGGCTGGGATTGCCAAGGAACGCAACGTGTTTTCTCTGGGATTTCCATGTGGCATGCCATCTATTTCCTCTGAAGCTCCTGGCCTGGAACGAAAAGGAAGTTAAGGGGGAGGACGGGGGAGGTCGCTCCTCTGGGACGTGTCGGCAGGGAAACGCACCGAGAGTTTCACAGATTGAAGCCGTTTCCTTGCTACTTCTCTGCTTAGAGGCTGCAGTCCGGCAAGAGTCAAAGCCAGGTAAAAACTGACGCTTCTTGAAATAAAAAGCTGTTATTCTTTGCACGCAGGACTCATCCCTTAGCTGAACCCACAGCACAGTAGCTTGCATTGGGGTGTTCTCAGCACTGTAAGCAATCAGCTCTCGAGGCCAGGTAACCAGCACGATCTCTGCTAGCATCCTCTCGGTAAGTAGTTTTTGCAGTTTCAGTTCCTCGGCAGCCGGCGCTGCCTCTTTTCAGGTTTGTCCTCACTTTGAGTTTCAGAGGAAAGAATCGGCGTCATCGATTATTGTGTCTGTGTTGGCAGCGTTGGGGCAGAGGGATGGGAGAGCAACACCTCCGGGAATAAAACAGCAGAGCCGTAAACTTCACACAGCCAAACGCCAGCCTCTCAGTGGAATGTTTGAAGGAAGACTTCTGGTTTTGCTTGCAAGAACCTCAGATAATCCCTTTACTTAAGATTTTTATGTGCAGGATCTAATTAAGAAAATCATACCCACAGAACTGGTATCACGTCTTAGTCTTCCCAGGAGAGCAAACACGTGCTCCTTAGCTAGCAGCAGAGATTGCTGTTCTCCTTAGGATTTATGTTGAGTTACTATGGCAGTGTCTGGATCTTGGGCTGTTGTATTAACTTACACAGTCCCAGGAATAAAGGTCTGTCCCTCAGACAGATCTTAAGAGTCAGCAGACCAGGCTGGCGTAGGGTTTGTAGCTGGCTTAACTCCATTCAAGCCCCCAGACAGGATGGAGAAGCACCGAGGTGCCCAGCTCAGCGGTCCTCTTTCCAGTTTATTTAATAGCAGTTGCAATTTACAGAGCATCACTCGAGGGAGTGCCGAGACTCTGATGGGAAATTTAACGTACAGTTTTGTTTGCTGGACTAATATTGATTGTTTTGGAAATAGCTTATAGGTGTGTTTTTCTTTCAGGGGAGAAAGGGACTAATTTGCCAAGAAACACTTTGGTCATTGTTCCCATTAAATGTGTGTATAGAGATAAATGAGACTTTGCTGCTGCTGAAACCAGTAACACTTGCTATTACTGTTGTTTCAGCCTCTGTCTTACGTTAGGGAGAGCTGGGAGATGGGTCCAAAGGAGAAATAAGAAAGATTTTGTATAAAGATTGTCAAAGTCCTAATTTCCTCAGATCTAACCAAAGCTAGAGAAGCCACGAAAACTGGTCTCGGGGGTGAATTTATTGTTTTATCTTATAGTTTCTTGCTGAGCCGTGACCTTCAGAAGGATTGTAAAGTTTTATTTTATGATCCTGCTGGTAAAGAGACGTATGTAATTTACTGTACGAGTTCTTATAGACTTGGCTAACAAGAAGTTTGACCCAGAGTTCAAAGAAATTACGGCTCCCATTGCTTTATTGCTGCTGTGACATGTATTCTTATCTGTCCTGCAGCTGGGTCTCAATGTCTGCCGCGCAAGGTTAGGCAAAGATGCTGCGAAGGGAGAGCTTTCCCATGAAGGGCAGGAGTGGGGCAAGACTGTGAGACCATTTGAAGGACTTACACCAGCTCCGTCAGAAACTGTAGGCTCGATTCTGGGTGAAATGTGGGTGAAATGACTTCAGGATCCTTGTTGCTCTTATTGCTGACACTTCTACTGCGGGAAATCGAGGCATGGAGCAATTAAGCAGCTTCTTCGAGGTATGTGGCAGAACCATGGAACGGACCCAAATCGACTGAGTCCTTGCTCACTGCCTCCCCACAAGACTCCCCTCCGCCTTTGGGTGCGCTGCCACACCAGAAGCAAGGCAGGATGTTTGCAACCGATCCGATTTCAAACGCATTTTTGGCATTTCTAAGATCCTAGACTGTACTTCAGTGATTTTTATCTATCCCTGTACGTCCCGAGGCCTTTCAGATAGAGCAATACGGATTTCACAGTGCTGCTGTTTATTTTTATTACTCTTACAATTGATTTTTTTTTCTGAATAATTTGAGGGAGCCAACAGAGTACATTTTTAATTTTCTTTGCAAAGCCTGCTCTTGCTTTTTGCTCTTCACCAAGAGCTGTATATCTTTCTTACTGTCTTCAGCAGATTAATGTACTGGTGCTCGTATGCGCTGTAATAACGGAGGCCTAGATTTTCAGAAGTAACGAACCATATGGGTTGCTGGCAAACAAGACACGAATCGCTCCGAGGAACTCTCAGTGTGGTCTGGAAGGTAGCCTTGACAAACCACGTAAACACATTTCTGTATTGGACTCTTCTGTACGATCAGCCGTGAATTCCAAGAGATGCTAGATTTCCAGCCACAGGGGAAAATAATTTCATTTCACAGACACAATGGCAGTGTAATAGTAATTCTATGGTGTCTTTACTTCCAAAGTGATTTTTTTTAGCATTAATTCAGTACTCTTCGTGGCCCTTTGAAGACCCCCCGCTCCAAATGCTTGGCGTTGTAATTAAGCCAGATTAAGCCACGTGAAGCAGGCTTCTGATGCATATTTTTCTGAGACGCAGGTCTCCCATCTTCGGTGTGTCCTTCAGCTTTGCTGCTCTGCTGCTGGAAGAACGGCCACAGACTGCCCACCCCAGCAGGAGACAGCTGAACACCCACCCTAGACAACTCCAAGGCCTCCGTGTCCGTGCTAGCAGGGCTTTCCCTGCAGCCGTGAGAAAAACGATGCTCAAGGTGAGCGCAGGGAAGTCAGGGACAGATGAAGGGGCCTGCCAGAGCCTACGGAGGGAAGCAAAGTCAGAATTAGATTTTGAGGCTCCCCTGCCTGAGTAAAGCAAACATTTCTGCTGATGAGGCCTCGTTCTGTCGGGCTGGAGTCACACGATGCCATCCCCGTGAAGCACTTGAAGTGACCTCTCCAGTTGTTTAACGTAAATAAACCACCACGTGCGTTCGGGCTTGCCCAACAGCATGCGGTGCGTCACAGAAGGGGCTCTGCACAGCAGCGAAGTGCTGGCGAGTGTGTGCCTTGGGTGCCTCTTCGTAAACATGCACGGGTGTGCTTTCCATATAAATAACCCCACGTGTTTGAACTTTGCCACTCACTCAACCCAAAGTACAATGCAAATGAAATCTGAGGGCTTGGCTTATGCAGTGGCTTAAAAACACTTTCATATGCCATTTTTAATGGCGTTAATAAATTATCGTTGTTTATGGCGATTTGGGAAGTATAGGATGCAGGTATCGAATACATTCCGTGAGCATATTTGTTAACGAACTTGACGGGTGATTGCCTGGCAGGATTACATTGCCGCCTCCTTGGAGCACGTGCAGTTTTTAGCACTGTGTTACTCCCATCCCCGCCCGAGATCTGGTGCCATCTGTAACAGTGCTGGTTTGGAAACTGGAAGAAAGTTTGTGCTGAGCCCTCTGAGATACAACGTCACGAAGCGTTCATTTCCCAGATCATTAGAAACTCAGAATAGCCATCTGGCCCAAACCAGAGATGCATATGCCTGCATCTCCAGCCTACCAGCATTCAGCCGTGAGGGTGCCTGCTCCGTAGCATTTGGGACTGGGAGCTGAAGATGTCGCTTTGCCGCTGATCTTGGAGAAGTCTCTTTGCACTTTGGTCTTTTTATGGTTTATCTGCAATTCAAAACTGAGCTGACTTTTAGGAGGCGTCTGTCTGACAATAGGCGTTTTAGCCGGGAACATAATATGTTTCCTATGCCTCCAAATAGCCGACAGTGCTGCGAAACCACAAGGTCCTCTCTCTTCCATGCGCTGTTCCCGTGAATATTTTCACTGTTAAAAAAGTACATTTCAGTCTCCATTTGTCTGGCCTCAGCATCGGTCAGGGGGATATCACCGGGTCTTAAACCTCAGCATCTGAGGGTCCACAGGGTCTTGAATTTGCAAAATTTGTCCTAAAGCATGATGAGAACAGCCTTTCACACGCTGCTTGAGTAAGTTAATACCAGTAGGAGCTGGAAGGTGTGAAAATAAGGGCTTTATGCTGCTGGCTTAGTTACATCTGCCTTTCTCACCTAAGGCTTACTTGCAGTAGATCTATGCATCTGCTGTAGACACAGCATTCTCTTATTCCTTTCTCTTGGCTGGTGATGTATGGCAGAAAATGGGACCTGAGGGGCTTGTTCACTCCTGCTCGTGGTCTGAGTTCCCCTATCTGTACCATAAGGATAATCAGATTTATACACCTCAAAGCTCGTGCGCATCGTAGATCTGTGCTCCAGTATTTTTAGCTCTAAGCTGTGCGTGGTCTACAACTGTAAACAAACAGAGATACATACAGTAGATAATTTACACTTTCTAGGAGAGGCCTGAATGTAATATGACAGCAATGACTTCCTTCTTCTAATAGAATTTTTAGTTCATTACAGTGACTGTGCAGCGCGAGCTCATATCCTGGAGGGGTGCCGCTGGAAGGAGGAGCAGGGGGGAAAGCATCTGTTTTTATTCTGGCTTCTGTTTTGACCAGCAAATATAATGGCACATGACCGTTGAGCCGACAGTAATCCAGTTACAAAAGTCTTCAGAGTTACTGCACCAACCAAATTAAACTTGATTACATCCAATTATGCTGAAAAGCCAGACAACAGCTCTTAGCTTGGGGTGAAGTAACTTCTTGCGATCGCATGCGGGGAGGCCTCGCGGGGTGTCAGGAGGATAATTGCTCGTTTGCTCTACCACAGAGCACCATCTGCTCTTGAAGTAATGCCTAAGGATGTGAGAGGATACCAGGCTCGGGTAAACAGGCAGGGGAGCCGGGCAAAGACTTCTCCCTGCTTGTTTTATTAGGATTTGTTTTATGGTTGCTTGCCCTGGGCCCGGCTGCGGTCAAAGCCCCATTGTGCCAAATCGTGTCCGTAGAGGGAGTCCTTCCCATTGTGGTCACACGAGGAAAAATGAGGATGAAGCAGTCTTTATGCTTAAATCAGAATAGTGTCCATGTCTGCAGCGCTGTCTGGGGCTCCTTCCGCCACGCAGTGCTACGATGGTTTCCTGCCTTGAGAAGGTAACGAAGGAAATGTGAAAATTCCCAGTTTCCTGCTCTGCCCTGGTGGAAACAGCACAAGCGGGGAAAAAGGGGTAAACACCGCTGCCAAAACTGTATCTGGGTCAGGTGTTGGCTTAAAGAGCTCTGATTCATCCCAGAGGGAAGGACCAAGCGTGAAGAACTTCTGTCTGGGCCCAAATTTCGGAAGTATTTCAGTAGCATTTTGTCCCAGCTCAGCTCCCCGCAGAATTATTTTGAACGGTCCGGTTTAGTGTGGGAAGCAGGACTGGGCTTTAGCTTGGGTCGTGGTTCCCGAGCAGGAAAACCCGTGTAATTATCTTCGAGTGCAAGGACTGGAAGCATCCCCTGGCTGCATCCAGACACCGGCTCAGCACCACAGCACCAAGAAGGAGCCCCCAGCCCCTCTCTGGGCGGCCTGTTAATTCCCATCCCGTTGTTTTCCCATCACTGCAGGACCATCAAATCCAAGGGTGCACGTGCATCTCAAGCACTGCTGGCCCCCGAGTCACCTCTTTCCCTTTTTTGAGGCTCTACGAAGGCATCAGAGCTCTGGTGCCCCCGTCTTTGCCAGAACACTGTAGTGAAGATGCTTCAAACTGTCTCGTTATCTGATCAGAGCATCCTGTGCTAATATTCCCCCTGCTCATGGAAAGCAGCCAGAGCTGCTGGAGCTGCTGCCTATCAACAAAGGAAAGGACTGGCTTGGGGTTTGGCTTCAACTGCCGGCTGTTTTGGGGGGCTTGCTGTGCTCTTTTACGCAGGGTCGGAAGCTTGAAAAGGCTCCAGTTCTTCTTGAAAGAGAGGAATTGTTTTTTTTTTTTTCCTAACCTTGAAACATTTGGATGAAATGAAAGGCGCCGCTTCCATCCAGCTCTGCTGCAGGAGCTGTTTTGTGAAGATAAAGTCAGGTCGCATCGTGGAGCTGCATCTCAAGAGACCGAGCGTGCGCTCGGAATCCAAAAGCAGGCGTGTACCACCCGGCAGCGCGGCAGGTTTTCAGAGCCTCTTTCCCCCAGCGTGTTTAGGGTTATTTTAACCCCCGTACAGGGCATTTCCTAGGGATCAGAGCCCGGCTGGGGTAAGTAGCCCAAAGCATTCCGCCAGCCGGGAATGATCCCCAGGAAATGCCCCGTGTCTCCATCCTCCCCGCTTCACCAGCGACCCAATGCAAGGTCGGACGTGCTCTGCCTGCAGCTTGCCCTTCGGCCAGCAGATGGCACAGCTCATTTAAATACATCGGGAGCCGGCAGGAGACGCGGTGGGCACTGCGGTTTGCCAGAAGTTCTGATTTTTCACACGCGTATCTCGGTTTCAGCCGGGAACGAGGAAGCACGGTGAAGGTTGTGATTGAAAACCCCCGGAGGTTTCAGCAGGAGGAAGGGCAGCTCCTTTCCGTGCATCCCAGCACACCAAATGCGGGATTTTTCTTGGAACCCCATCCTTGTGCGAGGAACATGGTTTCTTACACTCCACCTCTTAATTCCTCCCTAGCTATGCCTCCTAATTCTGCTGTCCCCCTCCGGTCGCTCCTGCTGGCAGAGGCGGATTCTCCATCGCTTCGTCTGACTCCCTCGGCGCGTTTTTTCCAACACAGGGCTGTGGTTTTCTCAGCTTTCCGCCAGGCTGCTGGCTGTTAGCTCCGACTCCGGAGATTTAGGCCGTCAGCTGGGGCCAGCCCGAGTTCAGCCTCCCCCCGCCGCCGGCTGGAGGAACAGCTTGAAGTTGGTAAAACTGTTGGGAGCGTGCGAGCGCTGCCAGATCAGAGCCGCGTTCGTGACGTGCATCGTCTTTAACTCCTGGAGGCGTCGGGGGCGATATTTGTATTCCTGGCCAAACGCTTTCAGTGGCACCAGCACTGTAAGGCGCTGTAGCACGACATGCATTGGGTCACGGGTAATCTGGCCGCCTGATGCCAGGATTTACTCGCTGTCCCCACTCTGAGCGCAGCCGTGGCGGGGTTAGGCGTGCACGTTCACGCAGAGCGCCTTTGTTTCGAGCGATTTTCTGCACAGAGCTTCTGCCTCACGTCTGAGCTGGCAGCGTGCTTACAGGTGCAGAAATCACAACCCATTTCCCATCCAAAAGCGCCGGCGAGCTGAGGTGCGTGCGGCAGGCTTTTAGAATAGGCATCAGCAGAGGCGTAAAAAAAAGAATTCCCGGGGATGCTTCGTGTTTTGGACACCGATCAAATATGATCTGGTGATATAACCAAGTCAGTAGCTGGGCTCCAGGACAGGGGATGAGTGGAGAGCAAGGAGAGGACAGGGAGCAGGGTAATAACCCCAAGGCCGTCACGGAGCGTGCAGAATAACTCATTCCAATTCACCCGATACTAATTACGGAGCATCGCTTTAAACAGCCGTGGCCCAAATGAAGTGTTTCGGCTCTGCGTGGGGAAAGTTGTTAACATAAAAATGCAGACGGGGTTCTCCGCAACTGGTTTTAAAATTGATACCACTTTGCATCTGTGTCAGTACGAGCAAATTCCTAGCCCATGAATCATTAACATGCAGCGCAGAGTGGCTTTGCATGATACCTGCGTATTAATCGCGATCTTCTGCTCTCGATCAGGTCTCTGTAAACCCATGGCAGGTCTCCGGCCTCCCTGGAGGAGTGCTGGATTTTGGGAAGGTCTCTCAAGCTGGGATCAGAGCACAGGGTCACCAGGACACCGTTTCCCCCATGGATGTAACACGGGGGCTGTCCCGCAGCGTGCGTTGGTGCAGCTCCAGCACATGGAGTGAGGCATGGCCGGGGTGTGCGGGCTGATCTGACCATAGCTGGCACCTGCAGGAACAGGATCAGGGCAATGAAAAGGTTGAAGCTTCTCTTTTTTCTTTTAACCTGGCCAAAAAAAAAAAAAAAAAAAAAAAAAGCTTTTGAAAAAAAAAAAATACATTCCTCACAAATTATATCCTCGTTCCTCAAGGGGTTATTCCCCTCCATTGTATATTTGCAAAGCTGATAAACAACGTATGGCCTAACTGCTGTGTCCCCACTTGCACAAAGGTGCCATACCTCCCTCCCAGAGGCACTGCAAGCTGTAATTACTGCTTGTGACGCAAGATCCCCGCTCGAGCAGCCTTATATATTGGTTTTTGTCATAGGCAGAGCACCCAGCCAGCGTGGAGCTGTTATTGCACCAGGTACAGCACAAACATGCCAGGAGAGACCGTCCCTGCCCACGGAGGTTGGACAAGCTGACAGAAAGGCAGGGAAATTGAGGCAGGGAGGGATGACTGAATGTGCCCAAGCAGGTTTGGGGCAGAGCTGTCATAGAGAGGCAGGTCTGGGAAATCCATTCCCAGTTTGTATTTCCTTAAAAAAAAAAAAAAACACCACCACAAAACAGGTGCAGTGTGAAGGGGACTCGGGGACTAAACAACTTTTACCGGTGCCATACCCAGGGTTTTGTTTTTAAGGATGGAGCAAAAGGAAGGTTAGAGCCTGATCCTACTCGCAGGGCTGTAGAGGGACATTGTACCTTGGCCAGGGCTTGGGGCACTCCTCCGAACCCGCAGCGTTTCCCGATGTGGAAGACGAGAGCTGATCCCAGCGGGGCACCGCACGGGGCAGCTCCAAACATGGCGGGTCCCCACGAGGGTCTTCCAGTGGCAGGCAGATCCCCTTCCAGCAGGTGCTGCTCCATTACTGACAAATCAATAAGAAAAAAATAAAAATAAAAAATGAGGCTTTTATCGATTCCCCTCAATTACTATTATTATTTTTTTTACCTCAGGGCGGGGGGGATTTTGCTACAACCCGCTGCCGTGGTTTTTTGGTTTGGTTTGGCTTCATGGTTTTTTTGTTGTTGTTGATTTTCGTGTTGGTTTGATGGATTTTTGTTGTTGATTATGTTCTTGTTGTTTTGGGGTTTGGGTTTTTGGTTTGGTTTTGGGTTTTTTGGGGGGCATTTTTTTCCCTTTCGTACCCCTTTGACACCCTCATCTCCCCTGCCAGGCAGGCCCTGAGTGCAGCCAGGCACGTCGTTGATTTTCATGTTGGTTTTATGTTGTTTTGATGTTGTTGATGTTCATGTTGTTTTGGGTTATTTGGTTTGATTTTGGCTTGGGGGGGGGATTTTTGGTCTTTTTTTTTTCTCTTTGCTACCCCACTGGTACCCTCATCTCCTCCACCAGGCCCTGAGCGCAGCCGGGCGCCGCTCTCTGGGCCTCCCCTGGGGGGGCTTTCTGCTTCCAAACCTTGGCAAAACCCTTGTTCAAACCTCCCCGGGGGGGCTTTCTGCTTCCAAACCTTCAAACTAGAGGGGGTTTAGTGCAAAATCAGAGGGGCAAAACTGGGGGGGGGGGGGGGTAGTGCAAAACTGGGGGGGCCGCGGGGCCCTGAAAGTTTCTACCCCGGGCTCCGTGAGGGGAGGGCCGGGCTGAGGCAACCTCTGTGGGGTCGGGGCAACCCCTGTGGGGTCGGGGCGCTGCCGGGGCGATTTTGGGCACCCCCTTGCCTCCGGGGGGGGGTGCGGTTTTTGTTAAAGCCGGCCGGGAGGCGGGGAGAGCCGGGCCGGGAGGCGGTTTCCTGCTTCCCCGCCCGCAGCCGCGGCTGGAAGCTGAGGGAGGGAGAGAGAGAGAGAGAGAGAGAGAAGGGGAGGGGGGGGGGGAGGCGCTCGTTGTGTGTGTGCCCCCCCTTCCCCAGTCCCTCCCTCCTCATCTCCATCCCTCCTCCTCCTCCTCCTCGTCCTCATCCTCCTCCTGCTCGGGGCCGGGAGGCAGCGGCCGGCTCCGTGGCGATGAGCGGGGGCGAGGTGGTGTGCGCCGGCTGGCTCCGCAAGTCGCCGCCGGAGAAGAAGTTGAGGCGATACGTGAGTGTCGTGGGGTCGGGGGGACCCTTTTGGGATGGGGGTGGCCCCTTTGGGACAGCCCCTTTGGGATGGGGGAGGCCCTTTGGGACAAACCCCCCCCCCCCCCTCCCCGCCCGGGTGCACCTGCTGCTGGGGGGCTCGGCTCGGCCCCGCCGTGGGGGGCACCGAGCGGTGTCAGCAACCCCTTTGAAACCCCTAAAGGGAGGTTTTGGGGTGCCTTTGGTCCCGGGGGGAAAGGTAAAGCGCCTGGGGATCCCTCCCCGCACCCCATAACGGCCGCTTCCCCCCCTCCCCGCCCGCCGATCCTATTAATGGGGCAACGTCCAAGTAGCCCCATCGTCACCCCTCGGTGTCCCGAGCGGCGGGGATCAAACACTTGGAAGGAAGTTGTAAAAGAGAAGGGTCCAAACGCCAGCCCCGGCGCCGTCCACCGCCGGCTGAGAGAAAGCCGTTCCTCCTCCCCGCGGGCTCGCCGGGAGCCTGGCCCCAAAGAGCTGCCACCCCATGACTCGGCACATCGCGTCCCACCGGGGTCCTGCTCCGGTGGCTGTCCAGCTGGATGCTCCCCCTTCCTTGGGGGGGGGGGCTCCATCCTAATCATCCTTTCTGATGCTTTTTGGGATCCGTGGGCATCCCTAGTCCCGTTTCATGGACTGGGGTAGGGTCAGAGGGGTGGTTGTGGTTTGGGGTTATGATAACACCCCATCCAAAATGGGGGTGGCCCTATAGGCATCAGGGGTGCCGTCCCCATCGGGTGCCTCCAGCCCTATAGCTGCGTGCCCTTTGAGGGTTAGCGCAAGGCTGTGGGATGGCTAGGGTGTGGAGCTGGGAGGGAATCCGGCCCCAAAATATCCCGAGACAAAGGTAAAACCGTCCGTTTGTAGGGGGGAAACATCCAAACCCTGCTGTGCGGGGCGGCGGACAGGATGACTTTGTGCATGCTGAACTGTGGAGGATGCTTTTAGCTTAATGGAGCAAAGCACCTTCCTCCCGCAGAAATCAGCTAATTGCCGATCCTGAGTCACCAGTGGCCTTAACTCATCAAACATCATTAGCTCCCCGGCATCTGCCCCGTGAAAGGGCGCTCACATCGCCCGCTGAATATCCACCTTGTGCTCCGGCATTCCAGCAGGAGCCGAATAAATCTGCTAAAATGCTGTCCGCCAGGGCGTGACACGCCGCCGGTGAGCGCTAATTACCGACGGGCATAAGACTGCTTTTCATCCGGCTGCATCCCAAAGCGCCTCGCGAGCCACCTATGTTTTCAAAACATCCTTAGCCACCCCCCCTCGGCCGGAGGAAGCGTGGCCGCGATGCTCCCGGCCGTCCCACGCAGCGCCCGCGGGGCAGGAAGCTCGGCAGATGGACCTCGAGGGGATCTCTGCTCCTCGCGGTCAGTGGGACTTCCCCCGAGTCACGCCGCTCGCCCAGCCTTCCTGCGTCAGCACCAGATTTGTAGGTTGGGCCGTATCCCTCCCAATCCCCTTGTTTTTTAATATATTAGTATGAATGTCATTGATAACCGCGGCGCGCGGTGGTCGAATGGTTCCCTTGGTAGTGGTGGGAGTCCGAGGCTGGTGGTGCTGGTCCCGTGCAACCTGCCTTCATCTCCCACGTGCCCGGTGACAGGACGAGGGGGAATGGGCTAAAGTTGCACCGGGGAGGTTTAGGTTGGATATTAGGAAGAACTTCTTTACCGAAAGGGTTGTTAGGCATTGGAATGGGCTGCCCAGGGAAGTGGTTGGGTCACCATCCCTGGAAGTCTTTAAAAGACGTTTAGGTTTAGAGCTTAGTGACATGGTTTAGTGGAGGACTTGGTAGCGTTAGGTCAGAGGTTGGACTCGGTGATCTTGGAGGTCTCTTCCAACCTAGATGATTCTGTGATTCTGTGATCTGCCCCAAAACCACGTGGTCGCACTTGGGTTTCCACCCACAAAAGGCCGCCGCGGCGTTACGCCGGCTTTTGTACGGCTTCAAAAGGAAGGCTTTGCCTCTCGCCTTGTGCCTTTGGTTTATATTCTGCTTGGAGACCTCAAAGGAGGAATCTCAAGCTGCAGGATGCTGCTAATTGGGTTTGAAGTTCCTGCTCCAGCTGTATTGACACAGGGAAGATGATGGATTTATTTTTTTTTTATGTTTTTGACAAGTGCATTTCAGCTGTGCGTGTCCGCGCATGGGTGTGTTGCTGAAACTGCCCTTGGAAGCGCTGTGCTTTTGTAAGCCCGGCTTTGTTTTGGTTTTACTTTTCAAGGAGATCTTTGGCAAGAGGGGAAGGTGCTGGCTTTTCTTTCTCACGTCCACACGGGCTGCTCACCCGCATCCACTGCAGAGCCTGTTCGGCCTGCCCGTGGTGTGTGTGATGCCGCGGGCAATGCTGGGCTCAGGACTTTCTCTCCCGTTGAGTGATGTTCACCCAGGCCAACCATGAGCTCTTCCAGGTTCAGATCATTCCTGCCTCTTTTCTGCCTTGCTATGAATCCAGTCTTGGGACCTAAGGTCTTGGGACCACAGGCGGTTTGGCTCGGATGAGCCCCACAGATGTTACCCCAGTGCTGGCAGGAAAAGCCAACCAGATGTTTGAAGGTCAGAAGCAGTGGAGATACCAAAATACCAACTTCCCTCTTGCATCTGCTCAGGATGCCGTGCTCCGTCGTTGGATAGCTCTATTTTTATTTTTGCTTTTTTCAGGCACTTTTGTACCTTCTCCCCTCCTGACTTCCATGCGTGGTCTCCTCGTGCGCAGCCGCAAAGCCCAGAGCTGCCCTTTAGTTCTCCTGGCTCCTCCTCAAAACACACATGCAAAAAATAATTTTAAAAAATCAGGTCCCTAAACAACCCCCTCGGCTTCGCTTGTGGGACCGATGAGCCGAGACCAGCGCGGGTTGTGCCGCCCTGTGCTCACCCACCATCTCCTGGTGCTCTCCCACTGCATCTGTCTGTCTGTCTGTCTGTCTGTCGGTTCCCCAGGGCTGAGTCCTCTTCGTGCCCGGTACGGTGGGGCTCAGGGTGGGCTGTCTGGTAGAAAAACAATGTAAAAAAATAACTTCTGTGCTCATGGAGGGGCTCGTAACCTCCCGTCATCAAATCACCGCGTTTCGCCTGCATGTTTGCGTATCCCCAAGTCGCCGTGTTTTCTGTCTGGCCAAGATGTGCAGCTGCAATTCTGCCAAAACCAAACCCTTCTTGTCTTGCACTGGTTTTACAATCCCTTAGTGCTTCCCCCCTGCTGGTTTAACTGGGGGGAAGGTTTGGCTGCGCGCGGTCGTCGTTACATCAGGCAGGAGCCGCTTGCTGCAGGGCGGAAGGTTTGCTCCCTCCTTCGGGGTGAGCGGGAGAGGTTAAGGGGGCTGGTCTGCTGAGATCCTGCCGCCCTCTTCCTCGGGTAGCTCCCTGGAGAAGGGCTTCTTCTGGCCCCTGAAGGGTCCTCGATGTCCCTCCCTAGGGCATCCTCGCTGGGTGAGGACGTGGGATGGGGGCAGAAGTGGGATCAGTGGTGTGGGGACGTCCTGGGCTGCCCGAATGCTTGGGGTACGGGGTAATCGGGATGCAGTTTTAGAGCAGGAGGAGAAGGAAGGATGTTCTTTAACTGCGGTGTGATACAAGACATGGCTGTTGAGCAAAGTGAGCTCCTCCTTTTCTTCTCTCTACGAAGCTGTACGGGCAGCTGGTGTGTTCAGCATCCCAACACGGGATGCTCCCCTCTGCCGAGAACAGGGAACGGTTGCAGAGAAAAGCACCAAAACCCGAGCAGAAACCTAGAAAGCGTGGAAAGACGGAAGGAAATGAGGTTGTTGAGTCTAGGGATGAGAGGGCTGAAAGGAGAAGGAGCAGTCCCCGACCATGCCAGAGGTAGCTGCGAAGGGGCAGGGAGCAAACCGCTCTCCGCGGCCGACAAGTGCTGGGCTGGAGCTGCAGCGAGGGAGAGAAGCGTTAGGAAAAGCGGCGAGGGGAGAGGTTTTGAAGCCCTCTGACCCAGCACGGAGCAGCTCTTTGCGGAAAGTTTCGACAGCCCCGAGCTGGGCGGCTTTGCGCCTTGTTCCAGCTGTCAAGCCGCCTTGCTGCGCCCTGCTCCTCCCGCCTCATCCCCGGCCCCGATTCAAAAGGACCGGCGGGCGGCTTTTAGCCCCGTCCCCGTGATTCAGAGGAGGGCTGAGCCTCGCCGTGCCGCAGAAGGGCTCGCAGGTCCGAGGGTTGCCTTTTTTCCCTCGCGAGGGCAGCGGCCGCCGGCGCTCCCGCGACACCACCTCTCTTGTGCAACGCCGCCGCGCAAAGATCGCGCTCCCTCTCCGACTCGTTTCCCGGCTCCGTCGCCGCCGATGGGTCAAAACCCACAGCCTCTTCCCTGCAGCCTTCTCTCGGGGCGGCTGTGCTGGGAGCAGGGACGGTGACACCTGCCGGGGGCGGTCGGATGGGGTTCTCGAGGCCGCGCACGCATCCTGAGCGCTTGCAGCTCCTCGCGGGGCGGCCCGGGGCACGGTGCGGCAGAGCGAGGGGCAACAAGCGCAAAGCAGCGCTGGAGATTCAGGTGGGGGGATTTAGGGGGGGGGGATTCTCCGCTCTGAGGGTCCTGGTGCGGAGGACCAGCTTCTCACAGCACCCGTTTTTGGAGATTTTCAAGAGCTGGCTGGAGAAAATGCCAGCGGTGGGATTACCCGGCGGAGGTGAGGCGCTCCGGTGGCGTGCAGGGAGCGGAAGCGCTGTGTTTGCCTCCTGCTTTGCCCCTGCTAAGGCACCTCCACTGAATCCCCAGCTCTCTGTCGTGACCGTGTCACGACTTCCGAGCCAGCCGATGCTCCTGGCAAAGTCCGAGACCGACGGTGGCAGAAAACGGGTCGGGACTTCAGAAACAAACAGCCCTTGAGGAAAGTGCAGCAGGAAGCTGGCTTCGTTTCTTCTTGGAAGGGAGCAGAAGCGATACTGAAACCTACTGGAACCCTGTCGCGTTATTTTTTGTTGTTTCCTTTTTCTTTTGGAGAGTGTCAGATGCGAGAGGTGATGTAATAGTGTTTACCAGACCGAAGCACATAATTTATAGTAGTGACTCAAAGGCAGAGCGAGCATTATTTCTTTGGATGACAGCAGCAGCTGAGGAAACCAGGGTTTGGACTCGCTGCGCTTGGCGTTGGGCGTTCAGCGAGGCCGCATCTGCCCCGAGGGGTCCGGTCCGGGTGGGGAAACCGAGGCAGGGAGCGAGGCGGTGGTTTGGCCGCGCTCGTGTTCGGGGTCATCCCGCGGCTGGGAACCGGGCTCGGCTTTAGGGCATCTGCCTGAGCCAGGGCTTCCTGAGATCCCGCTGCCCTGTTGCAGTGCCGAGGGGCTGCCTCTGCGGATTTTGTGCGTCCCTGTCTGGGGAGGAGGGAGAGGTGAGGATGAGAGACTTTGATTGACTGCAGGGCGAGCATCAGCAGAGCTGAAACGGGTTTCTGAGCTGCTGTCTCTGCTGTTCCACACGGTCCCTCCTGCCCCTTTTATCCCACCTCCGTGGGACAGCCCCATCCTGCCAGGGATTTGGGCAAAAAGAGGTTACGGCCAGGAGCAGCAGCAGCCTTCTTATCCCACACCGTCCCTCGGCCGGGTGATTTTATGGCATTTTAATTGCGGCACACCTAGACGTGTCGTTTGGCCGAGAGGCCTCGCGGAAACACGGGCTGCCGTGATTTCCTCACCCGGAGCTGCGCTCGGGAAGCCTGCCCCTGCCTCCGCAGCCATCGGGAGCACGGCCGGGCACGTCGTTTGGATCCAGGGAGGCTCCCGAAGCTGCCGAGCATCCCCAAAAAAGCTCCTGGAGCATCCTGGACCTCTGCTGCGGGTCCCCGAGCAGCGCCGATGGTGGCACTCGTCGCCATCAGGCAGCGTGGATGAATGAGCTGGGAGCAGATCTGCAACGTTTTTCTCTGCAGCCTAGCGATGGCTGCCCGTCCTGTAATGCTGCTTAAATAAGAAGAGAAGGAAAAACCTAAGGGGCTTCCTTTAGGGCTTTTTCAGCCCGACTTTGGATAAATCAGACCAGCACCCGGATGCCTCGCTGCCGCCTCTGTGGTCATCCGGGGGAAAACAGCAGCAGGCTGGCAGTGAAGGGGAGAGGCTGCAGGATGCAGTCGGCGTGCTGCGTCCCTTCTCTTATTCCCAATTAGCAACCAAAAAGGCAAAGGTGTGGATCGCAGGGAGAGGCCCGAGAGCTGGAGGAGCACCCAGGCCATGTGCACGCCTCGAGGCAGCCACGCTGGCACCCAAAAGCTCGGCGTTAAACGTCCGAGGAGGAACTCCTCAAGGTCAGCCTGCGGACCTGCGCCGCCCGGTTTGTGCGGTCGTGCCTCCGTCATCCGTCACGTCTGGCCAGGCAGCGACTCAAACGTGCGCCGCGTTGCAAGAAGGCGAGGAGATAAATAAAACAACAAACGCCCCAAAATCAGCCTGGGTCTGAAAAAAGCTCGCAGTCGGCTCCAGGCTGCGAGCTGTGCCTTCAGAGGACGGCGGGGCAATCTGAGTGCTGCGAGCTGCCTGAGACAGCCAGCGGGGCCTGTTCCTCCAATGAATCCGGAATAATTTGGTGCCAGCAACCTGGGGGGGGATTTCGTCTCTGGATTCGTCCTCTCTCGTCTTCAGTTCCCTCCTTGTGAGCTCTCACTGTTTCCCTGGAGGAGGTCGGAAGGAGCTGGGAGCGGTTGCATCAGGCTGCGTTGCGCTCGTACCTCGAAACGAACGTCCCCGTCCAAACGGGAAACTTCTCGCCCAGCCCCGGTGCCTGGTCAGGAGGGGAGGTTCGCTCCTGGGCCAGCACTGGGACGGTTTTTATTTATAGCTCCGGTCTGGCTTCGAATCAGGGCCGGTTGAGAACAGCACTCAGACGTTTCTGCGTTAAGCAGTTGAATCTCTCCTTCCTTTCCATCGCTCGGAAAGCTTTTCCATCTCCGCCTGCTCTGGTCTCTCCTTCTGGCCTCTGAAGGTTCAAATCCTGCGTGCTCGGTCTCTGTTTTTCCTGTAAACCATTCGCACAAATCCCTTCCGCTTGGCCTTTTGGTTTTGCTTTGTTTCCGCTGCTTCCCAGCACCTTTTGGGCACCTGAAATATTTCCACCGCGTCTCCCGGGTAACTCTCGGATGCCGTCCTGACAGCATCTCAGCGCTCGTTGTGCAGCTTATTCCACTTAAACCTGGTATTTTCCAAAGGCGTTTGCTTTGGAAGGCATTTAGACATCTCCTTGGTGGCGTTCCAGCTCCCGCGTCCATATGGCGAGATGGAAATAACATTTGAGGCGAAGATTTGTGCTCTCTGAATCTCGCAGATCCTCGCTGATTACGCTCTGCTGATGCTCCCAGCTGCTGCCTCGCCCGTTCGGGTTCCTCCCTGACTTTCTGAGCGTCCCCGCGGGATTTGGTACCGCTGCCACGGGACGTCGGTTGACTTGCTAAATAAACTCCTCTGCCACTGGAGGTAATACCCGAGCGGGGATTGTCTCCTTCCCAAAACAGCCTGGTAAAGCTGCCTTTCCCTCCTCTTCCCCCGTGGCACGACGACGTTTTCTGACTCTTCATCCCTCGAGAGCTGTATCCCTCGGGTGTTGTAGGTCCAGCGCTGCCTGCTGCTATACCTCTGTTACTTTTGCCTGCGATTTGGGTCCATCCGTCTCTCTTGTACCCTGTGCGTGCGTTATTTAAGTGTCTTTTGGTTGTGTTCTGCTTGGTTGGGTTTGTAGGGGAGATTCCTGGGTCTTGCCTGCTCCCCAGCTGCTCTTGGCTTGCAGATCGCCCCGTGGAGAAGGGAAGGTGGACTCGACGATCCCGTGATCCTCATGTGTCCCTTCCAACTCGGGATATTCCATGAATCTATGATTCTAAGACCTAGTACCTCGCGTAGCTCAGGGCTTCGGTGCTCCATGGTTGCCTCTCCCTTGCCAAGCCTGGCCCAACGGCCCTATATAGGGCACCTCACACCCAAATCTCCTTCCGTGCGGCTTGTGGGCTTGCGAGCCATCCAGCGCGGGAAGGGGCAGACCTAACAAACACCCGTTCCAGCTTACTGATGGCAAAAAATAGCCGCGCAGCTTCATGCCATCCACCCCGCACACAGCTCCTTTGATTCCGGGTCTTGTGCAGCTCTCTGTGTCGCTCCCAAATAACCCCCTCCAGATAGGAAGCTCCCGGGAATAAAAATAAAAAAATAAAAAAAAATAAAAAAAGGCATTTGCTTTGACGGAAGAAGAATCGAGGGCTTGAGGCTTGTGTTCTCCCTTTCCTGCCCCCGTAAACGGCGGAGCGGAGTTTCCACGGGGCGAGGGGGGAATAGAAGGGCTCATTGTTTTGGGGTCAGGGCGCGGGGCTGGGGTGGCAGGAGAGAGGGGAGCGGAGCTGGCAGCCGAGCCCATCCCTACCTCCAGCCCGGCCATATATCATCCGCAGCGGCAGACAGGGAGCGGTCTGTGATTGCTGCTGGCTGCCGGGGGCCGGGGGGGGAGAGAGAGAAAATAAAGAAAATGAAGAAAAAACAAGTAGAAGGGATGTGGGGAGCACCAGGAGCGCGTGGCTTGGGGTCTTACGGCTGCACCAAGCAGGCGGAGGTGCTGTCAAGTGATGCGGGGTGGTCCCGGGAGGAGGCTGGAAATTACGGGGTGAGGTTTGAGCCCGGAAAATGGGAGCTGAGGTTTGAGCCCGTGCGCAGAGCGAGGCAGGCCGGCGCGGGGAACGTTCCTGCCAGCAATCGGGACTTGATCCCGCAGAAATGTGCGTGGGTGGACCCCTGACACCGGAGCCTTCGGAGAAGGGCGACGAGAGCGATGAGGAGCCTGGGAAAGCTGCACGGGACCGGGCTCCGAAACGGCGAGGGACGGCCACCTTCCGAGGGAACCCAACGAGGGGGCGCCCCGATAAGAGTGCGCGGGGCTGCCAAGGGGTCCCAGCATTTCGGCTGGGCTGCTTGGGGGGTTTCCTACGGGAGCACCCCGTGGGTTTCTCCCCTGGACCCAACGCACTTGGCACATCACCAGAACACGTCAGGCTCCGGTCCCAGGGCTGGACACGAGGCGTGCGGTCCCCGATGGTGTGTCCTGGCTGGGAGACGCGATCCTGGATCCACTTCAGAGCCCCTTTGTGCCCAGGGGAGGAGAGCGGGGCATTTCTGCTCCCGTGGCACCGCCTGTAGAAAGGGAGCCGGTCGCAGGCGTCCGGGCTTGCGAGACCTTTTTGTCTCTGCATCCTTCAGCAAGTTGTGCCTCCGCTGCGCGTGTGTGGTGGGGGAGAAACACCTCCTCCTTCCCAGCCTGAATTTACACCTTTTAAAGGAGGGTGAGACGTGAGCGATGCGAGTATCTGCCACGGCAGAAGCTGATGTTGTGAAAAAAAAAACACTGAAAAGGAGCGAATTTGGCGTGCTGAGCTTTCAACCAGTCGAGGCCGGGCCTCTGCTGGCGGTGGAGCTACCTCCACCGGTGTTTTGGAGAGATCCCACCTCGCGTCGATCCAGGACTGGATCCAGCACCGAGTGGCTCCCAGATCTGCCTCGTGAGCTCCTGAATTATCCCCCCCTCCTCAAAACCAAACCCAAGGGAGGGCCTGAAAGCATCGGGCCCTTGTCTTAAACACTCGCAAAACGTGTCGGCTGAGGCTTCGCCTCGAAATCAAGCAATTTGCTCGTTTTAGCAGTAAATCGGCGCAGCGCCACTTGGGGATGAGAAGCTTCACGATTTGCATCTGTAATTGCAATAAAAAAGAACTTTTAAAGCCCATTCTTTGCATTTCTCTGTACCTGAAGCCTCCCACTAACCAGCCGTAGCTGGGGCTGTGATGGGAGGTGAGAAGCCAGCACGACATGTTCGGGGCCGAGCTGTTTGGGGTCACAGCTCCTCTGCTGCGTGCAGGACTGCTAAAGCAGCAGGACTGATTTAGGTTTTGACCTCCCTTTCCAGCATGGAAGGGCCTGGTGAAAACCTTCTGCTGGATTTCTGTCCTTCAAAGCAGGTGAGAGGCTTGACTAATCATCCTTTCGTACCCAAAGGCCATCAGCGTGGGCTAGGCGTGGGTTTATTTCCTTTCCCCGACGTTTCAGCCCTTGCAATTTCAGCTCTCTCACAAATATTTGTCCTTGCCAGCCAGCCACCAGCATCCACCACCATCCTCTGATCCCATCTCCTCCTTGGGTTTTCTACTCGAGGTATTTCTTAGGTTTTTCTTGCCTGGAAGTCACCGGGACGAGGCGAGGAGGGAACTCAGCCTGCTGAACAACTCAGCCCCGCTGCCAGACGAGCGGAAAGTCCATCAGACGTGGGAGAGGAGGGGGAAAGCCGAGCCCTTGCTCTCCCTCTGGGGCTTGGCAGAAGGTTTGTGGCACAAATCAGGGCGTTTTCTCCCGTCTTGGTGCACCCATCTGTGCCGGGAGGTGATCTCGGTTGGGTAGCGAGAGGACGTCTCGCCCTGATTTGGAGTGGCTGGGGCTGAAACGCGGTGTAATAGCCACGCGTGTAATTTTGTCTGGTGAGCTGGTAATTTACTGCGCTGTTTTGGCCATCAGAGCAACAGCTAGAGGCTGTTAAGATAATTTACTGGAGGTTTGTGGTTATAAATACATTTCCATCGTGACTAAGGCTTCTAATAGATATTAAATTCAGCCAAAGGGGGTTTTAGGATTATTTTCTTCATTGCATACTCCCCGGTGTTTCTGTTTTGACGTATTAATCTTAAGGAACGAGCTGAAGGATGGCTATTAAATGTTTTTTAAGTTGTAAAATAGGAGTTGTAAAAAGGGAAAAAAAAGGGATGGTGCAATTAATGTCGTGAAATACAATTTTTCAGCAGCGTGGCTCTGGGATGTCCTACTGCCGTGCTAATACTACGGGCGTGCTGAGCACAATTCTTTGTCATATTCATGTGGGTTTTTTTGATATTTTGGGGGTGGAAAGGACAATAGTCTTCTCCATCCACCTTGGCCTCGTGCAGTGTAAGTCGTGCAGAATTAAGAGCTGCTTTCTGAAATTTGAAGACAAGCGTACCCAAGGGCCAAAGTGCCCACGTCTCTGCTCAGGACCTCACCCACGGGTTTCCAACCCCGTCCCGCGCCCCTGAAAACACCTCCCCGCCAGCACCGAGAAGCCGTCGGTGTGAGAAGCGATGCGGCCTTCTGTGGGAATGCCTCGGCCCTCCCGTTCTTCGTCGGAATAATAACGACGAGAAGTTTGAAGGCTCAGCTTGGAACTGGCCGGCTCTCCAAAATAGGCTCTCCCTGGAGATAGCTCCTACTTCCTGCCGGGCTGGAAATGCCGTGCTGACAGCCTGTGTGCTCGGATCTTCAGGCATCTCTTGGAGCCTAGAGCACAAAGGAATGCAAAGGAACAGAGGAAATCAGTTGGATTTGTCAAATTTCAGAAAAAAAAACAACGTTGGGTCTGAGCTTTGGGAAGCATTCCCTCGCCACCCCTCCCACGTAGAAAGGCACCTGAGCCAAGCCCCAATATTTACAAATATTTTTGAGGTCTTCCAGGTTGTTGAGCTCAGAAGTTTTTGAGATCTTCCAGGCTTGCCCCTCTTCCTGTAAGTAATAATGCTTGGCTTGAACGTCTCGGAGCTCCTGGAAAGCGGGGACCCCAAGCAGGGCTCCCAGCACCCAGAGCTGTGCTCGCTTCAGCTCCATCTTCATACCCTCGGAGGTGGGGGCAGGCGTTGCATTAAAAAAACAAATTTATGTCATTTCTTTAGGTTGGGAGGTGTCTGACAGGGTCGAGGAATAGCTGATCCCATCTGGTAGATCCTACAAGCTTGTCATCAGGAGTTTTACCTCCCCACCTCTTCCCATTTTACTTCGGTCTTCCTTTCTCCTGTTCTTTCGGTCCTTAACATTTAAGGATTGTCAGCAGAAATCTGCTTTTCCCAGCGTGGAACTTGTTGCGTTTGCTTGCTGAGGACCTGGTTTGACAGCACGGAGAGAACTTCTTCTACAAGTCCCTGGCCATCCATCCCCGTGCTGCAGAGTCTCCCAGGAACCCAGCCTGAATCCCTGCCTCGAAGCACAGCTGTGCAGCGAGGAGCAAGCCCTGTTCCAAGCAGGAATCCACAAAAAAACAAGCCCAAGATATAAAAAGCTGCGTTATTAACCTGACTCGACATGCGGCCAGCCTGGGCTCGGCAAGCTGGAAAAATCTACATTTCCAAACGGGTTGATTAGGGATTGAAGTGTGAAGCTTTTTCCTCCGTCCCCCAGCTTTCAGGCTTCCACGGGGATTACTGGCGACGATGCAGACGGCTGGTATTTCACCCACCACCTCCCCAGCCACACCAGCCCCATCTCTAAAACGCGTGTCGGGAACAGAGGTTCAGAAACACGCTCTCAACCTTTCCCATCTTGTTTTTCCCATCTGTTTTTAACAGCGTGTTCTTGCCACTTGGACCTTTCCGCGCTCGATCTTGTGATCCCTGATGCACTATGACATTTCCAGTTTATTAGGAATGCTTTTGTTTATTTGCTGGGTAGTTTTTTCTTTCTTTCTGTCCTTTTTTTTTTTTTTTTTTTTCCCCTAGGTTGTGTGGAGGCTTTCTGGCTCGGCTGCCAACACAAACGGCCCCTCCGTGCCAGGAGGTGCCACCCACACCCGTCCCCATCCCAACAGCAGCGCATCCCCTGAGTGGCTTGGGGGCTTTTTCTTAAACAAAAAAGGTTGATTATTATTTTTCCTGTGCATTTCTACCGTTTTGCAATAAAAGGCCACGTCCTAGGGTGCTGAAGCAAGGGAGCTTTGGAGTTCTCTTTTTTTTTTCCAACTCGCTTAAGGAGCACCAACAAGAATGGACTCGGGGTTTGAGTTTGGAAGTGGTGTTTTTGGCGTACTCAGCCTTTCTACTTTTCTTAGCAGAGTGAGTGTGTTGCCTGCTGCATGCAAGCGAGGGTTTGCTGGAGGTGGCTGGATGTGGGATCGGGGTTTGGCTCTGCCCGGAGTGTCCTTCCCTGAAACCTCCCCTGTTCTCACTCCTCGAAGAAATAAATCAAACAGTGCCTTTCGGAGATGTGGGTTCAGCTCCTGGCTGACACAAATCCCGCTAGAAGTCTTCAACGACGTTTATTTGCTTTAGTTGAGGATCCTTCCATCAAGTAAAGGTGCTGCTGTACAGCAGAGGGGCAAGTTCATACTGCCAAAACTACCCCAAAAAAATTCAGAAAGTCATGGTAAGCTCAGAACTGCTGTGCCTGCATCCTGATTATTTAACCATTGGCCTCCCCAGGAAGGCAGAGCTCCTTCCTGAGACCCCGCGGCTTCCATCGCGTCCAGCCGAGCAGCAGGGCTGGGTTTCTGTGCGGCGTCTGGTTTATGCATCATCTGTCCCGGAGAGCAGCCTTCACCTCGCTCCGTTTTTGCGTCGAAATCACCGCGCTTCCCTCCAGCGCCAGGAGAATGTCATCAGCAGAGGAGTATCAATGTCAGAGCAGTATTATTTTTTTTTTCAATGGCAAAATGACCCCAGAGGGAAGAATTTCTTCCCAACGCCTCTCCTAAGCCTCCCCCCTGCCAGGCTCCAGCCGGTGCCCCTCGTCCTGTCCCCCCAGCCCTGACAAAGAGTCCCTCCCCAGCTTTCCTGCAGCCACCTTTAGGAACTGGTAAGCCTCTGGAAGCTCTCCCCAGGAAAACTGGGAGAAGTGGAGACCGTGCCTCCTCCTGGAGGTTGCACGGGACGTGTTTTGGGCAGCATCTCTCCAGGGATGCTCCCAAACAGCTCCTCCCTTGCAGGGTGAGGTTTGCTGGTACCCAGCATCACACGACATCAAGGTAAACTCATCCTCCCGTTGCATTAAGCAGTCACGTTTAATGGCAGAGGCCGTAGAAATAAAAGGAGACGGCCGTAAAAAGGATTGATTGCAAGTGCAGATGCCTCAGAGAAGGGTCAGGAGGACGAGCCCGTCCTTAACTGCATGACTTGTCCCTGTGTAGGATTGAAGGGTGCAGAGGATAAAGCACCAGACTTGGATGGATTCGTCCAACTTGCTGAGATCCGCTGAGTTCAGCCTCCGTGGGTTTAGTTTTAACGTGGGGGAAGGCCTGCCGCTGCTTTTTTTCACTATTTTTTTTGTTGGACTCTCCACGGGCCCCCACGCCGCGACATTTCTGAGCAAGGTGTTCAATATTTGTAGGCTTAACCGGGTCGTGGAAAAGGGGCTGGTGGTTCCTCCGGGTTGCTCTCAGGTCATTAGCACCACGCCGCTGCGTTCCCTGGCCATCTCTTTATTCTCCTCATCCTTCCCTAAGCCCTGTTTGTTGTTTTCGTCGCTCTGTGTATCCTTTCGGAAAGACTGCTAGCATCTTTATTGGCATTAATTGGCGTACGTGCAACAAATGTCACGCCAGGATCGCAGAAAACGTTGCCTGGGAGAAATCGCTGCCTTCATCCCACGTGGGGAACGGGAGGCGGTGAAGAAACCAGATGGGCATCGCCTGCCGGCGTGCCCCGGCGGGGCTGGCCGTGATTTTGTCCTAAAAAAGAAAAAAAAAAAAAGGCAATTGTTGACAAACTCTTGCTTTTAACTACTCCAAGCCCTGCCCTGGAAACCACGCTCAGCTCTTTATCAACCCCGCAACACGCCGCCCAGCTCTCCGCTCCCTCCCAGTTGGGCCACTGGTATAAAAATAGTCTGGGCCCACTTGGGAGAGGATTGTAAGAATAATTCTCTCGAGGTGTGGTTTCAGAGCTACTTATCGGGGTTCGGCACCGCTGCAGGCAGCAGGACCGGAGCTGGAGCTTTGCAAGGTGGAAGCGGAGCGCAGAGGAAGCCTGAACCCTCTCTGGATTATATTTTTACCCCACTGAGCTGCCTTTCAGCCCCGTCGAGGGACAATAGGCACTTGTTCCCAGCCCGTGTCCCACAGACGGTGCCGGGCAGGGCCCCCCGGCGCAGCCCCCGCCGTGCTGTGCTGGGGGAGTTGGTTTTTCCAGCGCTCCGCAGAAACATTTGGCTCGAGGAGAGATTGTGGAGGAGGCTGAGCTCGAGTGAGCACAAAAACATGTGGCCTCGCAGCGCCTTGCTTGCTGTGTGGTGCTGTGGGGTGTGTTTTGTTGGGGTTTTTTTTTGATTGTTTTTGGTGGGTTTTGTGCCTTTTTTTTTTTTTAGTGGTATTTTTTTAAGCGTATCTGAGAGCTTGGGAAGCACATGAGGAGGGTGGTGGTGATGCCTTTCAGATGGACGCGGGGCTGTGTAAACACGAGGAAGGAAAATCTCCTTGGCCTGATGCAAGTTCATCTTGTTGAGCCTGGTTTTTCATGCTATTTCTCTGGATGAATGAGTATTAGGAGGGCAGAGTTCAAGGATGCCTTTAAAAGCCACCTCTAAACCCTCTCCGTGAAGCTACTCTTGCCCCCAGGGTGCCCACTGACCCTCTCCCACCGATCCCCAGGAGGATAAGCGTAAGGAAACGGGGTGCAGCATCGCACCAAGTCCCCTCTCCTTGTCCCATAACATGATCCCCATGAGAAAAAGAGACAAAATGCAAGAAAAGCTGGCTTCTGGGCTTTAAAACCGTGGAGCAAAGCACCGCCATCGTCCCTCTGTCACCACTTGGTTCTCACACACAACCTCATCCTCCCAGTCTCTTCCCTCCCCTGCCCTCCCTAAACGAAACATGTCGCTTCGTCCAGATACAAGATGCTGAGCAAACAAATCGCAGGGCAAAGTCTCCTGTTCCTTTCCCCAACCTTTCCCAGCCCCACACTTTGGTGCATCGTTCCCTCTGCTTTTTCCGACGCCTTTTTGCAGGGAGCAGGGCAGAGCCCCCCACAGAGGCTCAGTCAAGATTTTCTCGAAGGGGAAATGCTAGTGTGCGTACCGAGACAGCTGGTGAGAAGGAGTTTTGTTAAGAAAAGAGAGAAACACGGGATTTTAGCAATTCAGGTGAGAAAAGCAGAATATCACAGGTGCAGGAGGTTATATTCCAGCTGTATCCATCACCCTGTAACACAGAGACCATTCCCTGACCACACCACCTTGGGAAGTTAAATGCTCTCTGCCTGGTGGGCTCCAACCTCTGTCTCCAGCCAGCAGGATGGATCTGAGTGAAGTAAGCCCGAGGGTGTTGCTCCAAAAGGCAGAGGGGTGGTGGTGCAGAACCGCTGCTGCATCTGCGATTCCTCGACATCCGTGCCGTGTTGGCCAAAAAATCCCTGACCCAGATAAAGGAAATGAGGGTTTCCAAGCTGGTTTACACCACCGAGTTTGAAACGTGTGCCAGAGCCAGCTGAATTCTCCTTGGGCTCTTCCTCTAGACACTTATTTTGTTTTCTGTCCTGGAGCTGATAGCAGGACAGTAAATGAGGATTTAATAGTGAACTGAATCATCGGAGCTGATCTCGTTAGGGGCTGCAAGTCATATTACAAGCTGGGAGGCTCTGCGGCACGCAGGAGGCTGCTGCGATGCCCACGGTGGGCAAGGAGAGCTGCTGCCAGTTCCTGCACGAGCCATGCCCAGGACGGGACCTTCCACGAGCAGGTCTCTGGCTGCTCTGGTTGCTGTCCCGGGGGCTTTGCAGTTTCTCTTGTGCCTGATGTGAGATTGGCATGAGGTCGTGGGCTTACCTTGGGCTAAAAATTGGTGGTCCCGCTCAATTTGGTGGTCCGCAGGAATTCAGGAGATAGGCAGTGAGAGTTAGAGGGGAGAGGAGCAGCTCACTGGCCCCGTGCCTTTCCCACTCGGGTCGGTCAGCTGCTGTTTTGTCCATCAGGGAATAATTTTGCTTCAGCATGCACTTCTCCTGCCATCTGAGTCCCGCAGGATGGGAGAGGATGCTTACAACGATATCACATTTCATCCCAAACTCCACTGGGTCCTAAACACAGCTGTGATACAGAGCGCAGGACCGACACGTGAAAGGATGGGGTTGGGTGGCCTCACCTTGCTCATGACAGGCTCTGCGCCCATCCAAAGTGCCCAGGTGGTCCCTTCAGCTTCGTTTGTCCCCTCCTGGCCATGCTTCTCCGTGGCTCCACGCTGATCTGCTGGGTTCAGGGAAGCACAGGCAAGGGAGCAAAGTATTTTGAAAAATTATCATCCGTCTTTCCAGAATTATTTCTATTTTATTTTAATTTTTCAGCCTCTCCCCTACTTCTGAAAATCTTTCTCTGAAGGCATCGTGGAATGTCAAATTTTGTCTAGGTGGGGTGGGGTTGTTGATTTCCTTGTCTGTTTGCTTGTTTTAAGTATGTTGGGGGAAACTAAGAGAGCAAAGGTGGGACCAGGTTGTCCATCAGCATGAAGATCCAGCAGGACATGACATTGTCCGGTCCAACCTTAGCTGCTCTTGGATTGCAACCTTGCTGTCATCTTGGATTAATAGTGGGTTTAGACCGGTTTTTCAGATGGATCTCTGAAGTCAGGTGGAAGTTCAGCAGAAGATGGCCATCTGGTTCCCTTAAGCTTATGATGAAAGCGATGCAGGAACAATGATTTACCTATGGCAGCTTCCTCTACTTGTGCTTTTCCAGCATTTTGCACCTTCTTACATGCTTGAGGTGACCAAAACTGGATTGTATTAAGTACTATATAGCACCTGTGATACAGGGCAGTGCCGATGAGGTCCTTATCTACTGCTCATCCCTTTGGATCAGCCTCGCCTCCTGCCCCAGCCCTCCAGAGACTGCTGGCACACTGCAGAGAAATGATGAGCATAATGGGGGATTTCCTCCTCTCTTACAGAGCCTGGAAGCTGAGCATGTTTCATGTCAAGCGTTAATGGTGTAAAATCTTCAGTAGGGCTGTCAGAGAGCTGCTGGACTGTCTCAGCAGAGGAGAAGGGGACTTCCACTTCTTGTGTTCCTACCGTGCTGCTTCCAAAGCTTTCCTGCACGGCTCGGTCAAACGAGTCCTTTCCCCAAGTGCACACACAGTGGAAATCTGACAATCCGGCTTCTTCCTGCAGCTTTTGTCAGTTCGTCAGGCCCGAAGTGTTGACTCATTGGTCTCTCTTCACGTGGTTCCCTCGAAATAGCTTCCCCTGGGCAGACAGCGCGAGGACCGGGCAGCCTGGTCGGCACAACTTCTCTTTGCGAAGCTGCCCTCGTGCATCCTGGAGGACGGTCCCTAGAAGTTTTTAACTTTCCCTAAAAGCTGCAAGTATTTTACTGTGCTGTTTTTACCTAAAGGAGGACAACCCTGGTGAGTGGTTTTAAGATATTGTGAGCGGTCTGGTGTACCGCTTGGCATCTGGGTCTCTCTTTTGAGGTCCTGGACTCACTTATTCTAAAACATCCTTACTTCCTCCTGTAGGACCTGGTCACTGGAGAAACTCTGACACTCTACACAAGCTTAAACACCACCTCTTGTGACCCTGTCCAAACCTGTCTGATTTATGATTTTTTTATATACTTCTCTCGTGGTTTTTGGTCTCTTTTTTTGGAGCAAACCCAGTGACCCAGTGGTTTCTTGCACAAGCCCCGCACGGTTATCTAGAGGAGCAGGGAGCAGAGGTGGCTTCTGCTCTTTTATTCAGGAACGACCCCACACCCCATTGCTCGCCGCTGATGTAAGGCAGCTCCTTTCCCAGCACCCCGGCCCCTGGCTGAATGCTTCCACGCCGCCCTGGGTGCCAGCTAGAATCACTGTCTAAGAATGAAAGTGATTTAGTTCCTAAGCAACCTCTCTCCTGGCCTCTTGCTAAAGAGTGACTTAGCATTTTCCAAGGGATAAAAAAAAAAAAAGGAGGAATGGATAGCAATGTGTCGAGGTAGGTTTGTCTGATGTGTTTAACCCTCGGGATGCTGGTTTAATGAGCAACCACCGAGCAGCTGGGTCAGTGCCAAGGGGATCGGGGTGATGCGCTGGGCTGCTGGAGCCAAGTTCAGCCCATCTGGAGGAGCTCAAGCAAGGATTAAAATTTCTGGGATAGCGTTCGTGAGAGGACTGTCATTTTCCTCATTTCTTCCCACTGGTTTCATTGTCCTCCCATCCTCAAGACATTTTACTGTCTGCTGTCAGTTTCTTTCATCTGTCCCTCCCCATTCAAAAACTCAGGAAAGTCAACAAATGTCATTTTGTAGGACGTTTCTGCTGTGCTGACTACAGGTTTTGTTTCAAATCCATCAGCGCCAAGCCTAAAAACTGAATTAGCAGCCCCCATCCCTGTCCTAACCATCTCTGTCCATCCGAGATACTCCTACCGCCTCTGGTAGAGCCCTATCTGAGAGAGTTAAGATCCTCCCTGTATTTATCCTTTCTGGATCCCCATAAGGCAAGGCTTCAGGTTAATCACAGTATGAATGTTTTATTATAGAGAAGCCAAACAATGAGCTGAATGTATACCTTCAGGGTGCCCAGCTCTCCTGTGGGACACGCCGCCTCCTGACCCACAGTTTTCAGTCACTTTGGCATTTCCTGGACTTTTGTGTCCATTGCTCCTTGTCCTGGCACTGGGCATCACTGAGGAGCCTGGCTTGGTCTTAATTTCCCCCATCAGGTGTTTTGGGGCACGGCTGGCAGCCCCCGGAGCCTCCTCTGCTCCAGGCCCAGCAGCCCCAGCTCTCGCAGCCTCTCCTCACGGCAGAGGTGCTCCAGGCCCTTCGGCACCTTCATGGCTGGGCTCACTGCAGTGTCCGTGTCTGTCTTGTACTGGAGAGCCCAGAATCGGAGCCAGCACCTGGATGTGTCCCACCAGTGGTGGAAGGATCTCCGCTCTTGACCTACAGGTTCCACTCTGCCTGATGCGGCCCAGAAGGCTGGTGGCCATCTTTGCCGTGAGGGCACGTTGCTGGTTCATGGTTGACTTGGTGTCCACCAGAAGCCCTCCAGTTTGTCTATAAGGACATTACAGTAGACATTTTGAAAGAAAACATTAGAAAACATTACTAAGGTCATGATAAGCAGCACCCACTGCTCTCCCTGAGACAGGCATCTCCCCGTAGAGGGCTTTCAGGTTGGTGAAGCATGATTTAGTGGTCTTACTACACAGGCATTGGGAATGAGAGGGGATTGCAGAAGGTCGAGGTCACATCGTGATAGCCATGACAAGCAGTTTTTCCAGTTGGGTGAATACAAACAGCATTTTGGAGCACATCAGCCATGATATTCATGCTTTTGGTAACACTGAGCAGCATGGGAGATGTCCCTGGGCGAGCATGGGGCTTCTTTGTGGAGCTCAGCAACCTTTCTTCGTTATTTCCCCCTCCTTGCGTCACTTTGGCTAAGAGAAATAAAAACAGCTCAATATGCTTGTGAAGCAATGTCCAGAAAGGACTTCACATAAGGAGCACTTTTGCTGAGTAAAGCAACACTTCTTATCCCAGCTGATTGAGGCCAAACCTGGCACAGGTATGTGGTTACATTAAACAAGAGCCGCGCCAGCTCTCAAGGGTCAGGGTTGAGCTGCTTTGAACCCAGAAGGAGCTAATGGCAGGTTTGGGAGCAAGCTGATGGTCACTGATGACCCCCTGTAGCTGCAGCGAGTTTCTATATGTACTAGGAAGTAAACACTATTAATTTTTATTCTTCTTCATTTAAGAAAAAAAAAAATAAAATGGCCTGGCAGAAAGTCAACATGCAAGGAATGGGCAGGCACACTGCATCGTTTGTTGGAATGGCCGACAGATTAAATTAAGGTTTAAAAAAAAAATTTGAGGAGGGAGGGAGAGAGAACAAGCGTTTTCTATGGGCAGAGTTCATTCGCAAGTCACTCATTTCTCTTGCTCTTCAGGGAGTGATCTTAGACAATTAGCTAATTGGTTTGGGGAGGTGACCTGTCAGTGACTCAAGGAGGAAATGTCTCCTGTGCAGTTTGACATAAAGAATATATTCTCAGCCCGTTGTGACAGCTGCAAGCACCCCCCATTGAAATGAAGCATGTAATGGCTATAATAACTGCAAGCTTGGAATCCATCGTAGCCAGGGAAAAGCAATGAAAAACCTGATAACACGCACTAAATTGCAGCCGGAGCTAGTATGTTATGTTGTCAGGTTTGAAATATTTCTGAATTATCTCATCATTAGCACTGCGTAAGCATCCAAAGCCTTTCTGAGGTTGAAATCTGTCCCCAGTTACCTTTCTGAGCCCTGCAGTTCAGCTCTTCTGCCTTCAGACCCAGGTACGTGCAAGTACTCGTGATGCAGCTGATGATCGTGTGTGAAGTTGGGAGGACTTAAAATCCAGGATTTTATCCCAAACCTTTGAAAAGAGTTTGCCTGCTTTGCTCTCTAAGAGGATGTGAATTCTGCACATTTTTCTGTAAGTTCCCAGGACCTGGCCTGAGGTATTTGAAATGTCCTCATCACCTGCCCCCTTTATTTTGTGTGTTTTGGCAAAAGCTGGAGGGAAGCTATGAAAATGAAAGAATTTAGCCAAGAATTTGTCCTTATACCCTCAAACCCATGCCTGTGCATGCTCTTGAACACTGATACCACTGATATAGCAAAACCCAAAATACCGAAGCGAGTGTGTTGCAAATAGACAGCAGTCATGCGATAATTAGACAAAGAAAAGCAGGAAGTCTCCTTCAGCTGAAGTGATGTAATTTTCCACAAACAGAACTTCATTCACGTGAATGTTTCAAAAGAAAAAAAAAAAAACAAGTAGGGCAACAACAGTTTACAGCTACTGACTGTCGAAAGGAGGAGCGGGTCCCAAACTGGTGCTAGGAGGGAGCTGGGTTTTGGTATGGAGACTGTTGGTCCTTTTGCAATATCAGGTGCCTGATAAATATTATTAAAGAGTTTTGAAAATATTGGCTAGTTAAAGCATGTCTCCATCCTTTCTCACAGCCCTACTGCTCAATTTTATTTCCACGTGGCACGCTGTGTGTTCATGCAGGACTAGTGCAGTGTTCGTGCACAAGGAGTGGCTTTGCAGGTGTTTGGTGGGTCTGAGATTCCACACAGACAGTGATGAGGGCTGGGGGTGCCCGTTTGTGCAGGGATCAGCATGGGGATGGATGCAGTGGAAACTGGAGATATGGAAGCCCAGCGTGGCTGGTGGTGTCGGGCAGCTGCGGGTCCCGGTGGTGCCAGCCCTGCTCCAGCAGGGCCACCCCGAGCAGGGGACCCAGCCCCACGTCCAGGCGGCTGCTGGAGATCCCCAAGGAGGAGCCCCCAGCCCCTCTGTGGGCAGCCTGTGCCAGGGCTCCGGCACCCGCCCAGCCCAGCAGTGCTTCCTGAGGGGCAGAGGGCACCTCCTGGGCTCCAGGCTGGGCCCGGGGCCTCTGGGCCTGGCCCTGGGCACCCCTGAGCAGAGCCTGGCTCCGGCCTCTCGGCACCTCCCGGCAGTGCTGGTGGCCATGGCTGGCAGCCCCCGGAGCCTCCTCTGCTCCAGGCCCAGCAGCCCCAGCTCTCGCAGCCTCTCCTCACGGCAGAGGTGCTCCAGGCCCTTCGGCACCTCGGGGGCCCTGCGCTGGGCTCTCCCCAGGGTGCCCAGCTCGTGCTGGTGCTGGGGGGCCCAGCGCTGGGCCCAGCGCTCCGGGGGCGGCCTCAGCAGCGCTGAGCAGAGGGGAAGGATCACCTCCCTCGGCCTGCTGGCCCTGCTCTGCCCCAGGCAGCCCAGGAGACCATTAGCCTGTGATTCTGTAAAACTGGAGATACAGTGAATAAGCACATCGTGTCTTGGAGGCCGCTGGCCGCCTGGCACAGAGGAAAACATCCTTCATGTCCTCACCCTCTGCATATCCCCATAGGAAAACACAACGCTGGGTCCCCTGTATGGATGGGCGGGTCTGGGTGGGAGAGCCAGGAGCCCAAGACCTGCTTGCATTGATGTGTTTGGGCAAACAGTGTTTATGCAATAAATGAGAAAGGGTGGTGTTTTTCATCCTGGTGGTGTGTCTGTGTCGGTGTCAGACAGTTTCACCGCTGCACAGACAGGAGACGGCTGCTATTTTAATCGCTGCTGCAGAAGAGTTTCTCATAAAGGTCGTAAAATTAAAATAAAACCCGACGGGCTGACCCATCATTAGTGGTAAAACCAACTATGCACCACTACAAACACATCCCACAGCAGGCTACCAGGGCATAGGAATGAGATACAAAAAAAAAAAAAAAAAAAAAAAAAGGAAAAAGATATTTTCCTAGCCTATTTATTTTTATTTGCATTGCAGCTAACTTCTCAAATACCTACTTTACATCTTTTTGAATGACGTGTCAAAACCATTTATGATGCTAAAGCATTGGAAAGCTCATGTTTCCCCATCCTAACCCCAGCCCCAGGGGCTACAAACCCTGGTGCAGAATGAGTGGCAGAGCCACTGAGCCTGTATCTCATGTATAGGAAAATGGGGGCAAATAAATAACTACAGCTATGTATGGTCTAGAACAGAGGAACAAAAGACATTTTTATCAGCATCCAAAAGGAGTTACTGCTCATTCACCCCTTTATCACTTCGTGCAAGCAGTGTTGGAGGCTGTGGTTTGATGATCAAAAGGGTGAAGCTGTGGTTTTTCTAATAAGCCCATGAAACATTTGGGTAAATAAACTGTTTTTCAGGTAAAATTGAGCTGCTGAGCCATGTTTGTTCAGGAGCTTGAGAGGTGCAGGCTTAGGGTGCAGAGCAGCCAGCCCAGCTCCTGAAGTTACTGAACCTCTAAATTGTAGCCACGCAGGGAAAGCTCGTTCCTGAGCGCCGAATTTCTTTGGGGTTTTTCTCTTTTCCAAATAGCGTTCTCCAGAGCACTTCAGGAAATCTTCAGTGTGTTCTAAAAGAAGAGGGATCAAAGCTCTTGCCAAAGAGCTCTTGCAAACTCTTTGTGCAGTCAAGGGACGTTTCTAGGACCGGCTTGAAAAACTCAGAGTTTCTTCTAAGTTTTATCTTTGACCCCAAAGCCTGGAAGAGAGGCTCACCATGAACCCCACAGAGCTGTGCATCAAGAGCTACACTTTCAATTAGATGAAGAGCTGAGATCTCAACTATTTGGACAGGCCTAGCTGGGGACTTTTTGATAAATCTTTTGGGGCCAAAAAAATTCCCCTTTTTCAAAACCAAAGTCTTTTGCAGAGAAGCTTTGCTTTTGGAAAAGATTTGGAAAGGCTTTTTCTTTCCAAGAGGGAAATGCAGGTGGGAAGGAGGAATGATAAAGTGGGCAGTGGATGCCCATCTCCCTGGATTTCGGGGATCCTGAGAAGCTCAGTCAGATGTGGAGATCTGTTTGTAGGGATTCCCCCATAATTTATTGATCACTGTGGCTACTAGGGAAGCTCCTGCCTGATTTTGGCACATGTCAAATATTAGTTTTAACATTTGTCTTTGGCTGTTTTCCTTGGTCTGGCTCTTTTCAGCTCTGGGGCGCTAGCGTTGATTCAGGCCATTTGCTGGGAGAGGTTTGCCGAAACCTCCGCAGAGGTGCAGCCGCATCGGGAGGTTTCTATACATACCTCGCTCTGGGCTCATTGCAAACATCCTGCCGGGAAGAGGAAACATTTCCTCTGCCCCAGGATAACCTGCTTTCCTATAGAAAGAGAGTTTATGTTTCCGGATGGAGCATATGGACATGGAAGAGGCTGCACCCCGAGGGCCGCTTCCACCGTTGGCCAAAGTCAACGCCGTGGTTTCCTTCGTTGGGTGGCACTTGGGGTAGGACCTGCTCGAGGATGTGCTCCAGGTGCTGGAGGAGCATCACTTGGGGCATTTTATTCCTTCCTTGCAGCAGATATTAACGCAACAGAGGTGTGCAAGGAGAGGGGCTGGAGGCAGAGTGAAAGCTGCTGAGTGACATGCCCTAAAAACGAAACAAAACAAATCAAAACAAAAAATACAGGGAGAATGGGAAGAGAGAATCGAGATGGAGAGGAAGAATCCAGGAAATGAGGTGTTGTTTTGGTTGTCTGCTGCCTTCTTTTTTAACATAATGTCCAAGAAAAGATTTCCTGCTGCATGAAAGGGACAACAGAGGAGGGAAGCTTTTCCTAAAAATAACCAGGGGCTGCCTTGGCCTCTAGGGCCAGCTCCTCTGTGGGGAGCGTCGGGTTTGATGGATCAGACAGCTCCCGAGGGCACGGCCGCTCCAGCCCTCTCCCTCCCATTCGATGGCGATGCATTGATCCAGAGCAGAATCGACTCTTCCTCTCCCCTCCCTCCCCAAAGCTTTTTATCCCCCTCGTGTCAGTTATGTGGACGTCTGTCAGCAGAGGGGATGGGGAGGGAAGAGGCTGGGAGAAATCCTCGGCTGCTCACACGAGCCGGGCGAGGAAATAATGAAAGCAAGATGAGTTGTCTTGCAGAATCTGAAGGTGTTGCATATTAAAGTGTAATTCCACGCATCTCTGGTGCAAGTCCTGACCATACCTGACTGCTTAGCTTCCAAGATCAAACGAGATTGTGCAGTGCCAGCGCGGCATGGCCATAGGTGTTGCTGCCTTGAAGGTGAGCTAAGCAACAGTCCAACACCCCAGGGACTGTAATCGGTAGGTGAAATAGTGTGATAATGGGGTCTTTGGGGGTGTTAATGCACAGTATTGGCAAGTGAGAGTATGTGACAGCGCCTGGCCCCAAAGGCTACCTGCTTATCTTATCCTGTTACTATGAATTGATGAAAAGGGGGACAAGGTGAGATTTGGGTGCAGGAGGCAAGAGGTGAGCTCCTCTCGCTATCCTCATCCGAAAGGGCACTGTCTGTAACCACCTTTATGTCCCCGGAGAGCTGGCAGAAAAACAAAAGGTAAAATAACACCGGTCAAAGAGCTGAGGATGAGTCCCAGCTGCAGCTGGCATTTCTTTAAAAAAAAAAAAAAGGAAAGAAAGAAAAAAAAATCATCATTAAGTTTCCAAAACACTCAACAAAGGAGAAAAACAAGGAGAGAAGAAACGAGCGTGTCAGTCCTTCTTTCTGAGATCTCATGGCACTGGCACCAAAAGGGTCACTGCATATTAAATAAGCTGCTGACAGCTTTTTGGGGGGGGCACAGCTCCATCCCTGCACACCCTGGGTTGGGTTTCCAAAACGCCACTTTGCATTGCCATCTCCTGGTTCAGCCGGCTTCAGGGTTGCTCTGGTTCAATGCAGCAGCCAAAGAAGTTCCCAGAGGGAGCCATGCTTTTATAGAGGAGGAGATTATCAATTTTTTAATGATATTAAAGTATAGAGAAATAGCTTTGGAAGCACTGCTATCTGATCTGCCTCCCTGCACTGTCTGTAGCTGCACTCAGCGGGTCGTTACAACCCATATGCCAAAGATGCTCTCTGCTGCCTAGGTTAGGTGGACGCTTTCCCCCAAAACAGGCAATTTCACTCTTTTGGGGATTCCTCCAGCCACTCTTCGGAGACAAGGTAGACCTGGAAGACCTTTGGCCATAGCCCAGGCTAGCAGATACCAGGTGGCCCTTAGGAGGTTGTGCTGAGCAGTGGGTGTTCAGCATCTCCAAGCCAAGATCTCCCAGGTATGAGCAGGTTTTCAGGTCTTCCTCCAGAAAACCAGGCAGCATTGCTGCTGTCGGGCCATGGCTTCCTTGTAGAAGCACATATTGCCGAGACAAGTGACAGAGAAATGGTCACTGGAAGAGTTTTGGGGGGGCTGCAGCTTTTGATGGCCATGGTGGTCCTTGCAACCTGCCTTTGAGGGAGCTGTAAAACCAGGAGAGAGCTTGAAGCCAGTGGAGCTCATCTGGATTTTAGGCAGAGCACCTGAGATGAGAATCCAGCCATTTATTTCTGTTGCAGCGATGACTTGGGCTGTGCCAGAGCAGCTTTGGATGTTGAAATCACGCCTTGTCCCGTATAAAACTTGCATCTTCTCCTTGGTGCTCCCTGCTGCTGGAGCATCATCCCACAAGGACATTGCTTTCCTGTTCCCTTCCCTTCTCTCATTCCAGGACCCAGAATTCCTTGAAAAGAGTTGCATTTTCCTAGCTTCACTTTTAACTTCTCTAGTGAAGGGTTGGACGTGGTGCTTAGGGACATGGTTTAGTGGGTGACATTGGTGGTAGGGGGATGGTTGGACCAGATGGTATTGGAGGGCTTTTCCAACCCTAATGATTCTATGCTTCTAAATGAGACCTGTTTTGAAAAATGTAAAAACAAAACAAACAAACAAAAACCATTTCCTTGAGTTTTTCCCAAACTGTATAAAGCATTCGGACATGTGAGATGCAAGGACACACATGAAGTAGGTTGCTGGACCCAAACTGAGCTACAGCCCCTTTAGGAGAGTCTTATTCTGAAAATATCCATCAGTTCTTGCTCGTGCATGGCATGATCAGCTTTTGATCCAACCTTGGTCCAAAAGGTTGCAGGGAAAAGACACTTTATTCACCCCGTGAGGCTATAAGTGGGAAATAAAATAAATCCTAAACCAGGTGCGGTTCTCATTGCTCTTCTCGTATAACCATGGATGGTTCCCAGACACTTCACGTGGTGCCCTGTAGTGAAGTAATGCTTGTAGTCATCAGCATTTTCACATTCTCACCCAAATAAACCTCAGGGCTCCCTGGCGGGAGCATGGATTTTACAGTCCCTAATGGGATTTCTGTCCCATCCTAAAACCACTCTGCATTTCTTTGAACCTACAGCTAAGCAATCCCTTCCACACTTCCTATACATGAGAATCGCCTCTGAAGCGATGCCTGTGGGTCCCCAGAGCCACTCGTGCCCGTGGGGACGAGCGCCCCAAAACACACCAGGCTCTAAAGCCCCACGCCAGCTGAGCTTGTCCCCAGCCAGTCGATGCAGATGAGTGACGTTCGTCTTCCCCACCGCTGCTTTGAAACGCACCGGGAATCCACGGGGGTGATTAAATAATGGCAGCGATTTCCTGGAGGTGCATGCCGCGCGACGTCTGCCGGTAAATCTAAAATATCAATAGCGCCGAGCGACCGCAGGTCTCGGAGCCGGTGATGCAGCGTGTGCAGGGAATTTGAATGCCGCAGAGGGGCGGAGGGAGGGAGGCAACGCCGAACGCTGCTGCGCCTTGCTGCCAGTCTCTGGGAGCTAACAGCCAGGTTTGAGCTGCTGGGGTTGCTGAAACTGCCTTTGCTAAGCAAAAATTGACGGTTGAACTCTGCCCTCACCACTGTGTGAGAAAAAACCAGGGAAAGAGGCTTTAATCTCACCTGGGACATCCATATTCGTGCCCATTCCTGTGCTGTTTTCCCCCGTAATTGCCCATTTTTCTCATTCTGCACTGTGCAGACAGCCCTGGCCTGGGATAATTCAGGATCCGCGTGCCCCCGAGGGAGCAAGAGGTCAAGACCTCATGAGTCACGCTGCAACCCACCCCTCCGGGGCAATTTAAAATATTCTGCCTCCCATTATTGGATCATAATAAATCCCCGTGATTTCCAGGTGGTTTTTGCCAGATACGTCTCTCCCTTGTCTCTGTGCAGTGGTACAGAGGCAGAAATGGGTATTTGGGAGTCCCAGGCTGGAAGAGCTTCACATTGTCAGGCGTGCAGGGTGGCACATTGACATACATCATCCCCTTGGGATCGGGTGCAGGAGTGTGCCACCTGTAATAAACATGAGAGCTGCTCCTCCATCCAGAAGACGATTTAGGATGTGGTATTAGGAATCGCATCAACGGCAGGTATTGCCATAACGCCATCGACAGCTAGTGGAGATCCCTAATAATGAAACATTCCCCGTGGTGTTTTATCAGTAATCGCTAATAATGAAATGTTGCTCAGGTTTTTTGTTGCCTTTTTTATTCATTTCTGGCACCTGCTTCTCTTTGGATGAGTCCCTGGGTGAGAAGATGCTGGGCGCCTTCCACCCTTCCTGCCCAGTCATGCCTTAAAGTCAGTTCAGATCCATTCAATGACCGTGGCTTTGCTGAGAAGCTGAATTTAGGATTTCTCCAGAAAAAAAAAAACACCACCTGCGTGCACGTTTTCAGGCTCATTGCTTGGGAGGATGGAGAAACCATCTGCACCATCCCCTCCAGGCATCCCTTAGGAAGCCCAACCTCCTGCCCCACGAGCATCTTGAGGGTGGGCTAGCACGATAATTGAAACCCGTTTAGTTCTTACAGGCAGGATTTAATCGCCTTAAATTATGGTAAATGGATGGGGAGTTATCCTGTGATCTCGACACCGCGCGGGTCACCTTTAATTTCCTTTTCCTTCCATCATTAACACTGGCGGATGGGTGCTTGATTTATTCAGCGCCGAATAATAGCGCTTTCATGTGTATCGCTGTCGGAAAGATAAACAGGCTCCTTTGAAGACAAATTTCTGGTAGATGGATGTGATTTATATATATATATATATATATATATATATATATATATATAAAGCAATTCAGCCCCCCCCCGGTGGTACCCGACCTCTCCGGCCATGCCGATGTCACACGCTCGGAGCGACGATCCGCAACCTGCCCCGCTGGGGGGATGATGAATGGTCGCAAAGTGCTCTGAGAACATCAGATTAGTAGGACAGAGCCTCATTATTCTATTAGCGATCGCTCGTTCCTTGGCCTTTTTCGCTCCGGGTGCACTTAGCGCAGCATCTGAAAGCCAAGCAGTGTTTACAAGCAAAGCTCGGTGCGTTCGGCCGCTTTGGGGAGAGCTTTTTGGGGCTGTTCACGGGTTTATTTTTAATGATGCACCTGTGGTCCAGACTCCACCACCATCCCCGCAAACCGCTGCCCAGCTCTTCATGCAAACACTGCAGATTAAAAATAAAGACCACTGGGCACTCAGCGTTATAACTATAGAAACCAAATATTTGGTTCAAGTATAAAAGGCAGGAGTGTTTATGACCACGAGGCCAAAGGCATTTCCAGCCAAAGTGGAATGTATTTTAGTTCTGCGGGCTATTTATAGAGAGGCAGCCACTCTAAATTTGAATCTTCCCTTCCGTAAGCAATTTTTGGGTGCTTACTGGGCTATGTCCGTCTCATTCGGGGTTTAGCGACGTCACTACAGGGAGTCAGAGCAGTTTGAGTCACCCTCTAAGTGGATGTCATGTTTTAGGGGGTTCTCTGGAAGTTCTGCGAAGCTGGAGGAGGACTTTGCTTGAAAGATGAGTAAATATTTTCCTTGACTGTAAATTAAATATTTGGACTTGGAGCTACTGTTTTAACCCCTCCAATTTGAAAATAAATGTCACTTTGCATTGAAGAAATCCAAACATAGTTATGAAATGCTAAAACGAATTGTTTCTGAGTTTTTTTTTAAAGGGCTGAGTTTTTTTTTTAAAGGATGTTTACTCCAGAAAATAAGTTTGCAGAATTGACACAGATGAACAAAATACTTGTTGCCACATCTGTCCTTCTAAGGTTTCAGCTGAAAACCATCACCTATCTGTTCATGAGACTCAAAGCCGGTGGTGACGGAAAAGAAAAACAGGATGTAGGTGGCAAAATGGACTTGTTGTGAGTAGCCTGAACAGGGCTGGGTGTTGATGGACACCACTTGCCCTTGCCCTGGTGAGCTTAAAATTGCAGCAATATCTAGAAGCCTTCTCTGTATTTGTATCCACAGGGGTGAAACCCAGCATAAAGGCTGTGCACACTTCTCTGAGTCCCAAAATGCCACGATGGGTGCTACAGAGACCTATAGTGAAGCTATAGGATGAGGAAGCTTGTGTAGATTGTACATGGAGAGACCTAAGCCCGGGTCAGCAACTGTCAAGGGTCATGTCTTCACCCCGGTCCTGTTCATCCTACTCCACAAACCCACTTGGTGATTTCCTTCTTGTCCCTGCTGTTTACACCCTTCAAATATTTGCAGACCGTTGAGTTGCCGAGTCCCCACTGAGCTGCCGTTAAGCCAGGCTAAACACATTATCTCAGAAAGTTGGTCTTTCTGATTCCATAATAATATTTTGCTTTGCTCTTCTCTGAATTTCGTCTGGCTTATTGACATTTTCCGGGGATCGTGGCACCTGGCCCTGATGGGGAGAAGGGAGGTGTCGTCTTTGTGGGTAATTGAGTGCTGGGTAGAAAATCCAGGTGCCTGTGGTGGACGAACCAGAACGGGTGCAGGGTTTTGTGGGGTCTGGATGCCTCCTTGATTTGTTTGAGTAAGCGGAGGTGGCCCCACACCTTGGCTGAACGCAGGGATCGGCTAACACAGGACTGCTCCATCAATGCCCCATCTGATGGCCCTTCGCTGGGCTTATCCATCCTGTCTTCTCCTTAGTGAAGATGAAAACTGAGCTTTGCCAGGCTCAAACCTCTCTGGAGCCCTTCAGCGGTGTAGGACTACTCAGTGCTACTCTTCCAATTCATCTGTATGTGTACAGGGTGGTTTCCCCAGGAGAAAAAATCACTAATAGCCCTCTAGGCATAATGATAAAGCTTTGGAAGCCCAGCTTGGTCTTGCTGCCATCTCCCCAACTTTCATTAACCCATGCCGTTGCTGATATTATCTCTTGCCCAATCTTGCTGGCCAACACGAATGACATCCTTGGCTTGATGTAGGACTTCCTTTCTTCTGGTTCCCAAGACACTAAGAGCGGTAGTTCAGGAGCACCTGGGCTACACGTGGAGCCCACCCTCGCCGTTCTCCGGGTGTTTGCTCAGGGTGGGGATCCCAGCAGGGCTTTCATTGTTCATCCTTGCTGGTGGGAGGGCGAGGAGGCCACGTGTAGACAGAGCAGATCCACAACAGGCTTCGCTCCTATTTACTCAGCTGCAGAAACCACTTGAGTGCTTGGTGCTTGCGAAGAGCACCCGCAGAGTCAACACAAGCCTTCTTTTTTCCCCCTCACCTGCCGTGGAGCCAGACAGGGAACGCATGATGGGTTTAGGAGTTCATAGCAAAAACAAAGCCCAGGATCCCCTGTGCATCAGGAGGTAACGTAATAAGGAGCGGCTTCCTCCCAGATTTGCAGAGTATGGTGTATATAAATTCACAAACACCCAGCCAAGGAATATGAGATGCTTTAGCCCAGCACGAACTCCCCATCTTCCCCAAAACCAACAGCCTATGCAAGTTGGGGCAGGAAAGGCATGTATCCAGTGCATCCTCCAGCACGGTCACAAAGTTCCCATCTTTTAGTAAGGTTTGCTTCTAAAGGTGAACTGCCTCTGAAGGAGTTTGCAAATGAGGTCCTGGGAGGGAATACCACAAATCTTTTATCATGGTGCATGTAGGTGCCACCTCTGGTCTCGGTGTGCCTGTGCCTTGCTGTACTCCTTGGTCTCCTGATCGCTGCTGTGAGCGGGAGACATGGGCAAGTGGCATCAGAGAAGAGGAAACAGGAATGCAGAACTGCTGGGAATGAGTTGTAGGGTCACAAAGTGGAGGAGAAAACATCTTTCAGCTTTGCCATGCAGCTCCCAGAGTCACCTGGCCACCAAGCTCAGCCTGCCCCACCGAAGGCTTTGGGACGAGGGCTCCCATTGAGAGCTGGACCTGTTCCTCCTTGGCAGTCCGTGCAGGGCATCCTCAGCCTCAGAGCGAGCCACTTGGAGAAGCTCTCTGCTCCCTTTGGAAGGCATCTGCAGTAGTCCGTGCCCCCAGGTCACTTGAGGAACACCTCCAAAGGCCACGCTTGGCTCACCGGGTCGGGTTCTTCACGCAGGTTAGCCACGATGTTCATTTCCTTCTGGCCTGCCCAGACCAGACACTGTGTTCCCATTCCAGGATTGATCCCAGATGTGAGTTAGCATTACAAATACATCTCAGAACTGTCATTTCCCCCAGCCGTTCTCCTCCCTGCTGCCAAGTCTTCCACCCCCATCCCCGTCCCTCTTCTAGAAGGATGATTAACACATGCTGCAATAAAACTCATCAGTTACTGATCTTTCCACCCCTCTTTGCTGCAGGTTCAGGTTCCCACGCACTGTTTTCTACCTCTCGGTTCACAGAACCATTGCAGGCAGAAAAATTACTCCCCACCCATCATATAACTACACTTTCCACCCCCAAAGTATTTCTGCAGATAGCAGCTCAATTTTTTTTTTTATTTTTTTATTGGTAACATCCATCTGAGATCGGATCATGATTTGGCACTTGGAAAACTGCGGTACAAGGGAGTAAAAACCCCTTTTTCCAAGCCTTTGACAGATAAATGTCAGCTGCAGCATCAGATCTCACCAACTCCTACCTCCCAATCTCAGATATCTGCTGTAGTTTATTCTGTTCAGTTCTGTTCTGTGTATATTATGTCATAAAACAGCCGTAATCTATGAGCTTTATGAAGCTAAAAACAGGCAGGAATTAATGCATTTCATGTCTACCTCCAAGGTCCCCCTCCAGGTCTTCTCCTATGGGGTGAAATTCAGCTTGGTGTTTGTTTAGGTGTCCCCATGAGCCTTTCTTTACATGCACCCTTTGTATCAAGGATAATCAGCAGCGCATTTGCTTGAGGCAAAGCGCATCACATGAGACTGAGGCTCAGTCCAACCATCACAAAGCATTTGGGCTTTAAAACGCTCTCCTTCAAGAAGCTGGTGTTATTATAGGGTAAAGAGCAGGGCATGGGATGGGGTTTCCAGTCCCCTGTGCTATGCAGGCACCTTGCGGCTTCATTTTGTCCCTGGTGCACTCGCCAGACACTTTGGTCGTGATGAAGCAAATCGAGCTTTTGTGTCCTCCCTAATAGCCTGAGAGTCCCGTCGAGTCTGAGCACTTTACAGACCGCCTTTATGGGAGGAGAGCAGCTTCATCTTTATGACACTAATGGAAAAACAAGACCTAATGACAGCTAATCCCATTCATTTCACTTACAGGGGTACTTTTGGTGCCAACCACCGTTTATGCTGTCAATTTGGTGTACCTGGCTCTGCCTCGCAGTGCCAATTTCCTGCTCCTCCACACCCCGTATCTGTTAGTTTGAATTTGGGATTGCTGCAAAGCAAATCCAGTAAACCTCTCGCTGGAGAAACCCGGGAGCTGAGAAGAGGACGGTCCACCTGCAGGTCTGGATGCCTTCAGCCGGAGCTTTTCCATGAGCTCTGTGACTCCTAGGCCAACACATGCAGATGGGCTTGTCCCCTGTTATGATCACATTTTCCATTTGCATTTCAAGACAAGCCAGCGTGGGGAAGGCTTAAGGTTTCTTCCCAAATCCATAGGTTCAGGGAGGGCTCAGTGCTGCGTAGGAGGGAGGACCGGGGAGTCTTGTTTCTCTGGCTGTGTCCGTGCGGCGCATGGGCTGAATGTTTCCTTTGTGGTTTTGTCTGTGAAGGCTTGTGTCTAGCCCTTTGCTCTCGTGCCAGGGAGTCCCGGCACTTCCATCCTGGAGCTGTCTCGCAGGGACAAAGGACATCAGTCTGCGCACAACTTCCCTGGCTCTTGCCTTAGCCCTTCTGACGGTTTTGTGTTTGAGTGGAGCATGGTTAAGTGAGTCAACAAAGAGGTCATTTTTCCAGCTCAGAGTGCCCTAATAAATTAACCAGTGAGGATTTTAATAATACATGAAAGGAGAGAGGTTTGCTGCTTTGGGAAAGGCTTTTCAGTTATCAACGGGGTCACCAGCTGGGGACGGTGGCCACAGGGATTCCAGCAGAGGGAGAGGCGGTGGGCCCCATCCTCCACCGACTGCACATCAGCGCCATTGGGCTGAGCACCATTTAAGCCCATTGATGGAAGTGTTGGTAACAGTTTTCCACACACATTAGCGAGCAGACAGAGGAGCTGCTCTGGTGCTGTGGTGGCACGGAGTTAGCACCTGCCCTCGTACCCACTCCTTTGAGGCCTGAAACGTGGGCTTCAAGCTGGGCTCCTGAGAAGACGAGGCTGTGTGATCAGTCAGGGAGAACAGTAGACTACCACAGTCATGTCTGGGCTTCAGCCACTTTAATGAAGTAATTTAAATTTAAGGCTAATCCGCAGAGGTCCCACTAAATGGTCTCGTTGATCCTGCAGCTCCTCAGCTGTTGTAAAGTGGTTCCCAGCACCTCACCTGATTCATTCCCCCCTTGGCTTCCTTCATTTTATAGAAGTCCTTAAACCAGGCAATCTGTTACCATGTCCTCGGGTTATTTCTCTGCCTCGTTCAGCCAGATTTGTGGCCATCCTTCAGGGCAGACTAGGAATATTTGATGTCAAGAGCCTGTTGTCACTGTGTTGTTGGTTGGCTGGGAAACAGGAATGACTGGAAATCCTGCAGCTTCCCATATCTACTACTGCAGGAGCTTCTGTAGGCCTCACAGCTCTAATTTTGTATCAGGAATAGCGTAACCAACAGGACCAGGGAGGTGATCGTCCCCCTGTGCTCTGCTCTGGTGAGGCCGCACCTCGAGTGCTGGGTTCAGCTTTGGGCCCCTCACCACCAGAAGGACATCGAGGCCCTGGAGCGTGTCCAGAGAAGGGCTCCGAAGCTGGGGAAGGGCCTGGGACACAAGTCCTGTGAGGAGCGGCTGAGGGAACTGGGGGGGTTTGGGCTGGAGAAGAGGAGGCTCAGGGCAGACCTTATTGCTCTCTGCAACTGCCTGAAAGGAAGGGGTGGGGAGCTGGGGGTCGGCCTCTTCGCACAGGTAACCAGTGACAGGACCAGAGGGAATGGCCTCAAGTTGTGCCAGGGGAGGGTCAGGTTGGAAATGAGGAGACATTTCTTCTCAGCAAGAGCGGTCAGGCATTGGGACGGGTTGCCCAGGGAGGTGGTGGGGTCCCCGTCCCTGGGGGTGTTCAAGGCAAGGTTGGATGTGGTGCCTGGGGACATGGTTTGGTGGGTGACAGTGGTGGTAGGGGGATGGTTGGACCAGATGATCTTGGAGGGCTTTTCCAGCCTTAATGATCCTGTGATTCTGTGACATAAGCATTGTTATTAAGAGTAGTTTGGTTTTGGGTAGGCCATCTTCTCATTCATTTGACTGTCTCATCTCTGCTGGCTAAACCATGCTCGTGTTTATCAAGTCACTTCTTATGCACTTGAGTTCCCAAGGCCAAAGAGACTGTCGTGTGCTCAGGAACATGCTTTGTCTGCTGGCAGAAAGCAAGAGGTAGGGCAGCCATTTGATTAATAAAGTGCCCCCTCCTGAGAAAGCCTGCACCAGTGTCTGAGCCTGCGTCTGAGCATCCTTATAGTAAAGAAACTTTTCCTAATTTTTTCCTTAAATTCCTGAAATGTTTCATCTACAAGATTCATCAAGTTCATCTCAAGTTTCATCTGCACGTTTCATCTAGTAAGCGAACCCATCACTGAAGGGCCACGGAGAGATTTGAAGGTCTGGTACTTGAGGAAGAGGTGGGCAGAGCAGTACAAAAAATTCCTGCAGGGAAATTCATGGATTGAGTTTCCCTGCAGCAGTCTTGTTTCCTCTCCACCGAAGTGTGGGAAAAGAACACAAAAGATTTGCAGATACGGGGCAAAAGGGACCAGGTTAACCCAGAATAAGGGAGTTCCTTCCAAACCAGAAGGCAGAAGAAATGTTCAGAAAAGATGCTCCGGGTAGCAAAAGGCCAAGAATAATCCTGGGCCAACCAGTAGAGCCCGCAGCCCTGTTAGTGGCAGGTCAGTTATAGGATAACGAGGGCAGCCCAGACAGCCCTGCACACATGGCAGGTGAATTAAAACCTGGCAGATTCCAGAAAGATGTCGTTCTCTTTTGTGGCTTTTCTTTGTGCTGATTTTCAGGGATTAATGCTAGTTCTCAGCATTTTTATAAGTGAAACGGATCTGATGGCTCCTGCGGGGAGATGCTGCCAGTGGCACAAAGGGTAATGAAGCAGTAAATGTTGAAGACAAATTCGTCAGATGGAGCAGTCTGGATCACTTGGCAAGCAGAGCCGATTTAAACAAAATGTGTTAGAATACAGCCCTGTGCAAAGTTGTACATCAAAGGAGAAGAAATTAAAATTGTTCCTATGGAAAGGTGCAATGAATCACCAAATGCAGGGATTTTCTGGGTTTAGTAGAAAGAAACTGCATGAGCAGCTCCTGACATGAGTGAGGCTGCAGCAGAAACAGCTACTGTGACCTTTGACGTCTAAATAAAGGGGTAAAAGGTGCATTTATTTCTCCTTATGTACAGCAACAGCAAGATGTATTAGACTAGCTGCCTACTAATGTTGATGCCAAAGGGTAAGAAAGGGAACATGAAAGTATTGCAGAAATGGTGTTTAGCACAGAAAATGCCTAGGCTGGCAGCTGGTTAGTTTTCAGAAGAGCTGAGGGGTTGGAGTACACAGGTAAATGTGATATTTTCTCCCAGTGAAGGTGCTAAGGATCCTTCAGTCTGCTGGAGAAAAGCATCGCAAGAGCCTGCTGTGAGATGCCAAAGCCGCAAAGTGATAAATTGGAAGCAACCCTGCTTCTTTCCTTTCCTTTTTTTTTTTTTTTTTCAGAGATGATGACTTAATATAAAGACAAACAAGTGATTACCGGGTTTCATGTGAACATAAAGAGCATCTGATTTCTAGAAGAGATCAGTTTATGGGCATAGCGTCATTGAATAATTCAGGTTGGAAGGGACCTCGGGAGACCTGAGCAGGGTGAGCTGGTTCCCTGGACAAGTTCAACAGGCTTGAAACAAGAAGTCCACTTAGTTTGGCTGTGCAACAAGTGAAATTTGTCCCCTCGTGTTATGCAGGTCTAGGGTTGTCCCCATGTACACCCCAATATGCCTGTGCTGTCTGTGAGCGTCTCCTGGAAAGTGGAAAATCCTTCAGCAGGTTTCAGTGGGGCCTGACAGCAGGATGAGATAATTAGGTATCTACCAGTTTCATCTAAAGGAGAAGAAAAATCCGCTTTTAACCCAGGAAAGGCTTTCTCAAGAGCCTGCACATTATGAAGCACCAGGGAATCCACTCGTTAGGTAGCCCTTTCATACTGCAGGAATAAACCCCACTGCCCCAAACCAGCTTAGCCATGAGAAACCAGCTCATGGGTGAGTGCCATGGAGCTGTCTTTCTCAGGCTTTTGACTCTGTTTCTCTTTTCCCTCCTTCATTTGATGTGTTTGTCCCCACAGTCTCCTGTTTCTATCTTGCCAAAATACCAACCACACCTGCGTTTCCCAGAGCAAATCCAGGGCAGCATGTGAATCATAAAATCACAGAATCAATAAGGTTGGAAAAGCCCTCCAGGATCATCTGGTCCAACCACCCCCCTACCACCAATGTCACCCACCAAACCATGTCCCTAAGCACCACGTCCAGCCTTTCCTTGAACACCTCCAGGGATGGTGACTCCACCACCTCTCTGGGCAACCCGTCCCAATGCCTGACCGCTCTTTCTGAGAAGAAATGTCTCCAAAGTTGCAATGGTTGGGCTCTTCCAGGAGGGCCAAAGTTGACAACGGTGCCTCCCTTGCTCTTTCCAAGCCTGCCATATATGAATATCCTTAGAGGGTCAAACCCAAGTCCATCAATTTTTGGGTGTTGTGCAGTGGTCAGTAAGCAGGTGTCTAGAGAAGACTACATCTTCCACCTCCTCCTCCTCCTCCTCCTCCTCCTCCTCCTCCCCCTCCTCTTCCTCCTCCTCCTCCTCCTATTTTCACTTTTGTCAACCATTTTCAGCACAGGGATCTCCTGTACTACACGTGATGGCACCTAGTAACTTTCAGGTGACTTCCCTTCCACGCTCTTCTTCAGTCTCCACTTGTGGCCAGCTAAACTTGAAGCCTCCAGAAAATCCTGCAGCAAGGAGTCCCACGGATCGTTTCTGCATTGCTCAAATTAAAGTCTCCTTCTGTGTGTCCCGAGCTTGGCTCCCGTTATCTTTGGTGATGTCCTGTCATCCTTGAGTTAGGCAGGAGCGGGCAGGTCATCTCTACCACCTTCTCCCTGCCATTATTGGTTTCCTCAGCCAATTCCTCTGTTTTTCTGTAGTTTACAGACACAATAGGGCTGCTTCTCTTGCCCCTTTACCTGAAATATCCTCAAATGCTTCTTGTGTTTGCATTACTTTTCATCCGGGACAGCTGCAGGAGGAGCACTGAGCCATCTCCTCTGGGTGCGGTTGCTTCACGCACGCTCAGGAGGTGGTTGCTCACTCCTTGGACATTGAGTATTCCTCTTCCCTTCTCTCATCCTCCCCAGAAAAGTTCCCCACACTCTGGTAAAGCCCACTGAAATGTGAGGTCTGGGGCACATCCCAAGAATTCGCTGTTGTCACCATTTCATTTGTGAGAGGCCTGGGTTTGGTTCAGGCTGCAGTGACTTTGGTCCAATTAGAATAATCTTAACCGGTTCATAGAAGACGTCGGTTTAATCAAAGACAATATATATGGGTCATGATGTCTGCCATTTGTCACGGTCAAAGGAGAGCCCCTTGCCCCTGCAGGAGTAGATCAGTACCTTGAAGATGTTGAGCCTTCTCTTTCCTCCTGTATTTAGGGAGCAGAAGGTGTCTTCTGGGTCTGGAGGATATCCCGGTGGTCCAACCCCCTAGTACCCCTAAATGTGCATCCCCACTAGATTCAGAGAACATTTGGGCAGGGATAAATGGCTTTGTTTCCTCTGAAAGGGAGTCAGTTCACACACACTAAAGACTCTTAGACTTGAACCAGCACCCAGAAGCAAGCACATGTTTTTGTGTGTCAAAAAAATGATTATTGCTGTGAGCAAGAGGCTCGGGCAAGCACGTGCACCTTGACCACAGCTAGAAATACACTAGACATGAAAAGGGGTAAATCTCCACAAGGAAAAGGCCACAGAGAAAAAGTTATTGGAGTCAAAGATCAAGGGAGTGTTTTATTGGCCTGAGAGCCAGAAGATAAAGTCCTTTCCTCACTTCTGCTAAAGATTTGGGTAGCCCTGGCTGGGTTAGCGCTCTCCTTTCATTCCTGGTCTGCCTTTTCTCTTCCAGTCTGGCATCTCTGAGCTAATGCTATTTCTCACTGTGCGGAGCCTGGTACAAAGCAGCCCAGATTTTGGATAGTTTCTCATGTTGGGGCTACCATGGTAATGTTTCCTTGACAAAAGAGCTATGACAAGGAAAGGTGAAGGTCCAAATTCTTTTTCAAAGGCATGAGGATGTCCAGTTCCCACGGTATTCCCAGGGGTTGGGGGATATTTTCCAGAGGGTTTGTGGGAATGTATTGGGAGGGGTAAATTTCACCAGAGCAATACTAAGCTCTGCAAAACGTCATGTAACTGGACCTCAGGCTGGATCCTGCATGTCTGGGTGGAACTTTTGGCAGCTGGGAACACCACGCTACCCACCTCACTCCCAACTGACCTCCTGGTGATATGACCATTTTTCTCAAAAAAGGAGTTGGGCACCACGACGCTGTTCTGATAATGTTTAAAAATTGCAGTTTTGTCCCAGCATCTCATTGTTGAAGAGGTTTGTCCAACTGGCAATGGTTACAGACTAGGAGAGCATATAGAAGTGATTCAAAATTAACAAGCTTTGGAGTTCTTCTAAAATTGGAAATCATCCTTGGAAAGGTAAACCCACCCCAAATACCCCATTTTAAGCCAGAGAAACCAGGAGCCAGTCCTTTAGATGATGGGAGAAACTTCCTGACACTTTGCTATCACCTTCAGCCCCACGATACCTCCTGCTGATCATCTCAAACCTAACAGCAGGTACTGATTTTTGCTTCTCATAAGGCTTGTCAAACACTGAAGAGGTTCAGTATCATCACACTGTAAGACCCTTTTCCTGCATTCTTTAAGTGAACGAATTAGTGTGCCAAGGGCAGAGGGAAGGACACGGCTCTTATTCCTCTCTTCCATCTCTATCTCCATCCTCCTTCACCTAAGAGGTGGAGGGCAGAGCAGTTTAATTATAGTATTGACTCCAAAAGCTGACACAGGTGCCTGCCTCCCAGATGATCAAAACTAAGCCTCAAGTTGTCTTTTTCAACTTCTTTTCTCGGTTCAAAAGTATTGCTTTCAATCCGCTTGGCTTTGTAACACGAGCCGTGCTTGGGATTTGAGTGCTAATGGGTAAAAGCATCCCTGCAACATGTTTTGTGTGGGCAGAGACTAGCATATGTTCACCAGACATCGGCATGCCAAGTCTGGGGTAGGCTCTGTGGGGCCAGTGCAATGTGATTTTTTGGGGCAGAACCCTATTTTTGTGGGAGCGATTTGGGGCAGCCCAAAGCTAGGGGCAAGGGAAGGAAGCATCAACAGTGCTGTGGGATTTATTTTGCTCTTGCGAAGGCCTCCTGCTCTCTCTCACACCCTCCAATGCCTGCTTCAGGGAAAAAGAGACAGTGACAGCAGAGGCTGCCCAGAAAGCTAGAAAAACTCGGTCTCGGTTATCAAAGTCATTTGTTTGTGCTGAGTTCCCATGTCCAGCCCTGCTTGTGTAATGGGCCCCCATCTCTGCCAACTGGTTCTCATATCCCGCCGGGAAAGCACTTATCAGAGCCTGATACCAAAGTCTCAGGAGGGGAAAAATCTCCAAGCAGTTTGCTTTTTCTTCCAGAAACCCCAAGTTCAAAAAGCAAAGTAAACTCCTCTCTGGCTGCTCGTGTGCTTGTGCCGTGCGTGTTGACTTCTGTCGGTCTGCCCACGGGCAGCTCTTACTATGGACCATTGACCTGGGGAGGGAGAAGGGAGATGAAATGGATGTCTTAAAGGAAGGCAAGCTGTGGTGGGGAGTCCAGAGACTGCTGTGGGCTCTGGAGCAGCACTGTGTGCTTCCTGAAGAGAAATGGCCCTGGGGGTCCTGGTGGGCACCGGGTGGAACGGGAGGCAGCCACGTGCCCTTGACGCTCAAAGGCCTCGTGGTCTTTTGGGCTGCCTGGGGCAGAGCAGGGCCAGCAGGCCGAGGGAGGTGATCCTTCCCCTCTGCTCAGCGCTGCTGAGGCCGCCCCTGGAGCGCTGGGCCCAGCGCTGGGCCCCCCAGCACCAGCACGAGCTGGGCACCCTGGGGAGAGCCCAGCGCAGGGCCCCCGAGGTGCCGAAGGGCCTGGAGCACCTCTGCCGTGAGGAGAGGCTGCGAGAGCTGGGGCTGCTGGGCCTGGAGCAGAGGAGGCTCCGGGGGCTGCCAGCCATGGCCACCAGCACTGCCGGGAGGTGCCAAGAGGCCGGAGCCAGGCTCTGCTCAGGGGTGCCCAGGGCCAGGCCCAGAGGCCCCGGGCCCAGCCTGGAGCCCAGGAGGTGCCCTCTGCCCCTCAGGAAGCACTGCTGGGCTGGGCGGGTGCCGGAGCCCTGGCACAGGCTGCCCAGAGAGGGGCTGGGGGCTCCTCCTTGGGGATCTCCAGCAGCCGCCTGGACGTGGGGCTGGGCCCCCTGCTCGGGGTGGCCCTGCTGGAGCAGGGCTGGCACCACAGGGACCCGCAGCTGCCCGACACCACCAGCCACACAGGGTCCTGTGAAGACATAATCCTTGTCTTCAATCCATCATAGAAATGTAACTATAGTGTCATAGTAACTGTGTGACAACTATAGTGTCATAATACGACAAATATAATACCACATAATAACCACCTGCAGCATCCTGTTTGGTTTTCTCAGCCCCTTGTCCCTGCCAGCCATGACAGAAGAGGCAGTGAGGTGCAAGCCAGCATCTGCCCTGCTCCAGCACTGGTGATGGTAAGGGCTGAGCTCAATGCAGCTCAGTTCATCACTTGCATTGCTGGTGCCCAGGATTCCATGCCACCACCCTGCCTCTCACCCCAGCATCGAGTCAGGATGCCGCAAGGGAGATGCAGGGGCTGGGAAGCACCCCTGGGACCCACACTGACAAAAACAAAGCACCTTGAGGCCAAACATGAAGAATCCCTTTAGCTGCCCTAGCTTCTGGACCAGACCCAGACTAAACAGTTGGATGGAGACTCAGTGCATGGCCCTTTGGGGCCCTGGTGATATCACCCAGAGCCTTGCTTTTGTAGGACGCGTTCCCTTTCGCTCTTCTGTTTTGCTGCTCTGATCCCCCTAAGAAGGGTGTGCTGTGGTGGGGGGAAGAAATTTCGGCTAGGAATAACAGAGAGAAATACAGAGCAGGGCTGAATAGCAGGAAATACTTCCAGATAACAAAATCTGTGACAGGGCAGCAGGGATACGGTGGAGGCCCCGCACATGAACTATCTGCAGCCAGCCCCAGGGCAGGAGCTGGGCTCCAGTTCTCTCCTCTAAACCTCTCACTTTCCTGGCACCTTATGAAAAAGGAATCACCCAGAAAAGTCTCCTTTACTCAAGGAGAGTTTGAAAATGACTGTGCTGCCCTTTCTCACATGAAATGGACATGTAGCAGGGTGCTGTGCCAGCCCCACATTGGGTTTTAGGGTGTGAGCAGGCTCATCGGGTCTCTGTACAGCAAGTTCAGCATGTATCAGTTCCTCACTGGGAGCTGGATCTAGTTATGGAAAAGTCATTTAGATTCAGAGATAATTTAGGTTGGAAGGGAGCTCAGAGCTCTCTGGCCCAACCTCTCACTCAAAGCAGGGCCAGCTTTGAAGTTAAGGCCAACTCTGAAGGTAAATCATGTTCTCCAGGCCTTGTCCTGGCAGGTTTTGAATGTCTCCAAGGCTGGACATCCCTCACATCTTTTTTGTCCTACCACTCATTGTGAAATATTTTCCTTCCATCTAATGGGAACTTTCCATCACCTCTTGCACTGTCCCCATGCATCTTCCAGCAGAGTTTGCCTCCATCTTCTCTACACTCTGTGGGTAGGAGCACTTCCAGCCCATAATGGGGTTTCCCCAGTGCCCCTCTTTCTCAGACAGTCCCAGCTTGTCTGACAGTGTAAGTAAAACCTCACTATTTGGTATTTTGTTTTTCCACCCCATCCCAAACCAGGCACTCCAGCATCCCAGCAGAAAAGCAGTCGGTTCTCTCACGTCACCCAGGGACATCTTTATTTTCCTAAGATCGACAGCACAGCATTGAACTCTTGAAATCTTTCCAACCAGAGAACTCCCCTAAAGTAAATACCAAGGGAAGTGCTTTCCACATTGTGTCACTGCTTTGTTGCCCTTCGCAGAGCCGAGCACAGCTGTGGGGAGCGAACGTGGATACAATGGCTCTGCAGCTCCCATCTCTGTGGGTAGAAGTCATCTCAAGCCATTTCTTCCCCCGTAACAAAAATTTCTGATGGCAGGAGCTGGGTTTGAAGCTTTTGTATTTTTTAATGATCTTCCAAATAGGTTTTAGTCCTAAAAACCTCCTTAAAATGCAATCCCAGCCAGCTGTAAGAGTCACTCGGTGCAGGAAGCCCTGTGCTGGCCATGCCACCCCAGGGTGGGTTTCGCACGTAGCGATTCGGTGCGTGCTCCAAAGACTAATTACGCCTCTGACGATGGGAGAAACCCCCAGGAGGGAAGGCTTGACAGTCTCAGACACACACAAGGATGAGGTTTTTTTATTTCTATTAATTCCCTGGCTCCCCGGTGAGCCGAGGAGGAGTCGCCGTGCACCCCGGCAAGGCTCCCTGTGCCCTGCAGGCTCTCGCTGCTGCAGCTCGGCGTTATTAACGCTGTCAATCAAAGCCTCCCCCAAAGTGATGCCGCTAACGAACTCGCCGTGAACTCGGCCGCCGCAGACGTGTGATTAGCCGGGATCAGCACGGCGGGGCAGCCCGTCTCGCAGGCGTGCGGCTGGTAGCGGGCTCTGGGACACGGCGGTGCTCAGCCAAGGTCTCCTCCATCCTTTTTTTGGTGGTCCCAGGGCTGGGACCTGCTCACAAAGTTGCGTTGGTGCACTGAAGGGCCCTGTGAGCAGGCAACAGGTGAGGAGAAGGTGCCTGAAGAGTTTGGGGGGGTGGATTTGGAGGGGGGCTCAGGCTCATTTGCTCTCAGGCTTGAGGACGTTAGGGTCAGATGGCCGCGGTGGGGCTCCGAGGTACCTGGCAGGGGCAATTCACAAGCAGCACAATTACTGAGTGGGTTTTCCTCGCTCCTTGCTCCTTCTTGCAAGCCTGTCTTTTTCCAAGATGTATTTATCTCCTTTGAGTTAGCACTAACGCAGGGAGGGGAGAGGCTTTCTTGCATGAATAATAAAACCAGCATCCTCCTGTCCGTCAGATGAGATAACAAGCCTGCAGGGACACGGACAAAGACGACATTATCATACAGGTCACCAGCAGGTTATTCTACAGTTCTCCTCTTCTGAGCTTCGCTCCATGCTGCAGGTAGCACGGCTGCAGTAGGTGACAGTGTCCCTTCTGCAGGGTGGATGGGACAGGGTGGTTGGGAAAGGCTCAGCCCCAGTTGCAACCAGTGCTGTTGTTGCAGGTGACAAAACCAAGAGCACCACCAAGCACACCAAGGCACCCAAAATGACTCAAAAGCCATCTGAGAGTGGCACTGTGCGTGTCCCCATGAAACCCCCATCCCTATCCCCCTTTCCCAGGGATGATCCTGCCAGGATGCTAAAATTGGAGGCAGACAAGGGGGGACAGCTTGGGCTTCCCATGCACACAGTAGCATCCTCACCAGCATCTGGGGGACCGTGGGGCAATAGCTGGAGCTGTTCTGTGCCCGTGGTTCTTCTGGTCTGTGGCAAATCTGGGGCACCAGGACCTGCTTGCCCCTCTGCTGGGTTTGCTGCTCGAATCGCTCAGTCCCTGCTTTTATCTCGGTGTGAAAAATTTGCCCAACATCACAGCTCAGTCGCTTATCCCACATGCCAGCTCAGATTAGGTGCTGTGATTTGTGTCAGATCAGATTTTGGCAGGCTTATTTCACACTGGCAGTGTGCTGCGCTGCCGGGGACAAAGGTGGTGGGGGGGAGGAGGAAGAGCAGGGCAGAGATATTTCTGGGGAAAGATTCCCTTTTCCTTTCCTTTCCTTTCCTTTCCTTTCCTTTCCTTTCCTTTCCTTTCCTTTCCTTTCCTTTCCTTTCCTTTCCTTTCCTTTCCTTTCCTTTCCTTTCCTTTCCTTTCCTTTCCTTTCCTTTCCTTTCCTTTCCTTTCCTTTCCTTTCCTTTCCTTTCCTTTCCTTTCCTTTCCTTTCCTTTCCTTTCCTTTCCTTTCCTTTCCCTTAGCCTTCATACCATTTTCTCTTCCATTTTCTCTTCCAAATATTGTCTGTGCGGGGCTTTCCACTGCTACCAGACAGACCACAGAGAACTAGAGAAGTCGTGGGTCTTGTAACAGAGACAAAAAGGGGAACTGCGGTGGCATCACTGGCCTTGCTTGCAGCATTTCCTCCTATTTTTTCCCTAAAAGCTGTAAATTCTGGATCCTAGTTGCTGTGTTTTGTGTCTTTTCTACTGCAACTTCTCAGCTGCAAAGAAATGGCTTGGTGTTATTAGGAAGAAGCTAACGGGGCATTTTAGAGCTAGAAAAAAAAATGTTCATGGGTTTGTTTCCCAAAGATTTGGCTAATCCATTTTGAGGAGATGGACTAGCAAATTATTGCTGCTGCCTGGGGAAACCCTTTTTCCCCTGAACCGGCCAGACACAGCTCCCTCGTGTGTGTATTTCTTCATCTAGGAGCAGCTGTCTGAAAAGAAGTGGGTGAGCATCTCCCAGACGAAACCAAAACCTGCCAGCCCCGCAAGTCCTCTTGCTAAGCAATTTGCTGCTCCACTGCACTTGGAAGCCTGCACTGAAGCTTTTTTCCCAGCACCGGCAGCCAGATTAGGAATCGGTGCAAAACTAATTAGGTTACACATCTCAAAGACACAAACAAAAGCTATTTTTAAGCCTTTGGGAAGCACGATGCAAATAATCACAAGGGGTTCTTTCCTTTATTTAAACCACCGAGTTCTCCAGAGCTGTAGGATCCTGATGGAGTTGGGTGTCCAAGATCTAGCTCGTGCCCCATCACCTACGGGTGAAGCCTCGTGGGGCTGTTGTCACCTCGTGGGGAGCATCGTGGAGGTCCCAGCACCTCCCTGAGGCTCCTTGCTGCCTCTCTTGGGTTGTCAAAGATGTTTGTGGCTGTCGGTTCTTCCTTCTTAGGGATGTCATGTGCTTTCTCATGCCCTAACCTCGCATCATCATATGAACCCAAAAACTGGTGATTTATGAAAACAATAAAATAACAAACATCCATCGCTGGGGCAGGATGGTGGGGGTGACACCTGCTGCCGTGGTGTCCTTTGGTGCAAAACGAGGTCTGCGTCGAGTAATTCGGGATCACAGGCAATACCCTGCATCGCCCTGCTCATCCACAGGGGCCGTATCCAGCCCGTGTTGGTCAGGCACCTGTTTCCCATGACCCCGTTGAGCTAAATGTTTTTGGTGAGCTTTTGTTGGTGCCCAGCAGTTTTTACAGAATCACAGAATCATCTAGGTTGGAAGAGACCTCCAAGATCACCGAGTCCAACCTCTGACCTAACACTACCAAGTCCTCCACTAAACCATGTCACTAAGCTCAACATCTAAACGTCTTTTAAAGACCTCCAGGGACGGTGACCCAACCACTTCCCTGGGCAGCCCATTCCAATGCCTAACAACCCTTTCGGTAAAGAAGTTCTTCCTAATATCCAACCTAAACCTCCCCTGGCGCAACTTTAGCCCATTCCCCCTCGTCCTGTCACCGGGCACGTGGGAGAATAGACCAATTTAGTAGCAAAGCTGTCATTTTATTCAATAAGAATTTTCATGGACCAGTGCTGCCTCTCTCCATCACCTTCCAAGGAAGCCCTCAATCTCAAAGTAAATTTTTTAGGGACTATGCTTAGTTGGATCATCACGTCCTTACAACATGGGAGCTCAGCCTTCCGCAAGGCAGCGTAGCTCTGCAATGGGGAGCGGCGGGATGGATGGGCTCAGCAGCTCAAAGGGGGGTTCATCCCGCAGGTACTGGGATGCTCATGCAGGTCCCACCCCAAAAAACCCTCCTGTGAAGCTACACCTGCCTGATTCTCCATATAACACGGAACTTGTAGCATTTAGTACTTTATCTTTGTGTCTCCCAACTGTTTTTGAAAAGTTTGGGGCAGTGCAAGGGATCAAGTGCAAGATGACCGTGTGTTCAACTTGCCCGGTCACATATTTAGTCCAAAATGCTCTGACGGGCCTCGAACTTCCGTATTCAACCCCCAGCACCGGGGCTGATGACTGGCATTTCTTTTCCAAGGGCTGCCCTACCTAGACATCGATAATAACCTTTTCTTTGCTAAGGAGCTTCCTATGTACTCGGGAGCAGAAGATGCTGAAAAACAAATGAAGCCTGGATTCTCCCCTGGCATTATTCCTGATATTTAAAAAGCTGAACCGGTTTCCCATTGGTTTTATTAGCCTTTCTGTCCTGGTATTTAAACAGAGATGGGATCAGCGTGCTCGGTATCTGCAGATGCTCCCCTCTTAGGGTTTTTCTGATGGACAGGGTACCAGGGCGCTGCGTCCAAAGCTCCTGGGCTCCTCTAAGCTGCTGAAAGGCATTTTGGCAGTTTGTCATTGAGGAACGAAGGCTATTCGGGTCCTGAGAGTGTGGCTGAGCTGTAGGGTGGGAGCAGGGTTGCTCTAAGCCTCAGGACTAGCACTTCTCAGGGTCATTGAGCCATTAGGATTTGCATACCTAACCAAATAACCAGCGGGATTTGGGTCTCGAAGTCCTGGGTCTGTGCGCTGCTGGTATGGATGCCCAGTCCCAGAGCATCCTGGGGTGGAAAGGGGACATCCACCTGTGTCACCCCACGCACGGCAGTGGTTTTGTGGCCCTCATGGCTTGAGCAGTGGGGTTGATGCTCCCTCTCTGCTTGGTTTCAGGCATGGAAGAAACGCTGGTTTGTCCTGCGCAGCGGTCGGATGAGCGGCGACCCCGACGTCCTGGAGTACTACAAAAATGACCACTCCAAGAAACCTTTACGCGTGATCAACCTCAATTTCTGCGAGCAAGTGGACGCGGGGCTGACCTTCAACAAGAAGGAGCTGCAGGACAGCTACATCTTTGACATCAAGACCAGCGACAGGACCTTCTATCTGGTGGCCGAGACTGAAGACGACATGAACAAGTGGGTTCGCAGCATCTGCCAGATCTGTGGCTTCAACCAGTCCGAGGAGAACACAGGTACCGTGTCCACAGCCAAAATATGTCCTGTCCCGTCCTCCCTACAGGACCTCTTTCAGTCAGACTCATGGGAGAAGGGTGCAGCCCCGTGCAAGGCTGGGGTCTGGCTCATCTCTGGATGAATACACAGGGAACCTCCACGAGGGTGTCCTACCTTTGGCAGCCAAAGCAGAGCAGGCTTTGCCCCTCTAAGCCACCCAATTTATTTTTTTCCCCGTGACTGTAGACTTCTGAGCCTCTGATGAGAAGTTGGTGGGGTTTGGGGTGTCTTTTAGCTGCAGCTTTTGTCCTCATCCATCACCAAAGTCCCCTTAAGAGTCATGGGATTCAGCGGTGAAAATCCCCCTTGTTCAGAAGTTTCAGCCCCTTGGTGGGGCGGGGTGTGGTGAGAAGCTTTAACGGGACCGTGTCCCTCCTCCTGCTGTGGTTGTCCCCAGCACCAACACTGTGTTGTGTGAAGGACACCCGCATCCTCCTCACCTGATTCCCCTTCTCCTGGGACACACTGGGGGAGCCTTGGGTGGGAGGAGGTAAATGTTGGGTGGTTTTGTGCAGCAGCAGGAGCTGTTCCACCACCCAAACCCAGCTTTGCTTTGGCAAGCTGCTGCCTCAAGTGCCACTGAGCCACCTCCACGTCCCCAGCATGGCCTGGGGACCTGCACGCCCACCCCACCGGGGCTGTTCCTCAAAACGGTGCCGCCAGCTGCCATCTCCTGCTCCTCAAGGGCTGCCCAGCTTGCTCAGAGGCACCGTGAGGGCTCACATCCATCCTGAACAGCACGGGATGGGGCTGAGCACCTTGGGTGCAGCCCCGCAGTCCCGCTATGCCTGGTATCAGCTGTGGGCATCTTTGCTTTATCTCATCCATGGCTTTATCTCATCTGTGGCCTTATCTCGTCCACGGCTTTATCTCGTCCATGGCTTTATCTCATCTGTGGCTTTATCTCGTCCGTGGCTTTATCTCGTCCCTTTATCTCGTCCATGGCTTTATCTCGTCCGTGGCTTTATCTCGTCCGGGGCTTTATCTCGTCCGTGGCTTTATCTCATCTGTGGCTTTATCTCGTCCGTGGCTTTATCTTGTCCGTGGCTTTATCTCATCTGGGCTTTCCCCAAGCCTCAAGCCACGCGTTGGAGGAGCTCAGCTGGGCCTGCGAAACCAGCCCAGCGTCTGCTGCCAAAGGAGGTGGCTGCCAGAAGGTGCCAGTGCCATGCTGAGAGCCCTTTCCTCCCAAACACCGCGCCGCGTTCGTCCTCGCAGCATACAGGATAAACCCTCTCCGGGCGTTACTTTTCTCCCGTCTCACCCCGAATAAAAGATCTTCAGATATCAGCCTTGCAAAAAGGGGACCCCAGCCTCGTGCTCCGCCTGCATAACGCTCCCCGTAACGACGTCCAGCCTGCATCTGTTTCAGTCCAGCACGGAGCAGCTGCAATCTGCTGAAACCCTGCCAAGATCCCGTCGGGCAGGACGGCAAACAAAGCATCGCGGTGGCGCGCGGGCGATCTTCCCCCACTGACGCATTAAACGGGACGTCACCTTGGCAATGGGCGTGCGAGCGGCAGAAAGGATCCTCGATAACGCCACGAGCACAATCTCGCAGGGAAAGGTCAGGCTGAATAAATGACATCCCGTTGCGACGCAGTCGTCGGGGTTTGGTGAGATCGTAGGCACCTTTTTAAGAGCTCTGCATTTTCCGTTCTGCCTGCGTTCGGCTTGGGGGGGAAACTTTTTTTTTTTTTCCTTCCCGTTTAGGAAAATGAGCTGCCAGCGCGGGGACAGCGGGATCGATACCGGGCTTCGGTGAAATAGAAACCTGGGCATCAAAAGGGAAAACAATCTCCTGCCTGCAAGTCCATCTGTCCCAAAGGGAACCGAGGAGTTGTTAGACTGCAGGGATCCAAACGCTGTTCCCCGTGGGACCGTGGAGTGACATCAGCAAAAGAGGAACAAAAATCCCTGCTTGTAACAAAATCACAGCTCGCTTAACGCTGGAGGGAAAGTACCCACTTGAAACAGTACCCGGCTGCCAAAGCGCAGTTTTCTGAGTCAGCTGCGAGCGAGCCTGCGGCGGAGAATGCAGCAGATGTGTCCAGATGCTGCAGAAAGAGGGAGCATGAATTATTCAGGGCTGGGGCTTCGCTTTGGTGCTCGCCGAAGCGGTGACCTCTGGAAGGAGCCTTTCCTTTGCCGTTGCTGCTAACCGATGCTGCCCGCACGTCCCGGTGCCCAGGGCTGTCCCTCCCCGGGGGGCAGGACCCCGCACTTCTCCTCGTTGAACCCCACGAGGTTCCTGGCAGCTCACCTGGCCATCCTCTGGTGGCTAATTTGGGAAATCCCTCTGGATTTCCGAAATTAAATCACGTTTGTGCCGGGCTGGGTAACACCCAGGGCTCAAGGCTGAGCTTGCAGGCTCACTGCAGCCTGGTGGTAAGAGTCAGGAACTGGATGCCCCAAAAATGGAAGGAAAAGCTAACCATCAGAGGCAGGGATAGCTCCACGGTAATTATACCCGTAAATTACCTCCACCACCATCCCAGCAGACAGGCGTAATGAGATCAGAAACCACTGGGGAAGCTCCCGTGGGCATCTTGCAGGTTGTTCCCGTTCCCGGGGACACGGCACCCGTGGCTGCAGCACCCTAACCCCAAAGCCTGCCTGGATCTGGCCCTGAAGCTGGGTTCTTCACGTCCTGGCCAGGAGATGTGAAGCTCCATCACCTGCAAACCTTTGCTGAAGCTGTGAACACAGCTGGATTACCTGCTGGGAGGGACACCCCGCATCAGGAGGGACCTCACTTGCTTTTAAGCAGCCCTAAAAGCGGCTGTGATCCCAAAGTGGGACTCACACTGCCCTGCGGGGCTGCAAGTTCCCCTCTGCAGGAAAAAAAAAAAAAAAAAAAAAAAAAAAAAAAAAAAAAAAAAAACACCTTTGCAAGAACCCCCCCCAAAAAAATGGGCAAAGTGCTTTTTGATGCTTCCTTCTGCTGGCAGCGCGACGGGAGGCGGTCGATTTTCTCTCGCTTGGTTTTTACATTAGTCGGTCGTGTCCTGTCTAGACTGGAAGGCTCTGAGGATTAAGACACGGATGGAGTCGAGCACAATTCAACATCGTGCTGCTGCCGCCGGTCGCCAGCTGCGCTACACATCTGGCTCATCAAAAGGGAGCTGGCTGCAGCCTCGGGGACTTAGGTGGAAGCGGAGTCGCGGTCCCGCGGCCGCCCCAGCATCACCGAAGCCTCCTGGAAGGAGCTGCAGAGCAGCGAGATTGCTTTTTCCAGGAGAAGGGAAATGAAATTCACTCCCAGGTGTTCACCCAGCCCCGTGCAGCTCTTTGTTTCTGCTAGCACCTCGCTGCTTTGGTAGCTAATGACCGCTTTCGAACCACACCAGCCTCACAAGGAGGGCAACCCTGACGCTTTCTCCAGCTGGCAGCCAGGGATGTGGCAAAAAAAACCCAAATCCACCAAGATTTTCCTTGCTCTTAGGGTGGGATTCGGGCTGGTTTTGTCCCCTCGCTGGCTTGCATCAGCTTTGCTCTCCGTTGGGTGCCACCGGCGCCCTCGTTTGGGGGGGGTGAATATTTCTTGTTATCCCGTGGCCGCCGGGTTCCCAGGGCCCCTCCGCCGTGGGCTGCGGCAGGCTCCCAAGCTCGTGGGCACCGCGCTGTGTTTCCAGCCATCTGCATTTTCCCTGCCCTAGTGGGCAGGCGGCCAGGTCTCAGCTGCGCACTGTATTTTCTCATGCGCTTTTGTTTGGTGGGGGGAAGAAAGAAGGGGGGGGTGGGGGGGGAAATAAATAAATAAAGGCCGCTAAACATATCTCATCTGCCGTTAACCCTTCCTGGAGCTGCTCTTCCAGGAAGAAACCCCGATGTTTCCTATTTCTGATAGGACTCAGAGCTGCAGCTGTGGCAGCTTATAATTTAATTTCTCCTGGACCAGCGTGCAGTGAGCGTGTCCTCGCAGGGGTCCTGTGCACAGGTCACTTATTTCGGATGGATTAAGAAGTAGGTGCTTTCCTAATTCTGACCCCATTCACCTCCCTGCTCCTTTTCTTTTGCCTCCTCCATGGGGCACAGGCTCTCCCAGGGCTTTGATTCATGGGCACTGATCAAAAACCCGGGGGATTTTAATATTTTATCATGCACTGTGTTACTGCCCTTGTGCTAGAGGTTTTAGCCTGCACTGGAAGGAGAGAGGGGAATAGCTGCAGTGTTTCAGCCCAGTTTGAACGTCTCAGCTCAGCCGTGACGTCTCACCCCGATGGTCAAGGCTTCCCAGCGCTCGTCCTACAGCTTCTCCCTGACGGGCAGCAGCCTGGCCACGGTGAAAAAAATCAGAGCAGAAAGAGCAGCAATGGCTCAGTGGATGAGTGACCGCCCCTGCTGCGAGCTGAAGGCGCTCGGTGAGGCTGAGCGGGGCGTGGGAAAGGGCCGGCGCTCGGCTCCTGCCCCGTGGGCTGCGTTTGGCAGCAGTGGCCTCTCCCTCCCAGCCCGGGCACGCTCGTCCCCAGCCAAAAAGGAGGGTCGTCAAGTGCTTTTTCTTTTCTTTTTTTTTTTGTCATCCGGGAACTTCGTTTCTTTTATCTGTGTTGCCGAGGTGCTCGCAGGGGCCAGCTCCCTCCTTGCTCCACCCGCAAAGCTCGGGGCTGGTGCTGTGCGTCCCGGCTGGGATCAATCCCCAGCGCTCCCCAGGCTTTTACCGGCTCGCCGAGTGCCAGCCAGGGCCGGGCATTAATGTTTAATGGAGAGCTGAGTGTCTCTGCCTGCTAAGTCTGCAGGGCTGATGGTTTCCCAGCTGGGAAGATGGGGACTCGCCTTCCTCCTTCCACTCAGCTTGCTCCCGACCCACAGCATGTGGCTGCTCCTGCTCCCTTCCCTCTTCCCCCCCCCAAAAACATCTCGGTCCCATATCAGGCCAGCGATGCCTCTCGCCCCTCTGGTCCCAGCTTCAATGAGCTCAGGGAGAAAAGCACGGCACTACACAACCCCCGAAGGTTTATTTGGAGGCTGGGAGTTGCCCCAAAGCTCAGCAAGGCACCGGGAGGCCCAAACCAGGGGACAGCCCCAGGGCAGCCCCCGATTCCCGCTGCCTCCACCTCTGCCATGGCCAGGAGGAACGAAACCAGAGGGGAAACCCTAATGACCAGGTACTTCCTTGCTATTGTGCCCGGCACACGCCTGCTTCCTTCCCTGCTCGCACCCTGGATGAGCTGCAAGCCCCGCAGCGGGCCGGGGAGCTCACTGGTGGCCGAGAAATGGGGGCGAGGAGGGAGGTGTGGGGCTGTCCTTGCGTCTCTGAAGGCACCCCAAGCCCCAAGTGCTGTGTTTCGGGATCTGCAGGCAGCACTGCCACCTAAGGGCAGCCAAGCTGGCAGCCAGACTGAGCCCTGCACCCTCAAAATGGGCCAGGACTCGATGTTTCAGCTTCTTTTGACTCGTTTCTTGGCCTTGGCTTTGACTTTGCAGTCTATGGGGCGCTTTGGCAAGCGACGAGCGAGGTTGTGGTTGAGTTGAGCTTGAGCTGTGGTGGGCATGGGGCAGATCTGCTCTGGTTCCTTCCATGTATGTCGTTAACCTACCCAAAGACCTAATTGCCCTGCCCCGTTTGGGACTTGGAGGCGGCCTGCATTGGGATGGCAATTTGGGGGTCCTTGAGCCTCTTCCTCTCACCCTACAGTCCCTATAAATAGATGCAGCCTTTCCCTCGGTGTTCCCATCAGTATTTTCTACGCTCAGCATCACGGAGCTCCTTTTAAGTCACCATATTTCACATCTAGACATCTAGGGGGCATTTGGTCAATCCCACTGTGCATCCCTCCTTCTCCAACGTGTGCTGACTTTGCCTAGCAAGGGAAACAATCGTGGCTGCAGATTCACACGTGGGGATGGCACATCTCAGCCCGTGGCCTGATCCAGCTCGGCTGGAGTGGGGCTGGGGACCCACTGACCCCAACTAACTTTGCACCAGGCTCATTCCTGAACTTCGTTTGCCTGCAGACGCCTGCTTGTCGGAGCCCTAGCCTAGCCCTTAGTCATCCTGCCTCTTTAAATTTGCTCCAAACTTCCCTGACCCTGGTTTTCCTGAGCCACAAACAGCAAGTTATTTTAGGATCTGACACTGTTCAGCTTTTATTTCAGTGTAAACAATACCAGAGATGGAGTGGTCTTGGCACAAAGGAGCAGCTTGAGAGCAGTTAAGTGCCTGCTGACTCCCCCCCCCGCCCTCCCCCCTGCCTTTTTTCCCTCTTTCCCTTTGGAGATGAGCTAGTTCAGGTGCTAATGAGTCTGCTGGAGAGCCGAGAGCCACTGACGACCAGGAATTCGCTCCTGGAAGAAAGAAACAGGCAGAGACCGTTGCGGATTTCTACCAACCCGTCGGGGTCCCCTTGCTGCGATTCCCCTGGCCTTTTGGAGAGGGAGCCGATGCCGTTGGCAGTTGGTTGTAATATGCCCACTTTGGGGGCAAAGGTGGGAAAAGATGTCTGAAATGGGGCGAATCCATTTGCAAAAAAATAATTTTGCACCCTAAAAGTGCCTGTTTCTTTCCCTTGACTCTTCAGAGATTTAGGATCGCTGAGCTCAGGTGGAAACATCCACCTCGTAAACTCCTAAAACCATGTTGAGATGAATCCCATCCATCTCAGGACTGCTCTCTGGGCCTTTGAGATGTTGGAGATGAGGTGGAATCATTTGTCATCGTTTTATTTGCATCAGAGAAGGACCAACCCCTACTATTCTTCCATACCTTTCTTTGCTTGCCATACTCGGCTCTTCATCACGTAGTGTTACCAGAAGTGCTGCAGGACCAGAGCGAAGACCAAGAGCAGATTTCAAGCCCATTCAGGTGCCCAGAAAAAGACCAAAGCAGGGATACAGAGGGCTTTGGAAACCAGAAAGCAAGAGAAAAAGTCTTAAGGTATCTGCATGATTAGGAAGCCTTTGGCTTCAGGGGTTTGATGCCATTGGATACCTGAGGCTTGCAAAGCTGGATCAACGTTTTCTTTAGAATTTGGGAATTTAGGATTTGTTAAACTTTATTTCGGCTCTGGACATTTTGGAGGTCTGGAAAAATCCAGGAGATCTCTTGGCTTTATAATTGCAAAACCATTTTGGGAGAGCCCCCAGCAGAACGGTGCCGGTTGAGCCCCCTGTAAAGACACCCAGCAGCGATGGGAGCTGGCAGAGGACGCAGCTGGGTTTACAGGCAAAGAATCCTCCTCTCCTGCTGCAAGTAATAAAACCATCAACCAGCAGAAAAGAAGATGCATGTCCAGCTTTCAAAAAAGACCGACAACCAAATATTCCAGTCCTTCTTGACTGGTTCCCAGCAGGCGCCCGGTGCGACGCTGTCCAGCCTCTGCTGGAGATAAATATAGAGCTGGAGGGTTGGGACCGTTGGGGAAAATCCTGCCCTTTCCTGGCCAAGGTCCCACTGGGTTCGCTGAGCTAGGGCTGGGATTTGAGCTGGGAGGGGAGGAAGAAATGTCAAGTTCAAGAGTTGTTTTATTTTTTTTAATGTTTTACTAGAGCAGAGCGCATTGCCCAGCCTTCCCAGCAGAGGCTGGCACGCCGTATTCACGCCTCTCAGCCCTGCCCAGGGCTGCCTCCTGGACCAGGTACCCCGAATGAGAAAGCCATTTAAAATAATTCTTCATTTTCTAATTGGCTTTTATCGCTGCAAGCCCTGCACGCATCAGGTCAGCCCCATTAGTTTAATGGGCGCCGAGGAATTTTTAGGCTGACTTAGTGACCGTGGAAAAATGAGCGCGGCAGACGGTATCAGCATCAGATCAGAAAGCAAAACCACGCAAAGCCTTCGAAAAGAAAAACAGCTGATGGGCTTGGAGCAAAGTGACCGGTGAAGGAGCACTGCCTGAGCACAACCAAAGGAGGGAGGGAGGGAAGGAGGGAGGCATTTTGGGCGTCAGCCAGCTGGGAGGAAACTCGCAGTCGGATTTGCCTGTGCTGATATTTCCCAGAAGGGTCCTGGGCTGGGCAGCGTTGGGGTTTGCCCTGCTGCACCCCGTGTCTTCAAAGCCCCAGTTACATGCGTAGGAGATGCAGACGCCCCACACATAGAGCTCAACCCAGGAAAAGTGATTGATGCAGAACCCCAAAACGTGTGCGCGAGCAAGTTGGAGGATGAGGGAGGAAATCAGTGACCTTTGAGTCGGCTCATTTAGGGCTGCTTTTCACATCATGGCTCTTTTTCCCCACAAGCCAACATACCACCCCTTTACTCCCCCCCTATATTTCACGTTGTTTTTTCCCCAACATTCGACGCGGGCCACGTTTTATACCCCTTAAGCTCTGCTTTGTGAAGCGTGCTAAAAGCCAGGACAGATTTAAACTCTCATTTCCCGGCCCCCGATGCCTGTTTGTTTACTGCTTTGCCTTGCTTTATATTTCCAATTAAAACGAAGCCTGAGTGAGGAGAAAGCTTTCTAAAGCCTTGAAAGCCTCCGAGTGAATATGCTCATGAAGCAGGAAGGAGCCGTGAAGCTGTCGATTGCTGTGAACTTTCCATGACACCACTCAGCGTTTGTTTCCAGACTGATTTTTATTTATGAATGCAGTAGCATTTATTACTGATTTTATCTGTAAAGATAACACTTCTTCCCTAGATGGCTTCTGTGCTTTGGTTATAATTGCTGCCTGCTTCTCAAGCATACTGCTGCATTATTTAGTGTGCTACATTGTCAGAGCTCCAACAAAGGTAATTTATTATTTGGACTGGAGGGTTACACCTGATCTGGGGAATACAGGAGCACGTGCAAATGCCCCGTGGGTGCCCTGGCCACATCCTGGCTTCCTACAGGAAGGCTGAGAACATTTTTCAGAGTCCTCGTAGAGGGACTGCACAAGCACCAAACTTCTGCCTTTTGCTGATGGAGGCAGCGTGGTGATCGTACCTGACCCCTCCAAGCTAGAAGTGGTTTTAAAAGGGACACTTGGCCACAGCTCCCGAAAAGAAAATAATAATAATAATAAAGAAAAAACACCTTTTAGTGCGAGGGCACTCAAACACTAGGGGCTGTGGAGTCTATGTCCTTGGAGCTACTCAAAACCCAGCAGGACACAGCCCTGAGCTGCCCCTGCCTGGAGCAGGAGGTTGGACTAGACCATCCCCAGAGGTCCCTCCCCGCCCAAAATCTTCTGTGCTTCTGTGATTTTCATGAAATGACCCTGCGGGGAAATACCAGACCTCAGAGCACGGTGAGGAGCAGAGGCGCCCCGGCAATCCCAGCATGTAAAAGCGGAGCACGAGTTCCCTGGTAGCATCCCCTCCAAGGTGGGAAGGGACACAGCCCCACTGGAGTCCCACCCTTTGTATCTGTTTATTAGGATGGCAAATAACATTTCACCTACAAGGTTTCATCACGCTGCACATGACCAAGTCCTCTCCTGGCCAATGCAGCTGCTGCTTGCCAAATTTTGCTGTGATTGCCTCCCATCACTCCCTGCCAGATACATGAACTGCCCCTGCTCTTGTGTGCCATTGCTTTTGAGAGTAAGCTGGAGTCGAGTGACTCACTGCATTTGCTATTTTTTTTCTGGGGAAACCATTCCCTGAAGCTTGCGTACCCTTCGTGCAGGCTCAACCTTGACAGAAAGCCTTTACGATGGTTAATTATTTTGGCTGGCTGGTCCTAACAGCTCAAATTGCTCTCCAATGAGTCATGATGGAGTCTTTCAAATACCCACTTGAAATCCATAAAATCCATGATGAGCCTTTTTGCTAGTGGATGGTTGCTTTTGGCAATTAGTGGTAGGGTCAAAACCTGGTCACAGGCCACCTTCTTATCTGCCAGGGGATTTGTATCCGAAATTCTTGATAGAGAAGACTTTTTCCTGGAGGGCTCTCTGGTGTATTTTTTAAAGTCGTTACAATTATTTTTTTTTTAATGTCTCAGTCCCAATGTCTGTATTCCCATGGCTTCTCCTCCTTCCCAAACTTCCATTGGCTCAAGGACGCCCATGGTTGTATCAGTGGAGTGAAAATATTTGCTGTAAGAAGTGCTGGAAATGAGGAAGCGAGGCATAAATCAGTTTTTCCTGCTGCTGCAGGAGTGATCCCTGTGAAGTTCCCAGCTTTCTCTGGAGCTTTTGGAAGTGGAAAGCTGGAGCAGGCTGGCTTCTCTGATCTGCTCCTGGTAATTCCTGCATTCCTGTGGCCAGTGCCGTGCTATATTTGCTGCCAAGCCGTATTTCATCTCACGGGTGAAGGACTCTGCAACAGGGATAAGGGGGCACCAGGTACTGGATCTGACCCAGAGCCTCTTCAGCAGCCTTGTTAGGGCATGGTTTACGTAGGTGATTAGAGATTAGAATTTAATTAGAAATTAAAATATGACAAATCCCATTCCTGTAAGGAAGGAGCTCGCAGAAGTCACATACGGAGGCTCAGCTCCGAGCAAGCCGAGCGGGCGGCAAGTGCATCACAAGCTCCGCGGTGGTAAAAATTCAGTGTGCTCTTCTTCCTTGGAATTCATTTCCATCCATCCTCAGCCTCGGTTTTGATTCATACATTTTGATTCCAAGTTGGAATGAATTTCAAAAAAAAAAATCACAGAAGTGCATCCCAATGATTTTCAGCCAAAAACACCATGATCCACCCCCCAAAAAGCGATCCAACGAGAAGGAATCGAACCACCTTGACCTTCTCCCCCTCCACTTAAATTTCCCTTATACCCTCTGAAGGTTTCTCGTAATTTCTGGCTGCGGATGACGCCTTGGCAAGCTCCCGTTTGATCGAGTGGCACGTTGCAGCTGGAGGATGTCAGAAGATTTCTCAGCTGGTGCTAAGCCAAGCGGGAAGCGCCGGGCAGGAGGCTCGGGATTTTGGTCTGGGTGCTGCTACCATCTGTGGTGAGCACGAGGAGACGGGCACAGGCACAAGGGTGCTAATGTAATCTGGCTCTCCTGGGTGTTGGGGATGGGTTCGTGGTGCTTTGCGAGCTGAGTCTGGAGGAGGAAGAGGAAGGAGAAGAGATGCTGCACAGGGAGAGTGCATGGGATCGTTCCCATCCTGTGAGAGAGCACCAGGGGAGAGGGAATTTGCTCCAGTCCGTAGATGCTGTAGGATGTTTTGCTTCTGAGTCAGGGAACGAAGAATGCCAAAGTCCAAAAATATTCCTCACAGGGAGATTGTGACAAATGCTGCTGAGGGCCAAGCTCCTCTCTACACTCTGTTACCCAACTAAACCCAGGCCCGCTGCTGCTCCGCGTTAAAAATAACCCCCAAAGGAGCCCGAGCTTTACTGCACAAGGTTCAAACAGCAGCAGCTGTGCCGGGAGCTGCTCAGTGCTGCAATATCCAGGGGGAAGAGAGCTGCTGCTCCACGGCCAGGTGGGGGGAGTCCACATGCAAACATATCTCCCTAGAAATAGGAACCATGAGAGCGTGACGTGGAGATGAACTGCTGGCAAAGTCCAGGGGGATGTTAAACCCAGCAGGATTCGGGGCTCCAACCAACTTTAAGTCTCCTTTAAGGACCTTCAGCTCCTCCACGGGACGGTCCCAGCAGGGACAGGGATGGGGATGGGGACGGGGATGACCCCAACCCAAAAGCACTCGCAAGGAGAGGCTGCCAGCCCCGTGTTTCTCAGCACGAAGACCGCGCTAATGCATCACTGTGCTGCTTTCAGCCCACGCCAGTCCTTGCCTTTGGCACGAGCCGCGCTCCCCGCTCCCTGCCAAACCAGTACAGATGTTTTAACACCCACCGGAGCCCAGATAATTACTAACAGAGCCCAGAGGCTGGTCGGGGCTGTTTTCTTTTCATTGCGTGAACTTTCAGCCGCTCTCAAGCGAGACACCTCCCACTTGCTGACATTGCTCTCAAAGACGTTTTTGCGGGCCGTGTTGCTGACATTCATTTTATTAGGGGAGCGCTGAGAAGCCCCAACCAGGATGAGGATCGCACCGTGCCCGCTGATGTAATGATGACCAAAGAGTGAAACAAGTGCAGGGAAGACGAGTGGAGTGGCTGGGAAAACATTTTGATGGGAAATGAGAGCTGATTTCTATCCAGCGGCTTCCCAGCCATGGCATGACAAAGCTTAGCTCATCTTCAAATGATTTTAGGAAGCATTTTCCATGGGATGAAACCATGCAATCATCTGGTGGGCACTGGCCAGGGGATGCTGCAGGTTCTCCCCATCCTAGATCCTGGTGGGAGATGGTGCTCATTGAGGGGAGCTTGTGAGCAGAGCAGATGAAGTGAAGAAAGAGAAGCCAGCAGAAAACACCTTTTTCCTGGTCTGTGCTTGTACAGCCCTAAAATAAGGGAGTCTGGCCCATGACCGGGGGCTATGCTGCCCTAGACCATTTACAAATAGTCTGGATGGAATTTAACAGATGAGAATCGTTTTATCATGAACAAAACCAGTTGTCAAATGCATCTCCCCTGAGGCCATTTTGAAACCATCTGTGGGAAGGAGAGCCAAGGAAGCTTCATGGCTACATAAACCTCGTGTCTACTTGCCCCTTCTCCATCGGGATGGCTTGAGGTCCTCCTGGACAAGCAGGTTCATTATCATAGAATCACAGAATCATGAAGGTTGAAAGAGACCTCCAGGATCATCTGGTCCAACCATCCCCCTACCACCAATGTCACCACTAAACCATGTCCCCAAGCACCACGTCCAGCCTTGCCTTGAACACCCCCAGGGACGGGGACTCCACCACCTCCCTGGGCAACCCGTCCCAATGCCTGACCGCTCTTGCTGAGAAGAAATGTCTCCTCATTTCCAACCCGAACCTCCCCTGGTGCAACTTGAGGCCATTCCCTCTGGTCCTGTCACTGGTTACCTGTGAGAAGCTGATAACCAGTTGGGTAGAAGATGGCTGGCACGAGCCCACCAACCATGGCAGGACCGTCTTCATGGGTACAAGCTCCACCGTGAAATTCCTCACTCGCCATGCCCAGCCAGGAAGATTTTCATCCCACATTTTGCTTCCAGTTGCTGTGGAGACCGATTTAAATGAAACTCTGGTACTTGGAAAGGGAATATGATTCTAAGTCATTTGCGATGCAAGGTCCCATGTTAATAGCATTAGCATCTTATTTGATTATGGCGATGTGTGGGGAATAAATTCCAAGTCCTTTTTGCCAATCATTACATCTTAAAAAGAAGAGGGAGGGGGAAACGTGGAGGTTTTAGCTGATACTGAAGCCTTTTCTGCGATTGAACTCGTGATTTCTGCATGCATAGATGTTGGCGGGTCATGGGCATCTTTAACCCGATGGCAAGGAGAGCAGCTCCCAGGAAGGGACCTTTTCTTTCTCTGCCTCCACTGAGCACTGTTAATAGACTGCAAAATGGGCTGGACTCAGGTTTTTAATGATGGATACGGAAATCCAGGATGGCTTTTGTGGCACTTTGCTTTTTTTTTGCTGGAGCATCGGTGTTGCAGAGCTCACATTGTACAAGATGCAGTCCTCCCATTGCTTGCAGAGATTTTGTTCCCTGCATTTTACCCTGAACATCTCAAGTACAGATTCACCTTCAGGATTTCTTTAGATGATCCTGGCAGGTAGACAGGGTATGTCTGTAGCCCCCGCTCTCTTGTTCAGGGACACTGTATTGCAGCCGTGGAGAGAAAAATGGGGCCAAACTCCTGCATTTTGGTCCTATGCATGCATGCAAAAGTCCCAAGGGAAGAGAAGAGGAGAAATTTGGGGATCCCATCCTTTCCCCATCACTTCTTTGCTGGGTGATCGTAAAGCAGCCCTGTAACAGCACTGATGTTTTATTGACTCCCCAAGCAAGCGGGGAGTTATAATGTTTCTCCCCCAATGTAAGGAGAGATGGAAATAAATTACTTCTGTAAAGAGCCGGGGATGGCAGCTCTCCTGTAATACAAAGTGCAAATATTTGGGCCTCCTGTGCTCTCCCTCAAATCGAAATGGCACTAAATCATGCATAAGTAAAGCAGGTTCACATTTTCCTCATATCAAAAGTTTTTTCTCCGCTCTCCTGGAACATTTAAGACCTAAGCTTTCCATAAAAAGGGCTTTAACGTTTCAAACCTGTCCTTCATCCCCAGCTTTAGGTCGCTGTCCCCCAGCAGAGCTCTCTGACAGTGGTGTCCCAGGTGGGATGCTCAAGGTCACACAGACACCGGGGCTGCAGGCACCACGCATCCCTTTGCTTTGCCCTCCAAATACTGACACGAAAGGATTCGCTCTTTAAAGGGTGGCCGCAGGGTGTGTCGATACCATGCAGAGCCAGGTCAGCGCTGCCAAGGGGTGTTCCCGAGGGTTTTGGGGTATTTATTTTTTTTTTGGCTACAGCGACAAACATCGCTCGGCTGTTTTTGTCACTCTCCCTCCTGCCCCTTTGTCCTTCAGAGAATCGATTTCTGTTCAGATAGCTGGGATATATAACGCGTTGAGGTCAGGATGATCTGGCTTGGCTCCTTTCCCTCTCCTCTCTCTCCTCTTCTTCCCAGCACTGGGATTTTTCCCCCTGTTCCCATGCCCCTCCAAGGTGAACGCAGAAGAAATCGCTTGCGTTCACCCTATTTTTTAGTGTTTTTGTGCAAATACAAGCAGGGCTCTGGCACTAATGGGCAGGAACGATGCTATTTATTTCCACTGATCTTTGCCTCGCTGCCTCTCCCGTCACCTCTTTCTAGGGTAATTCTTCCCATCCTGTGTTGGATGTGCAAGTAATTGGGGTTTTTTGCTGTTGGCAGTAGAGAAAACATAAGGGGAGCAGCCTAGGCCAAAGATCATTTGGATGGCTGAAATTGGGAAAGAGAAACCATGCCCTTAGCAGCTGATCCCTGTCTGCAAAGCAGAGATGCTCCTTTCCCATAGCCAGTCGGTGCGGCACGGTTTCTTGAAAGAAAATGGAAATAAGCAGCAGAAATCAGCTGGAAAATAACAGCCGAGAAGCCCAAGAGGACTTCATTTTACTCCTTTGGGCTCTTCTGCAGTGAAGGATGCAGCCCCACTTTGCCCCATCCTTAGTTTTGGAGAGCTCTGCTGCCAAAATTTGGGCAGCAGTGATTATTATAGTCCCTGCATCCTCTTCTGCAGCTCCTCGCAAGGGCAAATCAGACGCCCTTCCCCACCAACCCGCTGGAGAAAACCTTTAGCCGTCGGCTCTGCACATGTCCTCAGCCCGACGATGCCTTTTTTCGAATGCCATCCGCCTCCGAGAGCTGGGGAAATAAACATTCCCCGGGTGCCGCACTCATCCTCGCAGCATCCCAGGGCGTCCTGGCAGTGACTCATCCCCGGGACGTGTTGTTTGCTCTGTCCCTGCCAGGAGAAGCACGCGGAGGGCTTGTTTTGGTAGGGTTGTTTGTCTTCTTCTTTGTTTTTTTTTAATTATTTTTTTTCTAGCAGTGAGCCGGCAGCAGGAGTGGAGGCGCAGGCGGATCCCCATGGGGGTTTTGTCCCCCGTTTTTGTTTTTTTCCTAATGGAGCTGCTCCAAATACTGGGGGAAAGAATAGTGCATGAGGACGCCTCTGCGCTCTCCTAGGGATTATTTCTAGCGGGTTTCTCTATTCCCTCCCAAAATTAAAAATAATCGTCGGCCACGAGTTGTGGCTGGCAAGGAGTCAGCAGCACAGTCCAAAGCTTTGTGGTTTCCCATCACAGAGGGGTGGCACAGCCAAAGCGTGGTCCCCAGCCGAAATGATGGCTCACAGATAGTGACCGATGGAGCACAGCCTCCAGAGTATGGCACAGCATCACCCAGAGAGGCATTTTGGGGTTTTACTTGCAAGGCAGTTTGGGGAAACCTTTATTTGCAAGGGTGCCTGGGGTAGTTCTCCCTGGCCAGAGTGTTGTGTGTATCACAGCCAATTTCAGGAAAAAAAAAAAAAAAAAAAAAAAAAAAAGGAAACCTTGTTCCTTGCTGCAAGCATTGATGGGAGCACAGGAATTTAGCCCCGACTGAAAATCACCACCTCCTTGGCTGCACCTTTCCACCTCTGTGGGTTACAGGGGGTTGTAGCTGCAGCCTCAGCCTTCAGGGGGGAAAGCTAATGTTGCTGCTACAGTGAAAAAAATAAACATAAAAAAGCTGTTCTGAGCAACAATTTCCAAAGGAGACTGAGTAATTATTGCACTCAGATAAGTGCAGGAACATTGTGTAAAGGGATGTGCACATAGCACTAGCCGACTGCTGGAAGCAAGGGACTTCAGAGCTGTCAGCAGTGAGGGAAATACCGCTTTGGGGGATAGAAAACATTCATAAAAAATTCCTGGCTCCCAGCCTAGTCAGGGCCGCTGCCGGCCGTACTTGTAGCTGCGTATTTCTTCTTCGGGGACAAAGTCCCGATGAGGATTTCTTTTCCCCTTGCTGCGACATACGGCCAAAAAGGCACGTCTAAACCCGGACCAGAGAGCACCACGCCTCCAGCTGACCGAAACCCGCCTGGCACCGGGGCATTTTGCTTCTGGTTCTCATCTCAGGGATCAGGACAGCATCTGCAGCACAAGCCCAACGAGATCTTTGCATGCAAGCCGTGCTGTCAACATCGGCTTTTAGGTTGTGAGCGTCCAACGCCGCCTCTTGCAGACCGTGAGAGTCGAATTCCCCAACCTCGGAGGAGCTCCGGCCAGGAAACATGGGGTTAAGATGACACTTCCCATATGGCCCTGCTCCATAACCTTAACTCTGCCCCTCTGGGAACAGCCATAGGAGCTGGAACAAGACCTCATCCCTCCTTGGCTATATTCGATGCATTCCCTCTACATAAACTCAAGATCTCAACGTAAAGCCAAGGGATTTGGGAGGTTTCATCCACGCTGTTAAATAAACGAGGGCCGTGGGCTTATCCTTGGCTGCAAGGCAGATGGTGGTGATGGATGGGGAAACATCATTTTTTGGGGTTCTGCCCAGAGTGAGCTGAGCATCGTTGGTGAGAACAATGCCCAGAGGCATCCAGATGGGACCCCTGAAGGATGTTTGCCAAGTGCCCAGCATGGACCCACCATCGGTGTGTGACCCGGGCATGCAAGATTCCCTTTCTTCTCTAGTAAAAAAAAAAAAAAAAAAAAAGAAAAAAAAAAAACACATAAAAAATAAAATATAAAAAAGCAGTCTCAGCAGTCCCCTTCTGCAGCAGCAGGATTTATCTTCCCAGCCCGTGCAATCCCCTCCCAGGCCCACGAGGCCATCCATCTCTCACCTGCTATTAGGGAGTTCATCTCCCAGCCCTAATGGAGTATGTGAGCCCTGGATTCACTCCCGCTGCTGCTCTCAGGCTTCGGGTCGCTGCGGGAAGCGGGCTGGGAATTCATTTTGAAAATCAATGCAGCTGTCGATCGAGCGGCTTCCCCTGGGGAAGCAGAGGTGCTTTCACTGGGCTTTGCTTTCTTGCTCCTCTTCATCCCCTGCTTCGTTTTACACTGTCAGGCTGATGGAGATAACCACCAACTAATTAATTTTTCTTTCAGTGGCTGCCGTGCTCTCTGGTTTCCCCAAACTGAGCTTAATTTTGGAATATTTCCCTTGGCGGTGCAGGATTCTTGGGGCTCCTCCACGCGTTGCGATTTGGGTTTGCTTTGCCCCAGGGGAATGCCAGGCACTGTCTGCTCTGTGCAACCCCAATTCTCCCCTTAGGATATGTTGGCACAAAGAAATCGGTGCATTTTCCTACTCCTGGGCATATTTTAGCTTGCTGAGGCTATCCCATGCCATGGGAAGAGCAGAGCCTGCAGAGGACTGCTCAGGAAAGAAGGGCCCCAACCTGGCACTGCTCTTGGTTGTCCCTAGCTGGGGACATGGCACCTTCCTCAGAAGAGTCTTGGCCAAAACCCAATGTCATGGGCAATTCTTGACCATGATTCAGGAGGCAGCAGGACTGTGGGGCTGTTCCCAAGAGTCATTGTGGGTGCAGACACCCTATTTTGGAGAGCAACAGGTCTATGGGCTCCACCATGCTTGTGGACCTCTAAGTACTTGATTTAGGGCTAAGACCTGGGACTCCCAGAGCTCTCAGGGCTCCTTTTCCAACGGGGATGTCTCTTCACTGCTATGGGATAAATATTTAATAAGAATAAGGGTCAAGGCAATGTTTTGTCCAAGGACACTGAGATGGCCATTTACGCCCATGAAAAGCACCAAGGGATCTTTAATGCCCATGCAAAGAAGACAGAAATTGAGGTTTTAAGCTTTCATCCCCCACCATTAATGTCAATGTTATGTATCGATCCTCCTCGTGTTTAGCACAAACCGAACAATAGAGCCGAGCCACGCTCTTTGGCTTTTATTAATGTACTTTTTCTGTGTCGGGTGAAGTTTGTAGCATCACTGGAAAAAAAAATGGAGCGGCGGTGAGCGAGCAGCAGACGGATCGATTTGATATCTTGACACAAGTCAGGAGTCAGTGAAAAATCACCCTGTGCACAGTGGCTCCTCATCTGAGCCGCGACGGCCTCTTCGTAGGGAGAAGATCAGGGATTTGAGAGAAGGAATGGAAAAAAAGGGTTTGGAAACCTGGAAAATCCCCCTCATCCTTGTGTTGGTTCCCTTATGGGTTTCTGAAGTTAAATTCGAGGAGCAGCTGGAGATCGTGGTAGGGAAAACCTGGGAGCGGTTCTTAGATCACCGATTGCCAGAAATAATAGATTAATCCAGGGAAAGATGGTCTTTTTTTCAGATTTGGAATTATTTTATTTTGCATTTTGTATCGGCACAAAATAAATGTAAATCGGAGATATAGGAAGGGTGACCTCAGTGCCACACGAGTGTTTTGCACACCAGGAGTGCATGCATGGCAGGGACACCACTGCCTCTCCTGCAGCCGGAGATGGATCAACTTTCCCAAAATATTCCACAGCCTGGGGACTTGGGTGGTTTCATGTTTAATGGGGTTTACAGCTTGGCTGTAAAAAAACATTACTGGTTCAAATTCTGGGAGTTTACCAGGGGGCTGGAGTAGCTGGGCTACTCTACTCTCTACTGTTCCTGACCTCTGGGGTATTCTCGATTGAAACATATTTAATATTTTCAAACGTATTTCTCCGTAATCAAGGCGAGAGGGCACTGGGAGTTGGGTCTGCATCCTTTTTTACTGGCAGAAAATGTCAGAAATTCTTTCAAAGTCACAGAATTAATAGGGAATTTGGGGAACAAGGAAATATTTTCCAACTCTGCTCTCGCTGGGTCCATCCAAATTCCTGCCCCGTGCCTCAGTTTACCAGATTGTAGAAGGATGGCAGTGATGTCCTTACACAGAGGGATGGAGATGACTGGAATCACATCTCTAAAGCCTCTCACAGGAGGTCTCTAAGGAAAAACAGCAGCAGAAACCATGGCACAAAAGCTCTTTCCTTCCTTTTCCTTTTTAACCAGGTTTTAACAACCCACTGTTGCTGGCCTGGCAGCCCCCAGACATCCCTGCAAGCCGTTAAGGATATGATAAAACATGATTAAAAAGATGAAATTTAACAAAATCTAATAAAATATTGATCTACCACCTATAGTTGCTTTTGCTCCAAGTGGAGGATCCTGCTGCTGCATCCCTCAGAGCCATAAAAAAAACCAACATCGACCTCCACAAACACTGGAACATTTGAGCAGGAAACCCACAAGAACTTCATTTGTGGGGTTGCTCACACCGGTGTGCTTCTTTTTTCCCTGCAGATACCCTGAGGAGCATCGCCTCCATAAACCACGCGCCGCGGTCCTCGCCGGCGGAGCTCAGCGGCGCCAACCACCACCTGCTGCGCGAGCGCAAGTCCTCGGCGCCCTCCCACTCCAGCCAGCCCACCCTCTTCACCTTCGACTCGCCCGCCGGCCACCTCCAGAGCACCCTGTCCGCCAGTGCCCCCCAGGACTACCTGTTCCTCCACCAGTGCATGAGCAGAAAGTCGGAAAACGCGAGGTATTGCAGGGAGCAAAACACACGGGGAGCCAAAGTTGGGGTTGGCCAACTCAACCCAACTTGGAGGCGGGCGCCTTGCTCTGGGTGGTCCTGCCTGAGCAGGGGGTGGACCAGATGGCCTCCAGAGGTCCCTTCCGACCTCAACCCATGTCATTTTGTGGGTTTTTTGGCGTGAGGACTTTTGGCTGATGGGAGTGGTGAGGAGGGATGGAGGAGAAGCGGCCGGAGCCCAGCTGGTGGGGTGTGAGCGTAGAGCCTGGCCTGCTGCCTCCGCTGGGCTTTCCTGCCGCAGCTGTCTCTCCCTACCAAAAAAAAACAAAAACACCACCAACAACAAAAAAGAAAGGGTCAGATAATTAACTTCAGATGGCGTTAATGGAGCAGTGTTTAAAAAAAGCCCTCTGATGCTCCAGCTGTGATGATACCTAAAAGCTACCCTCCGAGAGCCTGAGCGTGGTGGGGATGAGGATGACGAGGAAGAAGAGGGGGAGCAAGAAGAAGGAGAAGTTTCTGATGCTTTGGTGGGCAGAGGGAAACTGGCTGGCAGCAGCTTCTGCAACTGGGCCAGAAATAATCACCCCGATCGATGCCCGATCGAGATAATCACCCCCATGCACAGGGCCAGGCTGCAGGACTGCTGGGAATCCCTCCCCAGCCAGCTCCGCAGCTCTTACTTTACTCATCCATAAAATGGGGGTAATAGTAGCTAATTGGCGGGCGATGCTGAATTATTAACCCGTGAGGGACTGCAGATCCTCTGCCGAACGGGCTGAATGTCTCACAGGCAAACCCAACTCCAAACACGGTGGGGATTCATCGGCGTTATCACAGCATGGCATTTTTTCCCAAGTAAGCCCTATTTCTGAGCGCCACCTCGTGCTGGCTCCATGAAACAGAGCCATCAGCCCTGCCCAGCATCAGCCCCACCGGAGCGGTGTAAACCACCATCTCCTGGTTTTTCCCATCGAGCTGATTCTTCCCCAGGGATCTGCAGCTGGAAACCCCCCTGTAACCACTGAATTTTTTTTCCAAGCTCGGTGATAGATCCGTGGCAGGACTCACAACATGGGGAGGTGTTCATATGGGGCTGGTTGAGCTCTTTTTTGGCTGCATGGTCCCCAAAAAGCCTGACCCAGCCCAAGGGCCACTCCCGACTGGTGCGGCTGCATTTGCTCTTCGTTGCAGAAGTCACAGTGGCCAATCTGACCCGAAAACCATCTCATCCGCTGGGGGTTCGGGTGCAGAAAGCCAAGCCAGGGGGAAACGTGGTCTGCAAAAAGTCACGCTGGAGGAAGGCGGCAGCAGCAGGAGGATGAAACAGGAGGCTGAGGATGAAACGCGCTTTGCCAGAGGGCTCAGAGGGGCTCGGCAGTGGAGCAGCAGCTAATGAGCACTCAGCCTCCATCCCTGGGCATGACCACAATGCAAATCAAAATATTGTTAGCTAGGCGGGGAGGTAATGGCCATGCTGCCCGGCTCCCCACCGAGGAACCGAGTGTAAGTCTGAATTCAGCCCTAAGATTTATTCCTCTTCGCTTGCAATCGGGGCTGCAAACCCCAATTCCCAGCTGGAAGCTGCTGGGAGTGTAATTGGCCTCTATGGGGCTTGCAGCACCCCATGTGGGGCTCCAGGATGGGGCTCCAGCATCCCCATCCTGCTATCCACGCGTCCCCATAGCCGCGTGACCGATTAAATAGAGCCACAATGAAAGGAAGAGAAAAACAAAACACATCCCTGCCCATCGCTGGCTTCCTACAGCTCTGAGCGCCGACGGAAGGAAATTGTCTCAGCTTTGGTAACAAACAGCCCCCAGCCCCAGCCCCGAAATAGGAGGTGCACCTCGGGCAGTGTGACGGGTTCCTGTGGATGCCTTGATCCTATAAAGCTGCTTTTAGGGGCTCCCCCCAGCAGGAGCACAGCAAAGGGACCCAGTCAGAGCACTTTTCCCTCCAGCTCTCCCATAAGAGGCTTTCTTCATCCTTCCAAGCAGAGGCTTTATGGCCCTGCAAGAGAGCAAGGTCACGGTGTGGCCTGGCTACTCTGAAAAAATCCCCATGAAGAATTTTTTCAGCATATGTCGAATGAATTTGCACAGTCCTGAAGGTGCGAGTCCTCCCTCCTACATGGCAGATGGGCAGCACGGTGGTGATGGGGTATCTCTTCACAGCCTTGTCTCAGGTTGTTGATGCAAAAATCTCCTCTTTGGAGCAATTTCTGCCTGACTAAGAGGCTCATTCCTGCCCGTAGCCCTGCACACACCTCCCACCCGTGGCTTGGGCTTTGTTGGGAAGAGATTGACTGTATATGAGCATCTTGAAGGTGTCTCAGGACAAAATGGGCTGTTGGGCACATTGGGAGGAGTCGGAGATGTTCTCATCATGTTGGGGTTGGGCAATGTGGCTTGGGAGGGTGGCAAGGACGGAGAGCAGAGCTTGGTGCACCCCGGGAGCATCTCTCCCCCCCATCTCAGCTCCTTTCTCCCCTTCCTCCCCAGGAGCGCCAGCTTTTCCCAGGCCACAAGGTCCTCCTTCTTCATGCGCAGCGACACAGCCGTCCAGAAGCTCTCACAGGGCAATGGGCACTGCGTGAACGGGGTGGGTGCGCAGCTCCACGGCTTCTACAGCCTGCCGAAACCCAGCCGGCACAACTCAGAGTTCAGGGACAGCGCGTACGACCTCCCGCGGGCTTTCGGCTCCTACTCCCACCCCAAGTCGAGCCTCACCAGCTCCGAAACGGATAACGAGGACGTCTACACCTACAAAACCCCCAACAATGCCCTGTGCAAGGAGTTCGGGGAGCTCTCCACGGACTCGTACGACGTCCCTGCCACCCCGCTCTCCGTTTACCAGATCCCCAGGACATTTACACTGGACAAGAACCACAATGCTCTGGCCGTGGCCGCCAGCGATTCGCCCGCCGCACCGCCCCCGCGGCCCCCAAAACCTGGGCAGACAGAGCCACGGTGGGGCAGCCCACCCCAGCGGCCCCAGCCCGGGGAAAGCTTAGGGCTGGCCCCCATGGCAGCCACCATTCCCCGGAGAAACACGCTGCCAGCCGTGGAGAACAGCAGGCTGCACCGAGGTGAATTTGGGGCTTGGGAGCAGCGGGGGGTTTTGTCCTACCTGGCAGCCTTGGGCAGGGAGGTCCAACTGGGTTTTGGCAGAGGCAGGGGAGATGTTGGCAAAAGTTAACATGGGATTGAACACAAGGAAGGTCTTTCCAAGGATCTGGCCCTGCTTTTATTATGCAATGGGCTCATGGCATGGAGAGGTATCCCCAGGGCTCTGCACACCCAAGGGGCTCAGCTGGCTCTTGGCTGTGTTGTGCCTCGACGTAAAACCCCAAACTTGCCCTCCAATGCAGTCCTTCACCAGGGCTTGCCATTTTTACCGTGCTTTTGGTTCAGTTCATAACTAGGGCTGTCAGAACTCACTTCAGCCTGGAGCTGACTCTTGATTTTGCTCACCAGACTGGGAAGTAATTTTGCACATCTCCAAATCCCAACATCCCCTGTAAGGCAGAGACACTTCTCGTTGACCATGGATGGGCCATGGATGAGTTTGCCCTTTCCAAACATTGTTCCTAGTCCTGCAGAGATCACAGGGCTCTTGGAAAGAGCCATTTCTCCCCACATCACCTAATCTAACCCAGTTCATACAATTCTTGTTGTTTTCCCAAGCAGAAGAGGTAGTTCTAATTTAACTTAGAAGGGGCAGTTGGAGAGAAAACAATATAAATGATACACACAACTCCCTGAAAAGACTTTTCCATCTCCGCCTACCTAAATACCAACATTTAGGTTGGAGCTCAGCTACAGACCAACCTAAAAGCTAAGCACCCTGTCTTCATCCCCTCCTCCCCAGACTGGAGGTTGCCAGCCCTTTATCTGCTAAGTGGGCCGTAACGAAGCTCTCCCTTAACCCAGTTTTGTCACCATGATCTACCTTACCTGACATCTTCGCCCTGGCATTCTGCAGCACTTTGACAGAACCAGGTTAGGTCCGGGCTGTACATGCAGTTGCACTGATGCTTTGGAGAGGTATTAACGGGGAGGGAGCATTGTAGGGTGTCAGAGGAGCTGTGATGGGCTTCAAGCCACATCATCCTACCAGCATCATGATCAGCAGGAATAAAAACTGCCTTCCCAGCACCTACGTTTTGCTTATGGGGGCCCCATTTGTTAGTGGATGCTCTGGGACACGTGCTTTTGTGGTTGTGTTGCAGCTTCTTCTTGTGAGACATACGACTACCCCCAGCACGGGGGCAGCAGCACCGTGCAGTCGGTGGAGTCCATGCACGACGGGTACAACTCCTACCTGGTGAGTTGGCCTTACAGGTTCAGAGATGAGCTGGTTCCAGGCAGGACCTCAGGGTCCCGTCCAGCAGAGCCAACTCCAGAAGGGTTGTATCACTGATTTCCTGCAGGACAGAGCTGGAGGGACAAGCACCCAACCCAGCACAACTTTGCTTTGGGTGCTTCCACAGAGTTTCTTGGAGGTTTGACCCTAAAAAAAGGCCCAGGAGGCTTCTTCCTGAAAGCTATCGAGCTGCATTTTGACATGTTGCCAGAACAGCCTCTCTCGTGCACTTTCTAAGACTTCCTGAACTGGAAATGACTTTACAGTGGCCTTTCATATTGTGTTTTAGTGCAATGGCCAGAGCCCAGAGAAAATTGACTTTCCAGGGTAAGCGTGCTTCTGCAGATCACTCTGAGCATGAGAAGAGACGCCCATCTGGGTGACTAAAACCTTTCCCTGAACTCAGGGTCTTGAAAACATGGTATGTAGACCCTCTCGGTGCCAACTGATGGCCGAGCAGGGGACAGAGTGGCCCTTCCATCTGTGCTGAGATGTTAAGGCTGGTTTGGTGACGATGATGAGATGCATGGGGGCTTATTGATAGAATCATAGAATGGCCTGGGTTGAAAAGGACCATAAAGATCATCTAGTTTCAACCCCCCTATTCTGGGCAGGGTTGCCAACCACTAGAGCAGGCTGCCCAGAGCCGCATCCAGCCTGGCGTTGAATGCCTCCAGGGATGGGGCATCCACAACCTCTCTGGGCAACCTGTTCCAGTGCCTCACCACCCTCTGAGTGAAAAACTTTCTCCTAATATCTAACCTAAATCTCCCCTGTCTTAGTTTAAAACCATTCCCCCTTGTCCTATCACTATCAACACATATAAACAGGCATTCCCCCTCCTGTTTATACGCTCCTTTCAAGTACTGGAAGGTCACAATGAGGTCTCCCCAGAGCCTTCTCTCCTCCAAGCTAAACGAGCCCAGTTCCCTCAACCTTTCTTCATAGGAGAGGTGCTCCAGCCCTCTGCTCGTCTTAGTGGCCCTCCTCTGGACCTCTTATTGCAGGCTGGGGCTGAGCAGTGTCTTGACGCTCTCAATGTCCTCCCACTTGTCCCCCAGCAAGCCAAGGCCGTGGTGGCCCGCTCCCACAGCGCCGACTCCGAGGACAACTACGTCCCGATGAACCCCGGTTCCTCACCCCTGATCCACACTGAGAAAGCCAACGACAATGCCCAAAATCTCTACATCCCCATGAGCCCAGGGCCGCATCACTTCGACCTGGTGGGGTTGTCCTCGGCCACCCTTCCCTTGCACAAAGGAGGAGCCATGGCGCAGTGCCACAGGAGGTTGAGTGAAATCCAGCCCCCGCCAGTCAACCGCAACCTCAAACCCGACCGGAAAGGTAAGAACGGGTGTCTGTGGGCAAAGCTTCCCAGGAACCCTTCTATCCTTGTGTTATTTTGGACTATGTCTGTCTTCTTATGCTACCAGCAGCGCGGTCAGCCCCTCAAATCTTCCTCTTCCCTGTACCCTTCGTCTTTCAGGAGGACTGTGGTGATCCCATCATTAGTATGTCAGCATCTAACCTGATCAGTGCACCAGATGAGGGCTGGGGCTGCAGCACAGCTTTCTTCTCTTCCACCTAATGAGCTACCCAGGATGAGAAGAGCTTTTATGTTACCCTACAAATTTCCTTTTCAAATCCCTCTGGGCAAGTGCTCTGGCCAGAGGTTGCTCAGTGCTGCCTAAGCCTTGGTCAGCTCTGCCTGGCCGTGGACTTTTCCCCATGCAACAAAGCATCAGGGCTCCCTAATGAGGCACGTTCCCCTTTTGGGGCCATCCATCTAAATTTGGGGCTGTGGGTCAGAAAAAAAAAATCACTTTTTTCCCCAGTCCCAGTGAAAATGATTGCAGGGGTTTGGGCTGGGGGTATTTGTCATCAGCAAGGAGGGCTGTAGGGCTAGTGGGAGAAATGGGAAGCAACAAATAATTTGTAGCAGACTGTCCCCTCTCATGCCTGTTGAGATCCGAATAAATAATTCCCTTCCACAGCAAAGCCATCACCACTGGACCTGAGGAACAACACCGTCATCGATGAGCTTCCCTTCAAATCGCCAGTCACAAAATCCTGGTCCAGGCCAAGGTGAGTAATGGCATGAAGCATAACAAATTTCCCTAAAAGCTGGGTGACCCCTTCCGCCCTGTTTTTTTTTCGTTGTTGTTTTGTTTTGTTTTTTCTTTGTTGATGTTAGAAGCAGGAGCTGCAGAGCTGGGTCATGTCTTGAAAATATACAAACATAGGAGCAGCTCTGTTGAGCTAAAAGTCCGCCTTACCCTACGTCCTCATCCATCAGGGCCCAGCAGGAGCTACCTGGGAAGAGGATGAGAATTGGGCATTTATGGAGTGATTCTTTCCTAAAATATCCTGCCACACCATGGTGGTTTGGGACTCGGGGATTTCATTGGACACATCATGGCTAGACTTTGGGGTCAGACGCTGTTGAAGAGGAGCTTGATGGAGCTTGCGAGCTCCATCAAGCGTTGTGAGAGCCAGAGTCATGTTCCCCACATCACAGCCAGTGGCAGGAAGATAAATTGGTTTAGGTTAGGCTTTCACATGAAAGCCCAGCATGTGGCCGAGCAGCTAATTAAGATCCCTCGGAGACGTTTCCTATTTCTGGGATCTGACACCGCCCACGAAGCTGTGGCTCCGATGCAGGACCTGCGGTCCGCCGCAACTTGTGACACGGCTGAGTGACCCCAAACCAAGCCACACTCGGGGCATGGTACCAATTTCACATCCAGTTTGTCCCCAAAAACCCTGCTTCAGCCTACAAACACAGGGTTTGACCGAGTTGTGTTTGGATTGCCTTGAAAGCAAAGCCTAGCCTGGAGGAAGCCTGCAAAATGAAACCAAAGCACTTCACAGCGAAGTCTGCCAGCCAAAAATAACAGGATTCACACAGTTCCAGTCCTGCTGCTAATTCGCGGGCTGATGTTGTCCAATGAAAGGAAGAAGCCAGGCTTGGCTGTTATGACTCTTCTCATAAATTGGATTGTGTGGAGACTGACTGCAGGGCATGAGCGCTGTGTGCTGAAAACACTGCACCAGGAAACAGTGAGCGGGTTTGGATTGACAAGATGTCTGAGCCCGGGGAAGCTAATGGGTTTTTTTCCCCTTATCAGCTAATCATATGACCCTGCCTTTACTGCAAGGCAACAAATAGCTTTTTAAGACATGGGCTTTAATGCCAGACGCTGATTGCATTAGGTTATTCTCCGTAATTAGATCTGGCCAATTGAAAACAAGGCGACGCCTCGGAGATTTTAGTTTCCAGAAAAAAAAAATCCAGATAGGGCCCTGCATGGTAAGCAAAGCCTCAAGCTGCGGCGAGGCCGGAGGTGAGAAGCCTGCTGTGGACCTCCACGGAGGCTTGCTCTGCGTCCTCCTCAGTGAAATACTTCCTGTGAGATAAAAGTGTTTATGGGGCCAGATTTATGTAGCTGATAGCAGGAGAGTTACGGGTTTATAGCAAGCAAGGTGTTATTAAAAAAGTCCTAGAAAGAAAAAACAAAACAAAGAGACCAACTGAGTGATTTGTTGACCCATGGGAAGGTCAACCTCAATGCCACCACCCACCATGAGTGTGGTGATGTTTGGGGCATCGGGTGCTGCCCTCTCCCATCTCTTCCCATCCACGGATGACGAGCCCCTGCAGCCGTCCCTAAATCCTTGCCCCTTGTCCTTACAGTCAGACCTTCAATGCTGGCTCGCTGCAGTACTGTCGCCCTGTCTCCTCCCAGAGCATCACCAGCACTGACTCAGGAGACAGCGAGGAGAACTACGTGGCGATGGTAAGGGCTAAGATATAGGGCTAAGATGGTGAGAAGCTAAGATATATGGTCCCGACGGGACGTATACATCCCCCAGTGCTGCAAACACATTCCTAACTCGTGACATGGGAGCACCGCAGGGATTCTGGTAGCACCAGGAGGGATGTAGTGTGCATCCCTTTGTCCAGCTATGCTCAAAACTGTGGCTTTTGTTCCTAAAATTGTACATCCTATTGGGGTTTTAACTCGATATGTGAGCAGAAACATATATTACCCTCTTTACAAGGAATTAAGAGGGGATAAATATGCCCATGGGCTGTCAGGATAAATTTTCCTAATTTAAGTTGATTTTTTTCATTTTTTTTTAATCCTCCTAACAGCTGCTGACATCATGTTTGTGTGGAGGGCAGGGGCTATTGGAGCAGCAGCAGGGAGTGGCCCTGCTCGCAGGGAGGGGATTTTGTCTCTCTGTGCAAAGCTGCTGACTTGAAGCATATTTTGAAGGCTGTGTAACAGAGGGGGCCAAGCAGATCTGTAGTGTGGCTGTGATTAGCAAAGATCCCAGCACTGGCCTGGCCTCACGGAGGTGTGGCTCCCAGGAAATGCTGGAGCTTACGTCCGATGTCAGGCATGTGAATAAAATGAGCACAAAGGCAGCAGAAATGCTGTGATACATTAAATCACAAGTATGCATTTATATTTATTAGTCCAACGCACAACGCAGCAGTGCTGCACACCCTGGTCCCTGCGAGAAAGGTGAGAGCATCTCCAGGCTGGGACCTCTTTTGAAAGTGCCACTGAAGCTTTTCTTTGACAGATTTGTGTTAATTCCTTTTTTTTTTTCCTTCTTCCCATGTTAATGCTCATTATCTCTCCTGTCTCTTCCCTGCATTAGCAAAACCCCATTTCTGCTTCTCCTGTTCCTAGTGGCACCAACAGCCCAGCGCCTAAAAAGAGTTCTGGGAGTGTGGATTATCTGGCCCTGGACTTCCAGCCGAGCTCACCAGGGCCACACAGAAAGGTACTGGAGATTTTCTAAACTTCTGATCAAGAGCAAGTCATTTTTTAAGGGTTTTTGTGCAGGGCAGGGTTAGTAACCTCAGAAGCATGATGTTTTTCCTGCAGATCTGCTGTTGTATTTATTCTAGGTCACGTTTTGTCTCTGTTGTATCTGCAGCTTTGCTGGAGGTGTCACCAGAAGTATGGGTGTTGAGGGGTTCGGGGATACTGATGAGACCAGAAATTCTGCTAGAGCTTGTAGATTTGGTGCCATAGTCAGAAGCTGTCAGGAGGTCTCCCAAGAAGCAGCAGCAGAACGTTTTGCTCCTTCGGAGCAACAGGCCCTCCAAAACCAGACATCATCCACGTGAGATGCCTTCAGGAGCTCACGCAGAAAGTGCTGGCTATCTGTCTCCCGCTGACATTTGGATACTTCTACCAAATGTCAAGTGGAAATGTGGAAGGGGAAGCTTCCAAAGACCCAGACGCTGGTGACTTTTCTCTAGGTTCAACCATGGGACAAACAGACTTAAAGTGAATCACAGGAAAATAGAGCAAGGGAGAGCCTCAGGAGAACCTTTGTGGGAGCCACCTCTGCATTGGCCTCAGCTTTCTCAAACACCACCTCATTTCTAGGGAAAGCATCCCACTGCTTAGCTCTTCATATTATTTAAAAGTTGTCCCTTGATGGCTTCTTTCTGCCCAGCAGTATTTCTGCAGCTATTACCAATTTAAATAATAAACCACACGGGTTTGGGACCATCCAAACCATCACCTAGCTCCAGCTGCAGCAGCTGAAATACCCGTAGAGGCAGAATAGCTTCCAGGGCCCGAGAAACTATAGAAAAAGCCATCTTCTTTTAACCCAACAGGTCTCCCCTGTTGCTTAGGGGTTTAAAATAATCTAGAGCCATAAGGGTGTAGAGTAAGAGGGGTGGAGCTGGGATTTTTTTGTGTATCTATAATTATTCTTGAGTTCTTTACAAGAAAATGGTGCAATGCTGAATTTGCAATATCAGCAGGTAGGTAACACAATTCCAACCAAACATTCAGGAGGTTAGAAGGAGGGTGATGAGCTATGGATTACAGAGGAAGGCCAGGGAGGATCTGGTGGCCTCTGGAGCTGATGGGTGGCCACGGGTGGCCATGTTTCTCCTCCCTGCAGCCCTCCACCTCGTCGGTGGCCTCGGATGAGAAGGTTGACTACGTGCAAGTGGACAAGGAGAAGACGCAGGCGCTGCAGAGCACCATGCAGGAGTGGACTGACGTGCGGCAGTCCTCGGAGCCCACCAAGAGCACCAAGCAGTAGCACCTGGGGCAGGCAGCTCAGCAGGCAAATATCCCCATGGTTTTCCCAGGCCGGGGCTCCCAGCTCCACTTGGGCTGGATTCCTGAGACTGTTGTCTGCCGAGGGGAGGGGGTCTTCATGACTTTTTTCTTTTAAGACAAAAAGAAACTTAATTTCAGGGGAAGACTTGGCGGATACTGTTTGCCAATGATAAAGAGCAACCATGTTTGGTGGCTAGGTTTGTGCTTTAGCTGCTGGATGCGCCATCCAGGAACTTCAACGTAGCAATACCAGGTTTCACCCTACACGTCTGTTGCTTACAGCTATTAAAGCCACCTTGTACGTGCTAACATCATCTCTCCCCGTCTTCTTCCATACCATACCCCCCAACCATGCCATACACATCTGACAGCATCTCTCACAGGACCTCATTCCCCAGCTCCAATTCCCCATCTCCTCATGGTCACCCTCTTCTCTGCCTCCTCCCAAATCCCAAAACTGAGTAAGGACCATTCCTGTCTGACTTTACTTTCATCCCATCTCTTGTAAATAATGACATGTTCAAATCCTCTGACAGTTGTTCCCCTGGTGGGACAGCCCCTGTGTTTTCTGGTTGTGGCTGTTAACCCTCAGGAGCTTGAAGAGCATCCAGACTGTCCCGTTGAGTCCAGAACTTGCCCCACCATACACGTATATGCCAGCATGTGCTCACACATGCATGCATGCATGAAACAGCCAGGTTAGTTGGGGTGTCTTCTGCTGTTGATTCTCTCCTGCATCTCTCAAAGCCAGTGGTTTGGAGAGAGAGGCTTTGGATGGCAGAATTTAAGCCTATCTGAAGTCAATTGATCGTGAATCTGGCCCTAAGAACCCAAATCTGTCTTTTGTGGCACTAAAGGAAGTCCATAGAGGAAGGGTCCTACATCCCTGGCCATCGTGAGAAGCTCTGTGGCTGAGTACGAGGAGCGTAGAGAGGCTCTGGAGACCCTGGGTGTCCGGCCCAGCACGAGGACGAGTGGGAAGGAGGGAGCAGGAGGCTGTTGTGGGGACCAGGAGAAGGAAGGTGCTGTACCTTAGAGGTTGGATTGGGGTGAAGAGGGTCTGGCGAGATGCATCTCAGAGACAAAAGGAGTGGAGTAACTGAAATGTTGGTCGGTGGTGAGGCCTTGGGCTTTCGGAAGAGGTTGGTGAGAAGAGGACAGGGTGTCTCAAAGTGTGTTAGCTTTAATGTAGCATAAAAGTCAGTTCCTACTGGGCACAAAGGGCTGGACTTAGTATTTTTCCCCATCTTCAGTGATGTTTATTCAACACAAATAAGACTTTTTGACGATTGTGGATGGGAATCTTCTGTGGCCCCCACCTGCATCCTTGACACATCTAGGCTTTGGGATTGCTCCACGAGCAGCTGGAGTGGAAGAAGGAAGAAGAAGGAAGAGGCAGCTCGCTGCAGAGATAAGAATTTGGGATCTCACGAAAACAGGAAGGCCTAATGATCGCCGTGGAGCAGCCTGGCTGCCAAACAGCGAGCGCTGACACAGGCCAACTGCGAGCTGGGAGCTAAACGAAGGAGACTTTAGATCAGGTAGCAATGTTTGTTAAAGAGCTTGAGTTACCCTTCCTTCAAGCTGAACCCTGCCCCACACCAGGGGCTCTGCCTCCCACCACCACCACCACGAAAAACAAATGTTTGTGTTGATTCTTGATGCTCAAGTGTTAGCACGTTTGCTTAATCTTGGCCTGAGTTTGGAAGGGGCCGGAGATGGCCCACGCAGGTATGGGATCTGGTCCCTTAAGGGCTGGGTGCTGCCTTGTAAAATAAGTCTCCAATTTCCATCCCCAGTTTTGGTTTTCTTCTCTTTTTCCATGAAAGGGGAGGATATTAATGGAAAAAGCTCTGATGACCCCTGTAAGACATTGCAGCATTGGCCATGTAAAAGGAATAAAGGAGCAAATATCCTAATGCTTTTGGTAAAAATAATCATCATCTAGGGGGGAAAAAAAGACCCATAGGGGAAAATTTAGCACAGCCAGATGCTCTATGAAGGCCGGGGAGTGTTACAGCCTGCAAGGGCCTTTGCCTCTCATTGAGGGCTTGCACGGTGAGATAATGAAATGAAGAGCAGAGAGCAGGGCTTTGGCTTTCTGTAGCCCCTTTCATCACCACATCTCAGGGGAGAGGGAACATTGTCCTGGTGCAGAGCCCGCTGAAGTCACTGCAAGAATCTTTGCACGGGAATCTCCGTGAAGCACAGTGAGCTCATCAAGAGGACGTGGACAGATCCTGTGGTCTTGGCATCCCGTGAGGGAAAAGCCAAGCCCAGGGACCTGCTGGGTGTTGGCCTGGCTGGGAGCGAGCTCTGCACCGTCCCTGCTGAAAAGTAAACGCAATTCAAGCAGGAACTTGTTTTTCCTATTTCATCCTGTAACCTGCTGTACACAGAAGAAGATCAGGGGTCAAGAAGACAAGGGTCCCAAAAGCACCCTGAAAGCAGGGAGGCGAGGGGGAGACAGCAGCAACCCTCCTTTCTGAGAGCGCAGTGGCTTGAAAGCCAAAACAGGTGGGTTTTGTGTTTCCAGTTTCCCAGAAACAAATATATTCCTCGTTTTTGTTTGTTTGTTTGTTTGTTTGTTTTCCCCTGCTGAGCATCAAGCAAACGGCCCTCCATACCAAGCAGCAACTCGCCGACTCCACCCCTGCCTTGCCATGCGGACATGACTGTATCAGCCCCTCCTGAAAGAAATTGATGGCTGCAGTGGAAATAGTCATTCCTGCCAGTTGCCGAGCTGATTAGAGCAGTCCCCAATGATTAATGTTCGTGCAGTATTTAGTCTTAAACTGTATTGAAAAGCAGCTGGTTTAATTACACGGCCTGCCAAGAACTTTGTCCTGAAGGCATTGAGTTTATCACATCCACTTTATACTTGGATGCTCAAGTATGACTGGCTCTTTTGTTAGGAATAGGTATTTTAGGAAGCCGAGAGCATTGCTAATGATTCATTTTAATTGCAAGCAAAAGACCTGGCTCGAATCCTTAAGTCAGATCCTGTGCTTCAGCCTTACACTCCCATTTAAGAGAAGGGCTGTGCTTTTGTGTGTGTGTGCTCATGGAGAAGGGTCGACTGCGGGACGAGCACTACAACCTCAGTAGTTCATTTTAGGAAGCATCAGGGCCATATCAGAAAGCTCTCCCCGAGCTTTAGAACTGCTAGGTTGGTGGGTTTAGAGGCAGAAACGTGCAAAAATACGTATCCCTTGTTGTGAGTCTGCAGCAGTGACTCGTGAAACGTGTGAGTTGCCTTGGAACTGATTTGCTCTGAATTGGCATTCGAGTGTTCAGGGGGAAATAAATTGCTGGCTCTAAAAGGATACAGGGATGAGGTTTAGTCTCAAATAGGAGAAAGAAAATAAGTGTGTGTGCAGATTGTGCTGGGGCAGACTGGCAGATGGGGCTAGCACCTAAAGGTGGCTATGGCTTGGGTTGGCTGGAGGATAACTGGGATGGGTTTGGAGCCACCCAGGCACTGACGAGGGTTGTATATGGGTTGGGAGGAGAGAAGGCAGGCATGTTTGCCAGTGAGAATTGAGTCTTGGTCTTCCAAACCTCCTTTGGCATGTCTCAAGGCAGATCTGCAGAGCGGGTTTGTGGAGGGAAGGGTTTTGCTCAGTGAGGGCCTTGTGCTGGTAGGAGGGCAGCACCCACTGCTCTCAGGACTTACCCAGAGAACTTCACCCCTTGAGGGGTTCATCCTGCCCAGTGTGCAGGAGAAACCCTACCAGGGAGGTGGTGGAGACCCGGCCGTGATGGGGAACACATTGTTTTGGGGCTTTCTTGGGCTGGTCATTGGGAAGCGGTGCTGTGGCTTCACAGGGTGTCCTGTGAGGCTCTGCTGTCTCCGTCCTTGGAGGTATGTAAGACCTGACTGGATCAAGGCCTGAGCAAGCGGGTCATCCCCTACTGCTGACCCTGCTTAGGGCAGAGAGTGGGACTAGAAACATCCTTTCCCCTTGAATTCCCTTGAGACCCTGCTGCTGGGGCTGAGTGGGGCCTCCTCCGTGTGAGGGAAGAGGCAAAAGGCAGTGCCTGGATACCTATAGTGTCCTAAAATCTTCTCTGGCCTTGAAGTGACAAGGCACAGCTCAACACCTGATGTCATACACCCCGATAAGGAGGACTAATCCCCACTGGGGCCACCCCTTGCACCTGGCAGAGGGCTGGCTGGACCAGGCCAAGTCATCCAGGACATGGACACGCAGTCTGAGCCACTGAGGTACAGCCTGAACCTGTAAATTTATTAGGATAGACATTGACCCAGGGCTCTCTGGGTCCCCCCCCGAGCCCTGACACCCCAGGGTCCCACTCCCGGGAGTGTACCAGGAGGATTTGGTTCCTTTTGGCCACCCATTGAGCACGGCTCATGGGCTGGGATAGCATTAATTTTATTTGTAGTAGCTTTTTATGGTGCTATGTTCCGGGTTTGTGATGAGAACAGTGTTGATAACACACCAGTATTGTAGCTGTTGCTGAGCAGTGCTCGCACAGAGCCAAGGCCGTTCAGCTCCTGGTGCTGCCCCACCAGCGAGGTACCTGGGGGTACACCAGGAGCTGGGACACAGCCTGGAGCTGACCCAGGCTGGCCAAAGGGATGTCCCATGCCATACAGCACCATGCTCAGCAATAAAACTCGTGGGGAAATTTGCCAGGGCTGCCATTGCTCAGGGACTGGCCAGGCCTTGGTCAGCTGGTGGTGAGCAAATGCATTGTGCATCACTTGCTTTTCTTATTTTTTCTTTTTTTTTTTTTTTTTTTTTTCCAACTTATTAAACTGTCTTTATCTCACCCCACAAGTTTCTAACTTCTGCCCTTTCAGTTCTCTTCCCCCCTCCCACTGCAGGGGGAGAGAGAGTGAGTGGCTGTGTGGTGCTAGCTGGTTAAACCACCCCGTGAGCTTTGATAGGAAAATGTTTAAAGAAACTGAGCTCTGGCACAGGCTGCCCAGAGAGGGGCTGGGGGCTCCTCCTTGGGGATCTCCAGCAGCCGCCTGGACGTGGGGCTGGGCCCCTTGCTCGGGGTGGCCCTGCTGGAGCAAGGCTGGCACCTCAGGGACCCGTCACCACCAGGCACTTGTTGAGAGCCTTGGTGCCATGATTTCTCCATGGCCTGAAGCAGTCCATCCCCCCATCTGCTTGTCCTTTGTGTCTCATCCTTGTAGTTGTGATTTTATCTCCTTCATTTCGCAGCTTCAAGAGATGTGCTATTAACCAGGTTCCTGCCTCAGTGCTTGCTCTGAGAAGAGCTGATGTGTAGCAAGGTGTCACCCAACCAGCCCACAACCTACGTGGGAGAGGTTATCCGCAAAACCATAATAATAAATAAATAAATAAATAAAGCATCATTTTTAGTGTTGTCCTTTGGGTGACACCACACTTCAGATGGGACAAGGGAGTGTACCTGAACTCTCTGTATCCTGCTTTCTCTCCAGCCTGTAAAATGAAGATTTTTAGTGCTCATTTCCCCACCTCACAGTGAGGTTTAAGTAGTTGACAACTACATTGTCACGTTGTCCCTGAAAATACCGCGTTTTATCTGAGAGCCCTTTGGACACGTGGAGCATTGTGGAGAGGGAAGGGAGCAGGACCCTGCAGAGCCCTCTGATGAATCCCATAGGGTTAGGACCAAACCTTTAGTGTAGCCACGTCCTGCCCAACGCAGCCCTTGGCAAAGACCCCATTGACTTTGGGCATCGTTGTGTGGGAAGGGACCCAGCCAAATTAGGGTAGTTTTCACCATCCCTTTCTTAACTTGCTGCGAGGAAAGGTCGGAGCCCCGGCTTTGAAGCCGTCGCATCGGCAGCCCATTCGCAGGGATATTTTGTGTGTTTCGAAGCCTATGACTGTTCTTAAAGAGGAGTATTATTTTTTTTTTCCATTTGTAGAAGGAAGGACAACAGTAATCTGTGGCAAACTGTACAGTACGTGTCTTCTTGTGGTGTCACTGTTTGAATGGTTATTAAGTTTTCAAATCACTGTGGACAGCTAATCACTTAAGTTATTAATTTATTCTTCGGGGTTTTGTTGTTTGTTTGGTTTTTTTTAAGTAATTTGAAACAATTATTTATCCTGTAAATCGGTCTTGAGTGAAACCTAGGTAATACTTTTTTTGCTGTTAATAAACATGGTACATGCCTGATGTGAAGGTGATCTCATTTTTAAGTACTGTATATGCAGCGGAAAAGCAATGGGAAAATAAAAGAATGAAAACAAAAATGGATCTCTCACTGCTGACTCCCTGCATGGATTCAGAGCCGGGAGGGAGAAAGGGGGAATTAATGGTTGGGTCAAGCTGAATTAAGCAGCACTTTGAAGCTTTCAGAGCATTCTTCAGGTCACGTCACCAAGTTTCTCCTACAGCTTCAGGTGTCCCCTCTCTGCAGCAATGGCCTCAAGGATGCACCTAGGGCTCTTCTTGATGACAGAACCCAAACCAGATGTTTTGGGGCTGATAAAGTGAATTTAATACTATGTCTATATCTGTTCTTGGGACACACTTGGGTACATGCAAGGCAACGGCAATCACTACCTTCCTCACCCGTCAGCAGCGCAGACCCAGCTCAGGGCACCAAATCCCCCATAAAACCTAAGCAGAAGAACAAATCTTTCTTGCCCAGAGTTAAAAGTAAGCCACCTCCCTACAGCACTGCCCCCCAAAACCCCCTTTTCTAGACAAGAGCAGTATCACAGCACATCTCCGGCACATCTGAGATCCCAAATGTGGAGCTGAGAACCAGGCTGGAGGCTCTTATTGGGCAGAGGTGGATGTGAAACTACAGCCCACACGATATCAATATGACATATACAAATATTCCTGCTATTAATAACACTAATAGTAGCATAGTAGATACTATAATTGGTATAGCATACATGGCAACAGGCTATACTACTGTCAGTAGTGCATTGTTAATAGTCATAGTGTAGCATATACATAGTATAAGTACACTATATAAGTGTATAAGTACACTATAGTGTACTTATAATAATATATGGTATTATAATAATGTAACATATTAATAGTAATCATGGTATTAATAATTGATGGCCCAGGCTGCCATCCATGCTGAGCACTGTGTGCTCTTTGCCCCTGCTCATCTCAGCAAATTGTAGGGTAAAAAAAAAATAAAGATATATTCAGGGAAGAGCATAGCTATGGAACAACCTCTCCAGCTTCCCGCGTTGCGTTCATTATTTAAATTAGGGTCTCATCAAGGCAGAGACTCTCTCTTGCTAAAGTACCATCCAGCAGGTGGCCCAGAGCTCAGGAAATGCCTCCAGGTGACACTCCAACACAGAGCAGGGAGCCAGCGTGGCAGCAAGAGGAAGGTTTTGGAATGCTCCTCTCCCATCATCTTTTTGACCCCATCCACCCCGTGAGTACTGCTGTAAGACACGAAGTTTCTCTGTTGAATTAATTCATTTCCTTTATTTATATGTAGGAAAGACAATAAAAGAATATATATGATAGTATATGCCAGAGATTCGATCCCGTGCCAGAAAATGTCCTCTCTAGCAGACTTTCTGCTTGCATCCCCCATAGCAATGTCTGTGCTTTGTCTTGTCCTCCACAGCAAAAAAAATGCTTCCCCCAAAACCCCCGTCAGGATTAGGCCCCACACCCAGGACCTAAGGCACAAGTCTGCCACTGGAGCTAGAGCAAATCTACTACAGGCGCAAGTAAGGAGCAGGTTGGGACGATGGGTGGGGAGCAGCCGGGGAGGGAGCCACAATCCTATAGATGCACTGCCCAAGGCTTGGGCTGGCTCCTGCCACCAAAATCAGTCCCTGTCCCATTATTGATTTATATAAAGCATTGGTTTACATACTAGGTATTTATGCTAGGTGCATATAGCGTATTTGGTTGGGTTGCTCTCCTTGTAAATCAGGACTTTGAAGAAACAGCTAGTGGTTGCAGGGGTCTCTGTCTTTCAGTTCAAGGTGTCTCAAAGGAAAGCCCAGTTTTCAAGCCATGAAATGCCAGGTTAACCGAGCCTAAAGACACATCTGGACAAGCAGCTGCGTGCCTTGGGCTGCCATGTACACTAACAGCATCCAGAGCTCACCAGTAATGCAAGAGGGGCTTGACAGAGCCCCAAAAAACAACCACACACAGTCAGTCTCTCTTGGCTGGAGGGGTTTGTGCCCCTCGGCCTCTTTTGGGTGCTTTGCAATGCTGCACCAAACCCTTCTGGTGAACCTGCTGATGCTCACTGCCCCCAGGGAAGCTTACAGGCTCCCCCCCCGGCATAGCAGCATCACAATGTTGGCTGCGAGGCCTCTTTGGGCCTTTTTTCAGCCTTTTTCCACCTCTAGAGGTTTGTTCAGGTGATCTTTCACAACCACATTAATAAAAACAACTGTGAAGAGGTCCCCCAAAACTCAGTGCTGCGTGAAGGGCTGCAGGTGGGATGTGCACGAGCAGCCTTCATCCCCAGACCATTGCTGGGTCCTTCCCCAACCCCATCCCCACCCCGTGTCCTCCCCAGGCTGGTGGCAGCAGGCAAGACATGGCCACGCTGAAGCACAAGGGCACTTCTCCAAGCTGTCTGCAGGCGCTGAGCTGCAAGGGTTAGTTTAAGGCGTTTAAGACCGAGTGCATAGGAAGCAGGACGACCCTCCAGGTGCCAACAACGCAGCCTCCAAACCAGCCCGAGTCCTTTTCCATCGTGACGTTCCCCAAATCCTCTTCTTGAGATGCTCGCTGTCAGCGGGGCGAGGAAGAGGAGCCTCTGGCTTTGGGTTGGCCCCGTGGATGTTTGATGTTCTGGTTTAACCCAGCTGCTAGAAGACAAGTCCGTGAAAGGAGCCGGATCCACCTCCGCCCGCTGCAGGGCTGCATCCCCCCGAGGAGCTGTCATCGTCCTTGTCCCTGTCAAAGTCCCTCCACCACAGCGGGGATTTCGGCAAGGCGGAAATGTAGGCGGCTCGGTTCCTCGCCTCTTTTTCCTGCTCCTGGGAGAAGGAGGAGAAATAACACAAGGATATCGCCATTATCTGCAGCTGAAGGGCTCCCACCTTCCCTGAGGAGTTAGTTGGCAGTGTGGTTTGGGTGCTCCTGGGAGCCTCCTCCGAATTAAGCTGGGGTTACCAGGCCACGTCATCTCTAGAACTTGGCAGGGGAGATGCATCAAGGTGTCGTGTCCCTCCAGCCATATGGGTGAGCAGAAAACAGCCCTTCAACGGGCACCTCACGAGGGGAGAGGGCCCTCAAATTTCCCTGGGACTCCCAAATTTCACCTCAAATTCCTACAGGACACCGCTGTTTGCAAAGCTCTGAATGAATAAAATCTGCTCTGGGGATAAATCTGGTGCAGATTTATCCTTAGGACTTGACCCTGCTGCTGCCCAGAGGCTGGAAATTTGCCCCACAAGCTGGACAGCCACGGGATCAGACCCTGCAGCAAACGGCAAAGGAACTTACCTGCAGGTAGAGGATGTTATCTTTGGAGATGGCTTCCATCAAGTCCTTATTGAGCGAGGGTTCACCATGCAGGTGGCTGGCCTCTGCCGCAGCCTCGTGCAGCGGGCAGCTCTGCCTGCCCGGCCGCTGCCTGTAGAAGAGCACGTAGGCAGTGTCCTTGGGGAAGAAAGAGGTCACGTTGCTGACCGATTCGAAGGAGGAGAAGGAAACCCTGGTGTCGTTGAAGAGGTACCACTGGATTTCAAAGTCCAACTGCTTGTCAGAAGCCGGTTTCGGCGCCCCATCCCGCGGCTGCCCGTGGGGAACGGTGTCAGTGCACTCTCTGGAGTAGCAGTAGTAGTGTCCGCTCTCGGAGGAGATGCCCGAGTGCACCACCACGCTGCAGAGGTCGTACACGACAGACACAAAACTGCTGCCCGGGCCAGCTCTGCCCTTCCTGTGTCGCCAAACATCCTCATTTTCCTCCGAGGAGACGAGGACAGGTAGCTTGAGCACCACAGGGATAGAGACGTTGTCCAGGATCTTCTTCCTCTTCATGGTCCGTGGGTCGAAGGAGAACCTCAGCAGCGTGAGAATGAGGTAGTGCGGCCCCTCTGTCAGCTCCGCCACCTTCTCGGCGTCCTGCAAGGAAGCACATTTCTCACAGTGATATTTGTTCTCCGCTGTCAGTCTCTCCGGGGACAGGAAATAGTTGATTAAATCCGGGACGGATCTGGAGTCCTTGGGAGCAGACGCCTGCTCCCCAAAAGCCAATGTTGGGTCTTTGGTTGATTCTGCTCCAACAGCATCACTGCTTAAGGGATTTGATGGTTCTCCAGCCTCCCGAAAACCCAGCGTTTCCACTGGCACCGGCTGAGCTGGGAGGTCTCCAGACATGGGGGGCTTCCTTCGGACCCAAGGAGACCCCATTACCTGGTTTGGCTTTTCAGGAGGCTCAATAAACTGTGGGCCAATTTCTTCCACGGGTAGAACAGAGGCACTCCCTGGCCCATGTATGTGCCTGTCTGGCGGGGGGAAAGCCAACGACAGGTCTGTGAAGGCTTCTTCTCGGGAGGACACATTCAGACACTTCAAGCAGCGGATCTTTGTCATCATTTTACCCCCAAACATCTTCTCAATCAATGTCTTGTTTAAGTAATGATGCTCCACAGCCTGAGACATCAAGCTGGACTCCTTGAGTTTCTGGTAGATCCTTTTCCCAGTTTTTTCTTCTTCGTGTAATCTTTGGCAGGGGAAAAAAAAGTCTGCATTATACACCAGTACAACGCCAAGAACTAGTTTCTAAAGTATGGTTTCTGTTCTTCAGTCGTAGGGGTTAATCTGGGTTAGCCTGCCTGTGCACAGGGGTCTGCTGCAGGAGGAAGGTGGGGATGGTCAATGGGCCATTGACCCCACTCCTAGGGGAATCATCAGGACACCAGGATTTGGGCATCACCAGAACACCAGGATTTGGGATTTCTAGGTGAGAGAAAGGCAAAATCAACATTTTAAAGAGGAGGCTTGTCAGGCAAACAGCTTTCCTCTCAACGTGGTGCAATTCCCGAAATTTTCAAGCTGAACTCATTGCTGACCTCACCACCAGGATGGCACAAGCAAGACACCCCAGACTGGTCTCACCATCCTTCACCCCAAGCCTTTACTCTTTGAGTTCCTCCAGCTCTCAGCCACTCGCCCTGCATCCCCGTTGGTCAGCATTAAATATCACGCTGGGTCTAGGGGAGCCTGTTGTTGCTGGGCTCCAAAATCAGGGCGCTTGCCACGTACCGATCCAGCAGGTACTTGAGATACTCCGAGCAGTCCTGCTGAGCACCAGGGGTAAACCAGGGTGGCCAGGAGGCGGAGAGGAAGCTCTCAGGTGAGATGGCAGGTCGCTGGCACCAAGAGGGAAAAACACATTTAAGCCATGGGGTTTGGATTCCCACTTCACAGAGGGGAAGACTTGCATGGTTTGCTGCAAACCAAGACTGGAAGGATTAATATCAGCCCTACTGAACCTCCCTTTGCTCTGCTGTTATGAGAACAGGAGCTTCTGTACGCTCGCTTTTACCAGTATATATTTTATATATATTTCTATGAAATATCCACGCATTTACTTCATTCAATTTTAAAATGGTTTGTTTTCCTGACCCAGAGACTTCTACTTAATTCAGCCTGAATTTAATTTGATGATCAACTTAATTTGATCACGATCTCTCTCACTGAATCCCTTCCTTAAAAAGAAAAAAATCCACTAAACTTCCACCCGTCATTCTGATCACTGCAGGCAGGTAATCTGCATAATCAGTGATAATGTAATTGCCACCGCTAGGAAGCTGCTGCCTAATTAACATGGGGAAAGACTCATCACTGGCAAAGAAGTGACTATAAGTACTGCCCAAAAGAGAAAAATAACTAGAATGATGACAGGAAATTACTAGGAAACTATTATCTACAAGCAGATATGTTACTGTATTTACACATCACAGGCACCCTAACCTGCCCTGAAAAAAACAGGCCCTTCTTTGGCCAAATATTCAATTTAACAGGTTCTCCATATTTTTCCCCCAAAGTGATCTGTAATGGCATAATACCACAGTACAACAAGCCAACTCAAGGCTTGGAAACTGAAGAGGCCCAAATGAATGGGTTCACAGCAAGGGAAAAATTAAAAACTGTGTCTTTTTAGGGATAGGAAGATGTATTTTCAAGAGAGGACCTAGATGAGACCTATCTGGAGTCACCCATGTTAAATTTCAGATTTGTCAAGAAAGCATTCATAATTAGTTTATGGGTTATAACTTTTTAATTTCCCTCAAATACAGAAGATTCAAAACATCTGGAATCCACAGGTTTGTTGTTGTTGCTGGTATTGTGGTTTTTTTTTTTCTGACCACACTGTTTTTAAGGCAATGTCTATTGATTGACTGCACTTTGCTGTGAAGCAAGGGGACAAGCAAACTGCTCCAGTCTGTTTCTTGCTGTGCAGCAAAGAAGAAACTGCTGCTTTATACCAACAGACTTTTCAGCTGGCCACATATGTAAGCTATTACCAAAAGGATTTCATTGTCAAAACTATTAGTGATTGCATCAGTCAAACCCAGAAAGGCCAGAGGCTGAAGAAAGGCAGCCTGGTGTGAACACAGCTCACTTTCATGGGTGATAGGAGCTTGAGACTTGCTTGCCTCCTCCACCCCCAGAATTAGCCTCTTTCACGTAAACAAAATTCGTCCCGATATAAAAATCCACCAAGATCCACAATTCCTTATCAGCACATTGGAGTCGGCAGGAAGCAACTTGGAGACGAGCCTTTCCGCAGCCGACAGTCCAAACAAATAACTAGAACATGAAATAATTACCTGACTGTGCTCCAAAAACGCAAAGAGCCACTGGAGTTTTGTCATCAGGGGCTGGGAGTTGCCCTCGGTTAAATTCAACACCGAATGCCGAAAGCTGCAAAAGAAAACCAGAGAGGCAAAACAAGATGTAAAATTAGTGTAGAAGGCATAACGCCTGTGTGATGAGCAACCCCAGAGCAGTCTTGAATGGGAGCAAGGGAGCAAAAACTCACTCTGAAGCCATGAAAAGAGACTGTATGATGCTATTCATGTAGCAGGTGTTTCCCAAGTTAATTAAGCCAATCTTTCCCGTCTCTGATTTGGATGCCAGGCGTGGGTAGAAGCAGGCTAGCTCGTTCTTCTGGGAGGTCCAAGCATTCTGTCCCAAGAGATGTTTAATCCGGTCTTCGTTTGGAATTGGAAGAGCCTTGGAAAGAGAGAAGGGTGCCATGAATACTTGTCTTTCTACACGACAAATTACTAGAGGGCAACTGCAAAACTCCTCTGCTGGAGGTCTCCATGGCACAACTCATTTCCCTGCTCTTCACATGAACACGCATCCATGCAAGGAACTGTTTAGCTGCTAGTATTAGTACTTTAGAGGCACTCAAGTCTAAACCTATAGCTAAAACCCACAGTCATGGCAAGGACTTCTGCAGATCCACCATAAGAGAAGTCTCTACTCCCAAAACACAGCCAGCTTGCCTACATAGTGTTCAAACTCAGAATTCTAAGCTGTTTCGTCTGCCACAACTGGAGGTGTTGAGGTTTGGGCATCCCTACCAGTAGGACAGTCCCTCGGCACTACACTGCAAACTGAGATGTCAAGTCCATCTGCAATACAGAAAAAAATGGCCACAAAGTACATATCTTACTTTAATCGCTTCCAAGACTGGTTCGTACAGATCTGGAAATCCTGAGAAGCGGAAGAACATGCAGTGGATGAGCTCGGCCAGCTGCTCCAGAGAGCTGGTGGCAGAGTTGGAGTCTTCCTTCTTCAGAGAGGCCACCAGCCTGGGGATGTGAGGGAGCAGCTGGAAAAGAAAAGAAAAAAAGAAAAAAAAAATTTTGCCATGCTGTATTTTCCATTCTTAGTGCAGATCAGCACCTTCTAAAACACGAACCCACAGTGGAAAGGAATGCTATATGTTAAGCACCAAGTGCAGGGATTCAAACCTATAAAATAGGTGAATTAACCTACAAGAGGTGTTACCTCATGTGCTATATTTTATTTCATACTGTTTAAACTGAATTGGAATCAGTATGGTCGGATGGGTAGCAACAGGCACGTAAAGAGTACGTTTGTTATTTTGCTTTAATCTAGAAAATTTTACAGTGAGCACACAGACCCAACCATAAAGATACATTGCTCACGGGCACCCTCTGCTGACCCCACAGCTGCACAGAGCCTTGCTAACCTGTTCTCAGCCCTGCAGATGTGCTAGTCAGGCAACGTTTTCCATATTTCTATTTTACGTGATTTTAACCAGAACAATCCTGGTTTAACAGCTCAAAATCTGCAGTTCATCCTTTACTTGGTCGTCCCTTCCTCACTCTTCTTCCTCTCTTTCTTTCTTTCTCCTCAAAATGTTGGGGATTTAAACTACTTCCTTTCAACCAGAAAGCTTTGGTGGGGGAAACAAATGAATCCCAGAACCATCTTACGCACCGATACTTTGCCAAGCTGTGATCAGAACAATTCTAAAAACTCTTCCAAAGTGCCAGGGCAAACAGAAAGAGATAAGAAGCATGACTGGTTTATGCCTTGTTGTTTTGTTGGGTTTGGTGTTTTGCTTTTTGTTTTGTTTTTAAATAGGGGAGGAAATTTGTGCTCGCTGGGCTGCAGATGGAAACTTCAGGCCAAGAGCAACTGATGGCTTTTGGAGTCTTTCAAATTTTGGACGCCCAATCAAAGACAACCCGTCGGAACGTCTATTTTTAGAAACTGAGGAGTTTCTCAAGAAATCAGGCTCATTTAAAGCGGCTGCAGCTGAGGAACAAAAAAAAACATCAGTTGAAAATGTTGGCTGGCTTTGCTTTTTTCCAACCTTATCTGTTTATTCTGTGAACTTTAGGTGAAAAGCCAAAAGTAAAGGCTTTAATGCAAAAGTATGAAATCAAGCATTAATAGCAGTAAATTTCCATTAGCTCTTTTATCAGTTCAATCACTGCAAGCATGCCTTTGCTCTCAGACCTACTTTTTAACTACAGCATTCTGGAGGCAAAGCTGGTGGGAAGCAGAGCTGTGCCTTAGTGTCAACAGTAAAAAAGCATCACCCTGGAAATGAAAAGAGCTTCCTAAAAGTGGTTGTTGGGGTTTCTTTTTTCCTTTAAATGAGGAGAATTCATGATGGGAAGTGTTCTGACCCAGTCTTCAAGTCTTGCTGCGCTGATGTTGAGTGACACTTGGGAAGATGCCCCCATGGCCTCAAGAAATAAGGGGTAGCACATACTGGTGTCACTTTGACATCACATGTGTGATGGGGTCCACGGGGTTCAAGGGCTAGTCAGATGCTTTCTTAAGAAACAGCAAGGGCTGTTTGGGATTATATTTGCTGCTACTTGAGCTTTCCAAGATTCTGTCAATCCAAAGTCTTCTCCTAATGCATCCCAAAGTCAGAGTGGCAACATCTGCAGCACCTCAGTTGAAAGGATGGGTTCAAACATGGGGCCCTATCTTCTAAACCTGCCCATGAAATCCCATCCTGGGTCAGCATAGCCCTACCCACTTTCCTCCCCAGGCCACCCCTCCCTGCCCCCTTTCCTTCTCCAATGTAATAGTGCAGTTTGGTGGTGATCCAGACCCAGACCAAGCTGGGCAATACTGACCATCAGGACTTTATTATATATATTACTATAGTACTTGTTCACCAGAGGGTGAGCAACCTCCAGCAGGGCCAGGCTGCAAGTTGACAGGGGCTGGGTTTACATCACAAGGCAAAAGCTAGCAGACGAGGGGAATATTCAGCCCCTTGGGCTCCCTCCCAGCTGTGGTGATGCACTCATCCAAGGGCTAGACACATCCTTACCAAGTGAAACGCTTCGTGGGAGTGCTGGAAGCTCAGCAGCATGTACTGCAGGACGGACAAAGCTCCCTCTCTCACGATGGGGTACAGCAACTTGGAGAAGACCTGGTGGGGAGAAAAAAGTGAATGAGAAGGTAGGCTGGCATCACAACACGTGTGAGAAGGGCCCGGCAGGAAAGGGAGGCACTGGGCATCTACCACACCTCCAGAGTCATCTCCTGTCCACTGTGTGTCCTCAGAGCACCCTAAAAATGCCATCTGGGTTATCATCACTCTTTCAGGCCTGTGCAGTGCCTGGCACACCAAGGTGCAGAGCTCTGGGTGATCCTGATAGCCGTAACATACCTCCAGACCTCCTGATAGATGAGGCCACCTGAGCACAGAGGGATGCTAAATTTTCTAAAACGTGCCTCTCCTGTTTTATGGTTGTATTTGGAACCTTATCACCTACCTTTCAGGCAAAGAGATAGAAAGCAGAGGCCTTTCAGAGCCTTTCAACACTTTCAAAGGCTAAGCAATGATATTTGTCTTATTCTACAGAAAATGGCAATGGTCTCTACCCCTTTCAGACCATACTTCTGAGAGTTTTCCAAGAATCACACAGTGTTTTAAGGGCAGTGTCCCTTTTCTATGCATTATCTTTTTTTTTTTTTTTTCCCACTGTTAAAGAAATGTTGGAGATACTCAGCTACCTTGCCACTGCTTGATGCACATGGGGGATCACAGGGACAAATGCAGTTACTAATAATGTTCTGATGTAGATAATTATGGTATTGGTAACTTCGGTGGTGACTTCCACTGGAGACGCAGCCAGTTATTATCTCCATCTTACAAAGGAGGACATAGTGGGACCACAGCATGGAAAATGTTGGAAGATGGCAACGGGAATAGGGCTGTACCTGTGCTGGTAAATCAAATAAGGCCAGGACACAGGTTTAAAACTGACCTGTGACTATGTGGCCTGCTAACCTACTCACTGGTGTGATGGACCAGCACTGATCCAAGCACCGCTGAAGGACAGCATTTCATGTTCCCAAGGACAAGCTGTAGAAGAGCTTCATGTTTTGGGAAGTTAAGTGTTTGGCTGGCTTTAAAGTCCTTGGTTTGTTATATTTCATAACCTTTAAGATATCAGTACCTCTGCAAACCAGGTCCTAAAGAACTTCAGGTAGGGCTTGCAGTTGCCACCACACCCAAAATCCTTTGGCAAGGCACTCAGGCAAGAACCACGCTGAATCCCAGTGCCCACCTCCCTGTAGCAAGGAGCTAGGCACACAAAGCTAAAATAGGTATTTCTGGAGAACGTTATTCCTAGCTGCCCACCACCCCATGCACAGTAATGCAGCATCTGCAGAACATGCGGTGGGCTCTGTGCTCCCTCCAAACCCCTTGGTACAGCATAATCTTTTCTATACATCTTAAGTTATATCTCATTTTTATTCAGTCAAAAGGCAAGATCTCCCAGATGCAAGGAAATGTTTTTCAAAATGCCCACTGACCTTTTCAATTTTTGAAAGAGTAACCTCAATCAAGATGCTGAACTTCTTCACCGCAGCCAAACCCTTCAGCAGAGCAATAATCCACTTGTCTATGTTCTTTCCCAGGGGCCAGGACACCCAGTCGATCATCCTGAAATGAAATCCAAACTCTTAAAGTAAACAACAGATATATTGTGAAAGCCCAGCTCCACTACGGGTTAAATCTCTTCCAAGTTCCTGTCCATTCAATGGGTTGGCCAAGTAAGAGAGAGGTTCCACATAAGACATTTAGAATCACGTAATAGTTTGAGCGGGAAGGGATCTTACAGACCATCCAGTTCCAAATCCCTGCCACAGAGGATTCATCAGGGCATCCATAACATTATTCAAAGCACAACAGAGCCTGAAGCGGAATTACAGCAATGGCATCAGCATCCTGTGGCTCATCAGAGGACCTGACCCAAGCCCATAGAAGAAAGTGGGGATTTCTACCATTAACTTAAATCAACTCGAGTTCAAGTTTCTAACACCAGTCTGGTGCCCTATAGACCACAGCATTGTTTTGTGGATTCTCAAATATCATCCTTCAGAGGAGGCCCTAGAAGGACAGCCTCTGTTTTTAAAGTGGTGGATATCTGTGTGAGGTCTTCATTGATGTCTTGGCGTTGCTGCTGTCAGAGAACTAACGATACTTGTATGATCTCTGCATTGCTACTGGTAAGGAAAAATACCCAGATTTGGATCTTTATCTTCTCTGAATAGTAAACGTTCATTCCCCAAATCACAATAAAGGAAGAAAATACTGGTAACCTTAATTGAAGCCAGGTATTCCTGAAGGTCATAGCTAGCAAATTTCTTCTATAGCCACTCTGCCAACAAGATGCCATGCTTCTGCAACTAACACTTCACAGGAGAGTCACTCGTAAGAAAATAACCTCAGACTGAGTGATGACAGGTTGTTTAAATAATTACTTAAATTAAGCCTTTCTAAAAAAACACGTTTAAATTAAATGTTAAACAGAACTGCAAGGCAGCCAAGGCTTAGGATCTCCAAAGGTCAAACTTTGCTAATCACTTCAGGACCGTTGATTTCAAGATATCCCAGGTCTTCACAATCTCCCACCTCAGTCCAGCTTTCTTACCCAATCAGCCCCTTTTGTTTATAAGCCTACGTCTTGTGCAAGATATATAAAAGCAACTGTGGATAACTAACCACATAAGGCAAAGAGCAACTCCACAAGGAACTGGGAGGAAAAAAAAAAAAAAAAAGAACAGCTTGAAGAGCAGAATATGTTGGGATGTTGAGAAATAACAAAAATCAAGCCAAGTTGGATAATAAAACAAATACCAGAAAAGCTTCAGCAGACGTTTGCATCAGAGTAGAATAAGGAAAGACACGCAATCGCTGTATACGGAGGATGTGATGGTGATTAAAGATATGATACAGCCTCCAGATTTGACTTCCAAACTAAACACATCCTCTGCCTCTGTTTTGACCGAGAGGAAGGAATTGATCAGGGTGACAAAGAGGAGGCAGATAAAAGATATGAGAATGGAAACAGGAGCAATGACAGCTGATATAAAAGAGAAACAAAGAGCTCATACACTCCAAGGGGAGGCAGTGATGTTCATCAAGTAAAATTGAACTCTGGTGAGTTTTAATGACCCTATTAACACTGGCACGGTGCTTTCTGTGGGAAGAATAGGAGGAGAGTTCCTATAATGAAGACAGGCAATAAGGGGATGACTAAAAAGAAGGGGCAGCAAGCCACGGTGGTTTATCATAGATGACAAAGTAAGATTTGTCATGATATCTGATTTTCTAGTCAAAGGACACAAGTAGATCATATCTGTCTGGGTATCTGAGCGGATACAGGACCTAACGGTGTTGGCACAAACATCCTGAACACAGCTGTGAAACTTGTGATGATGCAAAGCTGGGAGGCATCATCAAAACAAAAGGAGGATCGAGGTATCCTCAGGATGATCCTGATGATTAGAGATGCAGAACCAGGAGGAAATATCTTCATTCAAAACACATGCAAAGCACGTGGGGAGCAAATAACAAGAAATGGCTACTACGTGATGAGAATTGATATGCTTGAAGAAGAGCAGTAAGGAATCAGGTGACTGTGAGTTCCCAATGTAACAGTAGCCATGGAAAAGGCCAGCATCGTGCTGCAGCGCAGGAGAAAAATACATTTTCCAAAGCAGAACCATCACCTCCTAAGCCATCATTTAAGGCCATGATGAATCTCATTGGGAACACAGCACACAAACCTCTCCATCCATGTCCAAGACCGATGAACTGAAGTGGAAGCAGGTGCTGAAAAAGCCTGTTAAGATGGTCAGGAAAATGAAGAACCTTTCCTGCAAGAAAAACTTGAAATAACCTGGCTTGTTCAGTATAGCCACTGGAAAGCAAAGAGGGGATGGGGCTGCTGTCTGTGCATACATTGACGGAATAAACACCAGGGAGGGAAAAGAGGTATTGCAGCTATTTATGCTGGCATAAAATCAAAAGGACTATAAGAAAGCAGGAAATAAATATAGGCTGGCTATTAGAAGAGAGCTCTGAACCATTAACGCAATCAAATGGTGGGGCAGCTATGAAAGAAAGCAGTGGGAGCAAAAGCCCTTCCTGCTTTGAAGACTGTGGCTGGACGTTCATGAAAGGGATCTGTAGCATCAATGCCTATAAAGCAGGGAGATGGATTCAGGGATCCAAAGGCCTCCCTTCACCTATCTTCTTTTACACTGGAATAAAACAACCTTGTCTGCAATAAGCTTTTTTTTACCAACATTAATGGCCAAGTTATAATCCTGCCCCACCTGCTGCCTGTATTGCTGCAGTAGGAACAAATTCCATTTTAAATTCACACTGCAGTTTCCACATTGCAAGATGTACAAACATTTTGCAAGCTGGGCCCCTAATTTGCCAAAGCAGCCATTGATGTGGCATGCCCAGCTTTGAAAAGCTCAAATCCTGATTTCCAGAGATAACAAGTGCTTGCATCTCTATGTGACAGCAGGCACCCTCTCCGCAGCCGGAGCTGGGCTCTTTGAAACAGATACACCCTAAGAAAAAAAAAATAAAAAGAAAGTAAAAATCAGTACTTCTGAAGTTGTGGATGCACATCAATAGAGTTTATCTGAAAAGAGACAAACTCTGAAAGAGAAACTAAGAGATTGTGGTGTACACTTGCACCAGCAGGTGCCAGGCTTGCTGTTTTTACTGCTCTTTTCTCTTTAAATGCTTGATCAAAAGCTCTACTGCACATACAGTTTATTCCCCTGTCATGAACTCCCAAACCCAAGCTTTGGAGGAAGACCACTTTGCGAGGGATCCCAAGCTGAAAGACCCTTTTGACTTGTACATTTTTCTTCGGTTTTCTAAGCATGCAGCACGCTCATCAAAAGGCCAACAGTCACGCAGTTTTCTGGGGCATTCGTCTGCTATAAACACACCGCCAAAACTTCTGCATTTCTCCTAAGTGAGCTTAATTACATTTTGCAGGCCCTGCTTAATGTTTGGCTCAGTCTGAGTAACCATTTACTCACCCTTCTGCGTGACACAGAATTTTTTAAGGAATGATGCAATTGATTTTGCAACTGCTATATTTAGGCACTGGCGTTCGTGGAGGATTTATCGCCTGGAGCTCACAGCAGCGTCTGGGAATAGGATCCCAGAAGGAGAAAAAGATGGAGAAGAGGGTTAAGAACTGAACTGGTAATTTATTTATTTTTTTGTCTTGGGTTTTTCTGGCCCCTGGGAATAGTATGACCCTCCCCAGCAAGTCAAAGTGAAGGGATCTCTTTCTTCAGGCATAAAGTTCTCATCAGGAATAATGTGGGTTTCTGTTGTGTAACTTACCTGGGGGAGGGGGGGAAAATCCTTTAAGAGAGAGGGGAAAAAAAGAGATTTTTCCAGTGCGATCAAGTCACCCCAGCTCCCTTGGGCTAAGTGTGTGTGCTCCTGCATGTGAACATCACCCACTTAAATGAAGACCTCTGAGGAAGGCATGGGTTAGAGAGGCTCCTAGGCAAGGCAGGAGCAAGGTATGGGGGCATAGAGGAGCTGTAGGACTTGGACACGGCTGTGCAAGGAAGACCTGGTGATGCCAGGGAGGATCCTGGCTCTGCAAGGACCAAGTCTGGCACGTCAGGCAGTATTTCACCCGCTACTGCTTCATCATGCCTTGATGTCTCTCCGTGGGCTCTGCCTGCACTGACGTCAGGGATAAACATGGCACAGCACCAAGATCCAGACCAGCAGCACTGTAGTCATCTGGTGAAGGTCGAGGTGGGCTTGTTGAAACAGCTGGACATTAAAAAATACCTGCGAGGCTTTTAGCTGTGTCTGGTGATTTAGGGTGATGTCCTTCTGAAGGGATACAGGGATCAACATGAAATTCTTTAAAGGAGATTTTGGGAAGAAATGGCCCTTTACATCTTCTGGAAAAAAAAAAATCAATTCTTTTCAAGATACCTTATGCTGGATATCCCAGAACGCTGCTTATTTCTGAGAAAAAATAAATCAAATCAAACCAGACAAATACAATAATAATTATAATAATCAGTCTTTATCATAATATAATAATAAAAAAAACAGTCTTTATTCTAGTTCTTTAGGCCCTTGGAGCTGGAAGGAAGGATTGAGAAATTTCCCTTTTCCCCACACCTCACAAGACACCAGCCAAAATGGCCTTTGCTACAGTCCTGGGATCAACCCCCACAGAGAAAGCGAGTGCAGCTTTGGGACAGTTTTGTTTCTCCAGACCGAGAACAACATTCACTAATGCATTCACTAATTCTCCTACCTGCCAATGGCCATCATCATTTGCACGTCGCTGATGCTGTCGTCATTGGTGAGGTTCCTTATGACCCCATCCATCAGCTCCAGAGGCACAAACTGGACCACGCTGGCCAAGGCGTTGGACGGCGCTTCCTGCTCCTCTGCAAGACACGGATGAGCACCAGCAGGGAAGATGTTAGTCCCCGGGGAAACCAGGCACATGAGGCCAGTTCTCAGCTCTAAAAGCCAGATAATTCCTGCCTACGTAAATGCAGCTGGCATAAACAGGCCATGAGGAGTCCACGCGTAGCTGTGCTAGGAAGGCATTCCCCCAAACCCCAAAATATTGAGGTTGGGTCGCAGCAGACGGGCTGTTGCGTGCAGTCATACACAGCCCAAAGGGATCACAGACACTAGAACATTATTGCCTGGGTCCCAAATTCCCTCTGTGTGCTCTCTTTATGTTAATTACTGCAAATAATCACACTGGGATATGACTGCAGGTTTGCCAGCCTGGAGCACGTTCCAAAAGATGAGGTGTTCATATAGGGAAAACTGAAATGTCCATCCCCTTATGGGCTCAAGAATAGCTGGGACAGGAGCTCACCTGCCTACACACAGTCTGACCTTTCATGGCACTGGGATCTCCAAAAATCTGCTGAGCCTCTCTGTAATGATCTAAAGGCCTCAGAAGATGGATCAGTATCTTCTGTCCTACCTTAAGACATAAGCACCGTCCAGAGAGACAGCAGGGCTTCCTACCTCTAGGTTGGTGAGGAGTAAGTCCTTAGCTTTGCTCTTACTTTCTGCTAAGGAGCAGGCTGAGGGCGTCTATCGATTCATCGACTGAGAGTGACATTTCTGAGAGCTTTCAGGTCCAGCTCTGACCTGCCGCAGATAAGATGCTTTCCATCAAGCCCAGCTGATGCTGAAAAGTACTGAACACACAAACCTGTGCTGCATGTATTTCAGCCCAGTCAACAATTCCTGTGTACAGACTCCGTGTGGTTTCAGGGGATATTATTTTCTCAGTCTAAGGTCCTAGGTAATAGTTGGAGACACTTGTTTATTATATTTCAGTTGTGGTTGCATTTCTGGAGTGAATGAGAACCAAGAAAACCATCAGGTGCTTTTGTTCCTCATCAAAGCCAATCCCTACATTTGCACCCCTTTTTTTTTTTTTTAATCATTACCTGTTGAAGAAATGATAGTGAACAGCTCCTTCAACGAGGGCAGGATGGCTGAGGTCTGAGTCCTCCAGATCCTCTGCAGTAGACCGCTCACCTTGTTCACATGCTCCAAAAACTCCATGATGTCCTCTTCCCCCTCGGAGACGCACTGGAACTGCCCGATGCACCGGATCAGCTGCTGACAAAACAAGACCTGGTGCTTGCCTGTGGGAATGCACTGAGGATGTTGGGTTAAGAGTTTGCTGATCTTGGCGCACTGCTTGGGGCCAGGCCTCTCGCAGACTTTCCGGAGCACCTCGATCCTCAACAAGCTGAAAATGCTGTTTGCTGATGGGCTTTCCAAGACGAACTGCAGCCCTAACTGGATATAATCGAGGACGTAATGGCTTCTCTTCCCCAGAGGCCCGTAGCCCTCCTGGAGGAGACTCAGTAGGAAGCGGACATTGAAGAACTCCTCAAATTCCTCCGGGTGGTAGTGGCCATAGACCTCCAAAACCTCCTTCCCGATCTCTCTTTTATACTTGGTGTCCCCCACGAGATAAAGCTTGGTACACAGCTCCAGCATGGACCAGCACTGCTCACTGTCCATGGGCTGCTTCGACGCCTCGATGACGCGCCTCACAAGGCCTTGCTTCACGTTGTTGGGGTAGGAGGACATCACCACAGCTTCCAGTATCTTATCCATCCCTGCTCCCAGCTGCTGGAAGAAGGAACAGAGCATCAGGTTAGTTCAGGGAAGATTCATTGAGCTTTCAGGACCAGAAACAGAGCTTGGAAGCCATCTGGGACACTATAAAGATGATAATCCTTGTGACTTTTTCATGGTGGTATTCTGAGAGATGCGGAAAAGCTTCCACTCTGGTGATGCTTGATTGAAACTGAAGTCCCAAAACTGGAATAAATACACAAAACCACAGAACTTCTTCAGACTAGTCACATACTTGAGCATTTTTGTCTTGTAAATAACCAACTACAACCTCACACTTGACCCTAGGAAAGGATGAGCTCCCCCTCCTCGAGGGGTGCAGCAGCTCAGGATGGTGCCCCACGTTTTCCCAAATCCACTCGGCTCCGAGCAGAGGGAGTGGTGCAGCCCTGGCTGCCCCCCAGGACCTGCCGCATTTGTTTGCTGGACCAAACTGAGAGGGGAGAGAAACTGCAGAGTCAGGCAAAGCTTCCCATTCGTCACAGCCCAAATTCACCAGCCATAAAATATTAGAGAGTGCTGAAAAAGCCCCCAGGGGTTTCCCTGGAAGAGCTCAGACCATTTCCAGCCAGGTGATGGATGCACTGCTGCGCAAGAAACCCCATCAGACAGCAAGGATTTCTTGAAACCTATTACAGGGACCCAAAGCAGGTTCCCCCTGGTGCTACGTGCTGCCCAAATACACAGTGGGAGATTGTTGCTGCCTATAGCCTGAAATAATCCATGGGAGAGGTAAAAAGAAGGCGTGTATCACCTTTGTTACCTAAATGGGATCAGGCCAGTGCCATCCATGCTCATGTGTGTATGACCATAAGAAAAACCACTTTTCTGTTTCCTCAGTTGTCTGAGCCTTCACTTGCAAAGTGTTTGAAGGTCCTCAGGTGGGTGGTGGTCCACTAATGAAAAATATGCATGCAGATGGCGTACGCCCCAGCTCCCCTGGTATACAGCTCCTTGCTGCTGGGGAAACAAACACACCAGGTACAACCTCAAGCTCTGGCTTCAACCTCAAGCCTTCCCACTCGACCAAACATCACCTCTCCCCATCGCTGGTGCTCTTCCAGGATGAAAAAACCATGATGTATGCATATCCCTCCCCAGCAATGATGGTGTGAGGCTCTCTAGGCACCATCCTGGCCTTTCTGTCCCCTGTCTGTTCACTGTTCACAAGCTGACCTTGCGGTGGAGGGTCCATCACCAGCGAAGGATTTCACAATACAGGGTTGGGCTTCAGGTCCCACAACCAACCTACACCTCTCTAACCACCCTGGTGTCAGCGGGGGGGGACAAACAACCCCACATTTCCGTTGTGTACCAGGTTACACCAAGCTGCTCCCGGAGCATGAGCCAGAAAAAGCCAGGATGGAGATGCCAGCCAGGCAGCCCTTAAAAAGGAGACATTTACCATGCACATTGCAATATTAAAACTGTATTAAAGCTACCTTCCAGATGCATTGTACTATATAATAACAAACACTACAGTCTTCAAACTACACTAAGACAGCATTCAAGTGGCAAAGTTTAGGAGGTAGGATGGCTAATTCAGCCCCAGCACAGCTCCAGATGCTTTCAGAGATATTATTTAAAGGATCTCGTATTAACTTTATTTATTTTCCAGGGCCTTCTTGGAGAATGAATCAGGGTTTGCAGTGAAGGAGCCTGTTGCCTGTAAGAGCACTGCCTCATTTGTTGCAGAAATTGGAAACGTGTCATAAACAACCCAGGGAACTGCAGGAGAGGGAGGGAGAGCTTCATTGCTGGGCAGCCGAATGCTGCCCTGGAGATCTGGTACCTGGACCTCTTCTGTTAAATACTAAAAAAAAAAAAAAAAAAAAAAAAAAAAAAGAGAGAATAAATATCCAAAGAATCAGGAATCTGTCATAAGAAGTGGGAGAACTTTAACATTTCAGCACTTCATATTCCAGGCAATAATAACTCACAGAAAAGTTGGGAGGATTGGCTCATTCCTGCTTGTATACGAGAACTGAGTTCCTGGAGCACATGAAGATGCTGGAGAAGGTCAAAGTGTTAATTATTAATCTGAAGAGCTGCTCTGAGGTTCCATCTGTTGTGTAGCTCACATAAAACAGAAAGTACACAGCTTTGCAGTGAAAAAGGAAAAATTCCCCTGAAACGGTGAAACTGTTCTGCTCCCGTTGTGAACAATTGGCAGGAGAAACATGGGTAAAATCAAAGGATCAGGAGGGAGGTTTGTGGTCCAACCACTGCACAAAGCTGAGATTAAACCAAGTTGCCCAGGGCTTTCTCCATCCAGGTCTTGAAAACATCCTAGGATGGAGATCACACAACCACCCTGAGCAACTTGCCCCAGTATTTAACTAGCTCTTAGTGGGAAGATTTTCCTTATTTCCAGTTGGAACCTCTTGTTTTGATTTATGCCTGCTTTTTCTCTCATTCTCCTGCCGTGCACTGCTGCAAAGAGCCTGGCTCCATCTCCCAGATAACCTCCTGGTAGGCACCGGGCAGCTGCTATCAGCCAGTCCCCAGCCTTCACCAGGGGGTTGGTACAGCACAGCTGAGTCCATGCTGGATGAGTCCATCCAGAGACAAGTCCGTACCAAGTGCAGAACTTTGCTTTTGTCGTTGTTGAATTCCACGAGGTTCTTGTGAGCCCTGGCCTGCCCTGGTCCCCCTGTATGGCAGCCCTGACATCAAGCAAACCTTCTTCATGTGCCAGACACAGCTGTCAAAAGGATGTGCCCAATGATTTTCCCAAAGACAGGCTGACAAAGCTAGTTTCTGAGATCTTCCTTCTTGATTTTTGAAGATGTGCTAGAGAGGGAGCTGTGCTTTGGAAGAGGGAGGAATGGCCTCCCCTCTCATCTTTTTCACGCAGATGTTCAGACCTAGGAAACTGTCCTGAAGACACTCTCCCTTCTGCCTGGCAGATCAATGAGCATGGATGGTATTTGGTAGCACACGCTGCATTCATAAATACGTCAGTGCTTTCTTCCCATACCTCCTCAAAATTAAAAAAAAAAAAAGAAAATAAATAATTAAAAAATAAATTTTTTTTTTAAAAAAAGGATGCTGTAAAGGACTACAGCCCTGGCTCCAGACTTAAATTCCACCTAAAGCCACAAAGAAAATGAAGTATTTCAATGTTTGCAACAGGCTTTGTTTGCTGCAAGATGTGTCCCTGCAAGGACAGCTAGCCAACCATGCTTTAGAAAGCAGAGAGTGAAATGGACTATAAGCAAAGAGCATCATCGACCAGCTTAGTTTCACTCTCTCAACTGAGTAAACTGCAAATAAAAATAATAAAAAACCTGAGCTCAGGATGAAAAGTCACCTTGGGCTTTACTTGGGTCTAATTTTCATATTCTGTAATGCTCAGAGGTGTCCTTTTAATATATTTCTCTCCTGACTGTTTTTTTTCTTTAATTAGGACTCATTTCACTTGAAGTCTATCCAATTACTTCTAAATCAATTCATTCCCCTATCTCTGCCAGCAGCAGATTTCCAGTAATGGCTCCTCAGTACTTTTTGCAGAATGCACTATTAGTTTCTGCACCCACACCATAAAAAGCTGCGAAAAGATGGATCTGAGATTTACCTTACCTTCAGGAAATCTTGGTAATAAATTCAGCACATTTCCTACAGTGGCATCCGGATTGTTTTGTGCTACATAGATTGATAAATACTACTAGAGGAGGGGTAAAATCCCACCATTCAAATGTAGGCTGATAAATAATGTGACTTCTTACTTAAAAAGAAGACAAAATCATGATCTACTTCCCTAAAATGCTCTGGAGGTCTGGAAGTATAGAAACAAGAGTCACCTTTTATTGTCCTTAACTCCTGCTCAAGTGGTTCCTTTTATGTCAGCCAAGACATTACTGTTATTCTTCCTTCATCCTCCAGGCAGCCAGGCAATTAGGGCTCAATCCTGCAGGATGCTGAGCTGCTGCAGGATGGAGGTGAGTGCAGACAGCACCTTCCTAGAGCACAACATACTGCACAACAGTATTCTCTGAAATTTCTATAAAATTTGCTGTGACTTATAGTGCAAACTTGTCCAAAGAAGCAGCCCTTGTTGCCACACACCTCTCTAGGTCTGTTTTACAGGAACATCGAAGGAATTTGCAGTCCTAATATTTTTATTTATTTATTTATTCATTTATAGGGAACAAATATGTCCTTAATTCATAAGCAATGGGGATATTTTTGGTCCAAAGTACCTGTCCATCCATCCTGCTGAGGAGGGCAAACAGCCTGCAACACATCAGTACCACATCCATTAGATGTAGCCTCACCAGCAGGTATCAAGCAAGCACAAGCAGTCATTATCTCTTCCCTATGACTTTTTTTTTCCTAAAACGCTAAAAAAACTGCTGTAAATAACCATAAAAAAATTGCAATTGACCTACAGAGTTGTAAATCATCAAATAAAGGCTGTCATCACTGCTGCCACATCCCCTACTCTTTTCTCCCTGTGATCTATTATAGTTTACACAATCAGTTACACTCTTAATTTAGCTGGGATCTAGCTGTTTTGGCTAAATCACCTGAATTAATTGAAGTGATGTGATGCCAGCTCTGTGATCTTCCGTGCATGCCTCGAGCACTCACAATGACTTAATGCTGCGGTTTCTTTCTCAAGTCCTCTCAGTGACACAAGTGCTGCTTCCCTCTTTATTTCTTTCTTAATTATTTGACATCCTGCTGTTCATTAATATCTAAAGCCTCCGACTGCCTTATTTATTATTTGCACTGTAATAATGTCTGGAAGCTTCAACTGAAGTAGTGCCCGCTGTTCTACAAACTGTGTGTATCTATAGGAATATGCACAGAGGAACATGCACAGAGGAACATACATCGCGTTTGTGAGACAAGGCAGATAGCACTGACGCTGTCGCAGCAATACAACAGAAACTCAGAGCTAATAACTTCCCCCAAAAATGCAGCTAAATAGCCCTTTAGAAACCAAAGTGAGACTCTACCCATCTGCGGTCGTAGCAGGGAAATATTGCCAGCACGGAAGCCTGGACAAAATTTTCACATGTAATTACAATCTGCCTTTTCTAATCCACCTTCTCTTTTCAAGGAGATAACATATTCCTCACTTCCTGTCCCAAACTGCTTTCCAGTGACAGATTGCACTTGTGTTGCGTGTCTCCTACTCACTACAGCTAATTAATTTGGGCTCGTAAGGCTCTTCCACGCTTTCCTGCCCTCTGATGTACTCCATGAGAAGCACCCTGAGTGCTTGCGGGGCTCCTCATCCCGCTGCTGGTGGAGCCATGGGCAGGTCTGGACCAGAAGGTTGTCCCCATGCTCTGCAGGACCTCCTGCCCTGCCCAGCACCTTCCTGTCCTCTCCAGAAACTAAAGATTCATCCGAGTATCATCGCCCAGCTGGACCAGCAGCATTTTGTGGGGCTTTGCTGTACAGCAGGAGCTCCGCCTTGGGATCAGCAGGCTTCTTGTGCCCACACATTTCTCTGAGGGGTCCCAAAAAAGTAACCAGCCAAAGTGCATGTGTGCAGTCAGCCTAAATTTACCAGATAGTAGTCCATATCTTTACTAAATTCTGTTAACGTTTCTAAAATCTGTTGGTTTTTCTCCTATGAAGCCAGAGCTGGGGGTGGTGGGCCTGGGGAAGAGAAGGCCCCGGGGAGAGCTGCCAGCGGCCTGCCAGGGCCTGCAGGGGGGGCAGGAAAGCTGGGGAGGGACTCTTGGTCAGGGCTGGGGGGACAGGACGAGGGGCACCGGCTGGAGCCTGGCAGGGGGGAGGCTTCGGGGAGGCATTGGGAAGAAATTCTTCCCTCTGAGGGTGCTGAGGCCCTGGCCCAGGCTGCCCAGAGGAGCTGAAGGCAGCTGCCTCAGCTACCCTGCTCTCTGATCTCCAGTGCTGCTCCTTGGATCCCTTTGGTGCACACAAACCCCAAAGCCTCTTCTCTTGCTTTATGTTTCTCTCTGTTAGGCACTCAGTCATTAGACAAAAAAAAAAAAAAGGCTTTGGCTAGATGTCAAAGCAATGAGTGCAGTAATGCCAAATAAAGCCTAAGGCCCTGACATTTTATCCTCTCTGTCTCCAGACTCCTCCCAGCTCCATTCCTCCCCTCCAGACAACAGATACACGCACAGCTCTAATACATGTCAGCATCCTTTTCTAATAAAGCATCTCAAAAGCATTGCTAGCATGTTATCAGCCATCATCTCCAGCTGTGGCTGCAGAAACTGAGGCACAAGGAATTACATTTCCCTATCCCATTGCCCCCGAATTCAGTAGGAAAGGCACAGGAACCAGGACTTAGACCACCACTGACAAACCGCTGGCTTTATGGCTAAACCCAGCACCAACCACAGACAAAATTTCCTCCTCCCAAAGCCTTCTGCTTTCCTCCCTAGCCAGAGCTCCCAGCCAGGGCTGCGTTTCTCTGCTGCCCCTGTGTGATACCAGGAGTGCCCGGCTCCTGCCCTGACCTTCAGACCAGCGTCCTTTCTCTTATCATCCCCAGGGACTGTAAACACATCTACTCCAGAAGGCTTTTTTTGAGGTATTTATAGAGTAAACATCACTCTCCTTCCTTCACATTTCTGTCTGCTTTTATCTGTGTATAGAAATAAAAGCCCTGGAGATTGCCCAAGCGAAAACCACGTCCCCTTCACCAAAGCACACCGGACTGAGCGCTGGCTGGGATTCATCAGACCCTGCCTGGGATTCATCAGACCCTGCCTAACTGCTTGGAGATACAGAGACCTCCAGTTTTCAGGAAATATGGGATATGTCCCTCATTTTAAACCTCGGTTTCCCTGCAACCCCCAAATATTCGGCTGTGCCTCAGCCAATCCAGGAACCAGGAAGGCCAACAGAGATCGTGGCAAACTGAGACCATGGCAAATTTTACTGACCCTGTCACAAAATGTGCTCTGAATCTTTCAGGGCCTTTTGGCTCCCTATGGGATGGGAACATCCCTGGATGTTCCTCTCCCCAGGTCAGGTTCCCTGGGTGAAAACCTGAACACAATCTTAAGCAGCTCCTCGGGGCAAGCTGCTGCCTTGCAAAGGAAGGTTTGCAGAGCTCTGCAGGCACCAGGGGAATGCACACACACCCACTCACCCAGCATCGCTCTGGGGTTCCTCACCTGCATCCTGAGCACCCCCCTTGCATCCCAACCTTTAGTCCAGCCATCTCTTCTGTATACCTGCCTCCACGCCTTCTCCTGTATCCCGATCCCCAAGCATTTTCCTTCCCTGTGATGCACCCCTCCTGCATCACAACCCCCCTTCTCCGCCCATTCCCCCAAACATCCCTCCCTCTGGGCATGCCTCCCTTTGAGCATCCCAGCTCCTGAGCACCCCTCCTGCAGCCAGACCCCCCCCCCAAGCACCCCAACCTCCCTCCTGCATCCTGAACCCTGAACACTCCTCCTGCACCCTGAACCCCAAGCCCCCATTAATCCCAGTCCCCTCCCCCATCCCAATCCCTGAGCATCCCATTCTCTGAGCATCCTGGCCTCCAAACATCCCTCTGAGAATCCTTGCTTTATCCTGAAGCCCCAAGCAACCCTCCCTCTAAGCATCCTGACCCTTGAACATCCCTACTTCAAGTATCTTTCCTGGACCCTGAAGCCCCGAGCATCCCAACCCCTGAGCATCCTTCCCTCTGAGCATCGCAAGCCCTGAACATCCCTCTCTGTGAGCACCCTGAGCCCCAAACACCTCTCCTGCATCCCTCCCTCTGAACATCCCTCCTGCATCCCTTCCCCGGAGCATCCTGAGCATCTCGCCAACTCCCAAATAACAGTCTTGCATCCCGACCCCCGAACACCCCTCCTTTGAGAATCCATCCTATATCCTGAAGCCCTGAGCATCCCAACCTCCGAGCATCCTCTGAGCAGCCCGATCCCCCAGTACCAATCCTGCACCCCGACCCCTGAGCATCCCTCCTGCATCCTGACCCCCAGCATCCCTCTCTCGAGCATCCCTCCTGTATCCTGAAGCCCCAAACATCCCAAACCCCGAGCATCCCTTCCTCTGAGCATCCCTCCTGCATCCCTTCCCCGGAGCATCCCAAACGCCCCTCTCTGAGCATCCCCCCCCCTCGGAGCATCCCTTCCCAGGAGCATCCCTCCTGCATCCCTCACCCAGAGCATCCTTCCTGCCTCCCTCCACCCTTTTACACCCCAAACCACCCCCCAGCACCCCGACCCCTAACCTCCCCCCCTCCTCCTGCCCCCCGTTACCTCCCCCCCGGAGCCGTGCCGAGCCGTGCCAGGCTGCTTCGCTCCTCGCTACGGCAGAAGAGCCGCAGCCCTGCGGGCAGCTCCGGGGGCAGGGCGAAGGGAAGGCGACGAACTACAAATCCCAGCTCTGGCCGCACCGGGAGAGCCGGGCTCGCCGCCCCCTTGCTTCCTCCTCCTCCTCCTCCTCCTCCTGCGGCGCCCGGGCGGGGACGGGGCTCGGCGGGGCCGCAGGTGGGTGCGGGGCCAGCGGGCGCTTGAGGGGAGCCACCCCAATAGGGGGGGGAGTGGGATGGGTTGGGGTCACCCCCTTCCCATCCCACCCCGAGCTGGGGAAACTGAGGCACGGGTGGGATTTTTTTTGGGGGGGGGAGCTGCCTGCTGGGCCAGAGAGGCCAGAGGGAGAAGGGCTTTGGGATGCGGGGAGGGTTTATTGGATTTATTCCCATTATTACTACCACCGTTGTTATAATTACTGTTAGGATGATTTTAGCATTTTATTCTGCTTTGGTGAATTCCCGGCTGTGCAGGGAGGAGCCATCCCCACGGTGCCTCTCAGCATGGCGCAGCAGCACCCGGCAAACTTTGTCCCCCCGCCCCCCCCCCCCCCCCCCCCCCCCCCCCGCTTTCCCCAATCCGATTTTTCTGCATTTCACGGATTTTCAGCACTTTGGGGAACGCAGAGCGAGCCCTGCATGCCCACAGCTGGCTCTGCGGGCGGCCGGGTCGGATCCTGGCTGGCCCCTACTTCATTCGTGCGATTTCTGAGCACTTTTTGGGTCGTGGGTTGGCGATCGCTCAGCAGGACACAGGTGGTCGCCTTCCACGTGTGTAGGATCAGCAAAGAAATGAGTTTCTGGAAGGTACTCCAGCGGTGCAGACGCTTGGCCATGAGAAACCAGGGCAAACCTTTACCGGGGCTAGCATTACAGTGGCACAGGCTCCCTCCCTGCCCTCCCGGCGATCTGTTTTGCCAGCACGGCCTGCAGATTTCGGAGGTCACAGCCAGGAGGGTGCTGAGAGCCCCCATACCCTGGCTTTTATTCCCTGAGCATCCCTGCAGCCGCATCTCTCTGGCTCTGCGCTCCCCGTCCCCCTCCATCTTGTCTTGTACGTTCTCCTTCAGCAGCTGTCACCTTCATTTCTTTTCCCTTCTCCCCACCGCGTGCTGACACTCTCATTCCTCGTATCTCAGTATGAACCTGACCTTTGTTTTATATTTTCTTCCCCTTACTGTGCACCAGCCATATTTTCCTTCCCCCATCTCCCACCCCCCCTTCTCTTTGCCCAGAGCTGCACGTTGCTTAAATTCAGCATCTGCAGGTGCAGCCTTCTGCGGTCGCCTCCATCCCTCAGCAAGCAGCAGCAGCCTGGACCTCCTGCCAGGAGATGCTCCAGACCCCAGGGAAGGAGGGTCCTGGCCTTGGAAGGGATGGAGGAGCAGCACCGCCCCGCCAGCGAGCCGGGGATGTTAGGAAAGTCGGGTTCATGCTTCCCTGTCGTCTCATCAGCAAAGGGGTATTCCTGTGTTTAATGCAGTGTGATTAGAAAATAAAACTCAAGCCACTGGTGAGCTTTTCCCCGGTATTGCAGCAGGCAGCAGACGGCCAGGGATGTTTCCTCGAGGCTATAGGGGAAGGGTGAGGTGGCGTTTCCTGCACGGTGCCTGCCGGGAGCTGGAGTCCCTTCCCGCAGCTCTCCGCGTATTGCAGAGGCTGGCAGAGCTCCTCGTGCTCGGCCCGGTGGCCAGACCGAGGCGGGATTGGTTTCCATCCTGCAGCGACGGAAAAACGTGGGCTTTCCTCTGTAGGATTACTGTAAATAAGCACGTAGTGTGTAGAAGGCGTGTTGCAAATATTTAACCTGCCGGAGCTGAGCATCAGCTGAGATCAGTAAGTGCATCAGTGGTACCCCAGGGGAGGATTAAGCCCCTCCTTATAACACATTTTATCCCAAATCCTTCCTTAAACCCAGCTCTCACGTGATGCCTGCTGGGTGCTGGGGGCTGCCTCTCACTAAGGAAGCCGTGAGCTGAGTTTTATTTTTCTTTTCTAAATCCTTCTTATTTTATTTCCACTTTCCATTTGTCATTCTTCATTATGATTTTTCTCCAAGCTATCACTGCAGGGTGACTCCTGGATGTCAAAGTGCTTTCTCTGAAGTCCCCATAACACAAATTCCTAGCTGAGGGTCTTGCTTTCCCCTACAAAATCACCCCCTAGAAAAGGGACGAGGTGACCGCAGGGCTGGTGTCTCCACCTAAACCCAGATTTCGCAGCCTTACGAATGTTTTTCCGCAGGACTCGGATGTTTCGTAGAAAGTGGGATTTTCACCCCAAACTGACGTGCTCTGTTGTAGTCAGACATGCTGGTGCAAAGCGTGGGGAATTGGGAACAGAGCCCAAACCCGATCAGCCTTTGGCTGCTTATTTATTTGACATTAATGCACTCTAACGAAGCAGACTGGAGCCCAGTGCTGGGAACAACCATCTCCTCCTGCCGAACCGTGTCTGAAGTCTCCGGCTGCTTGGATATTTATTTTTTTTTCATCCCTCCTTTTTACCCCAAATCAATCTGGCCCCTCCCGGCACAGAGCTGCTTCCTGCAGTGCATTACCTGGCCGGCCTCGCGCGGCGTTTCTGCAGCCGCCACGGCTCTCACCGGCTCTCTTGGGCAATACTCAAAAGCCAGGGAGGTTTTTTAGTCTGGCTCTTCCTCCTGGTGCTTAGCAGAAACGGTCCCCGTCTTGCTTTCATTTTATTGCCACTTAGGCTTTCATCGTTGCGCCCACCTAAATAATTCATCTCTTATTTTTGCTGCGTGTGTGCTTCGCTGCTTGTTGTTACTCTGCAGCTCTTTCTTAACTAAGCTGCATGTTTCACTGTCTTAAACACAGGTTTCCAAAGTTTCAGCTGTGGAGGGATGTTTTATGGGTTGGGAATCGAAGGGTACACTGTAAAATTAATCAGCGGGGCAGTGGCATCTATATAAAATTAAAATTAAAATGCACTCCTCCCACATCACAGACCTCGCCCTTTGCTGCTCCGCGTTTAATTCATTTCACTAACGAGATCCTCTGGATGATGCTCTGAGCAGCCTGTTAACCCCGTCTTACGTGCTGCCTCCCCAAAATCCCCCAAAATGGATTCATTTTTTTTCCCTGCCACTTGTAAAGGGAAACCTGTGTCTGTAACCAATTGCTGCTGCTTTTGTTTTCTCACTCCCAGCAAATGCTTGGGTTTACTTATTAGGGAAACCAAGCCATTGCTACACCTTTTCCCAAATAAAAACTTCATTTTGTTTTCTCATCTGCTTAGTATCTTTTGTATCTTTTCTCTGCCCTGCCAGTATTTCTAGCTTTTGCCAAGCTAGTATTATCTTTATTTTGTTAATGCAGAGACAGTTTTCTCCAAACATTTAATGAGATTGTGAAACAGAACCAGACATTTAATCCCTCATGTTTCATCAACTCGCTGTTTCGGGGTAGTTTTTTTTTTAACTGGAATGACCAATTTTTATCCCAATAAGCAACCAGAAAACTCATATTAAAAATGGCTTTTCCTGTGCTTTATATATATATGCAAATGTATATATTCCTTAAGGAAAGGTCCCTGTTGTTTTTCGTTTTTTGAAAATGTTATAAACATAACTTTAAAGTTTACAGCAACCTGCATGTTCTGGCTAAAAAGGGTAAACTGCAGCTTTGCTCATTTTTCAGAGAGGTTAAATACTTAGCAATAGTTGTGCCATTTGCACCATTTTTACTTAAGGAGAAACATCATGAATGATGCATTTTTGGATGACTGCTTGTACACGTGTGTTTTGTTTTTTTCCAAGTTGGGTGAAACTGGCACTCCATTAAATTATACATGCAGAATTTTATTTATTATCTAATTAAAGCACTCTTAAATGCGATGAATAAATAAGAGGGGAAATAAGCTTGTCCAAAGCTGTTTTGCATTTAAAATTGTTAAAGGAAGCATTGCAGATAATGAAGGAACTGAGCTGGTGGTTATAAATATGTGAAGATGTCAGTAAGTGAAAATGGGTAGATTTTGTCATTTCCCACACCGTTTCCTTGCTTCCTGCTGTGTCAGCCCCACGACTCTCTCAGGTTCAGACCAATTATTTGCTGAGCTAAACTTCTGGAATAGAAGGTCCTTATAGAAGTGGTTGCTTTGCATCTGCTGAGGATGCTCCTGCCAGTAAAACCCAACTTAAAATTTACAAACCCTGGTCTGCTGAAATGCTCAGATGCTCAAGCAGCAGCTTTGACTCAGAAGTTGGACTTCTCAATAAAAAATCATCATGAAGCAACGCTAGTTTCTCTCAATTTACATTATCTGAAAAGATTATGTCTTTAAATAACTGTAGGTTTTTATTTATTTATTTCCATAACACTAAATTACATCCGGTTTTTTGAAAGAAAAATGTATTTAAACACAAATCACTCTAAAAGCACATAATAATACTGTGCTCTTTGGTGAAATCCACATCATCAGCTCTCAAATTAGATCTCTAGGTGATCTAATCTGACTGAATTTTAAGTACTGCTTTGGGAGCAGCTACACAAAAGGCTTTACTGTAATTCTCCGCTTCCAAGAACTATAACCCAGTTCGTACTTGTCCTTGGGGACTGCAGGTTATAGCCACCCACGTCCAACTCATATGCTCTCCTGGAACCTCATCTTCGTGCAAATGCCACCAAACAGCAGTGAACTCTGTGCTGCATTCTTGGAGAGCCTTTATCTTAGGTTAGCAAAGAAGCCAGGTCTGATAAACCAGGGCACTGCCATGCTGGTTGGGCGAGCAAAGAGAGAACTCACAACCTGTTTCATCTGCTTTACTTCATATTTAGGGGTTTGTAAGGGAAAAGCAGCAGAGATTGATCTTTGACCACACCACCTGGAGCGCTGGGCCCAGCGCTGGGCCCCCCAGCACCAGCCAGAGCTGGGCACCCTGGGGAGAGCCCAGCGCAGGGCCCCCGAGGTGCCGAAGGGCCTGGAGCACCTCTGCCGTGAGGAGAGGCTGCGAGAGCTGGGGCTGCTGGGCCTGGAGCAGAGGAGGCTCCGGGGGCTGCCAGCCATGGCCACCAGCACTGCTGGGAGGTGCCGAGAGGCTGGAGCCAGGCCCTTTTTTTTTAATGTTATCCATTCAGATCAGACTAAGATGTCTGCCTCTCATTAATATGTGTATAACCAGCCAGGTTTGGGATCAGAATGAACTTAGGGTGGATGTTGAGTTTGAAATGAACACTGTCTTATCTTCTCAGTGAAGATTTGGGCCATCTGGTGGTCTTTAGGTTCTTGATGAGGGAATGTGCCAAGAGAAGGCTGTGACAGACCCACGGAGGGGGACATCTTGATGCAGCTGCCACAGGCTGGCAGACAGCATGAGAAAACTCCTCCCGTGGTACAAATAAGCAGGCGTGGGCTCAAAAATCTGCAAACATGACCTATAAAGAAAGAACAGAAAAATTTGGGTTGTTTAGTCTAAAACAGCCCAAGTGCTGGCAGAGGAGGGAAGCAGTGAACAGGCCTGTGGGGCCACTGTCAGTCCAGCCTCTGCAGTCTGCGTTATTTGCAGGGAGATGTTGGGAACACTTCTGTTCTTGGATGAAACTTGAAAAAATATGCATTTGGGGCTGGTTTTGTGAATGTCAGATTGTGTTTGTACCAACACTTTTACAGGCATATTGCAAGCCCTTAGGGGAAAAAATACACGGCAGCCACTCGTACAACAGAATTAGACCAGTTGGAGCCTATATATGATGGGTTTAAACAGCTCTTGACTCTAATTTGGGTTGAAGCCTTCAAGAGTGGGAAGTATGCTGAGACTACAGTGCTGAGGGGAGGTTAACACTGAAACAAATAGCTTTTTTTTCAGGGTGCTTTTGACTGAAGTTAGTAACAAGGACGGTCTTTGGTCATGGGGGTGGAGTGGGTGTTGTGTTGCTTTACACATGCGTCTTTATTTTCCAGTTTTATTGGATACTGGGTGCTAAGGCTTACACAAGCAAAGCCCTCAGTGGATTTACAGATCTGATTATTTCCCCTAATTATTGTGCAGTGACATATACGCTGTGTGCTAAGGGCCAACATGGGCTAAAGGGCTACGGGAACGTTATACTTGAAGTGAAATGCAGATTCTCCTTCGATCTGTTCATTCGCTACTTTAGTGTGGGTGAGTTTTTCACAGGAAAATATGCTTGCTGCCTAGAGGTGTAGTCATTTTAGGGTGCTATTACCAACATTATTCGGGTTTGAGCAGCCATAAAATCGGTATTACAGCACACGATGAAGTTCTTCCAACCTGTATTTTGCTGTGACTGCAGAGCTGATAGCAATGTTATCCTGTCTATGATTATTCCATGACTATTTAGGCTTAATAAACTTAATTTTAAGGCAGCTGTTTGGCTGCTTTCTGTTGGATGACCATAGCTACTACAGCAAGAGCTACCTCATATCTCTGCAGCAAATACTGATGGGTTCCCTGCTGTTTTTTAAATAGTCAAAGTAAAGCTGGGAATTAACTTGTTGATGGATTTGGATCCAGCAAACAAGGAAAAACAGATGTGCAATGGAGCAGCCAGATTTGCAGATCCTCATCTGGTTCCAAGGTGTAGCAGAAACATATCCTGAATAGAAAATGATGGACTTGCTCTCTAAATAGGCTTAGCGTGGGGTCAGAAAAAGTGCTAGAGCTGGTGTAAGGAGTAAGGAAAGTATGGTAGCAGGTGAAGGGAGGTATGTACCCTCCAGAGGCAATGATGCTTAACTGCATCATAAAATCACATCCTGTTTGTCTCAGCTGATTGCAGAGGAGCTGCACAGAAGCTACGTCAACTGAGGATATGGCCCCAATTAATTAGGAAATGTTCTCTAAGGCATGGTATGTTGGAATGAGAAAGTCTGATTTATTTTTTTTATTTATTTTTTTTTTTCTGAATGGAAGCGCTTATGGCAGCACAGTTCGCTGGCTCCCTGGTAGGACGACTGCACACAAATGTGTGCTAGGGGGATTCTGCCACCACAGCTTTGTAGCTTTAATTACATCTTGATATGCAATGGAAGATATTGGGAATGTGTCCGGTTCTTGTCCTGCCTTTCTGTTTCCTCTAAATCCTGTGGTCATGAGGGAGATGAGATCAGGTGAGCCTAGGATATAACTCTTGAAGTCGGCAGTCGTTCTGCTGTAGGCACCTGTGGGAGAGATTTCACATTTAACATGACTGTAAAGCTTTGGAAGACCCATGATTTCTGGCACTAAATTAAATTAAACAAAGCCCTATTAAAGACCCTTAGGAGAAAAAACATCCTTAAGTTTCTTCTCAGGATACATCCTCCAACAGTATTTCCCAAGTTCCAATTCCTATGATGAATTATTGCCATGTAGTTACCCAGATATATTTAGTACTCTTTTTTTCCCTGTTCCTTTTGAGCAGGTTAATGCAGCTGAATGTGTGGTGTTGGATTTTTTTTTTTATTTGCTTTATTTTTTAGAATTAGTCCCAGCACCGTGACTTTTCCATCATGTCAGAACCCATCACGCTCAATGTTGGAGGAAAACTCTATACCACCTCTCTGTCCACCCTGACTAGCTTTCCAGACTCCATGCTGGGGGCCATGTTTAGTGGGAAGATGCCAACCAAGAAGGACAGCCAAGGCAACTGCTTTATCGATAGAGATGGCAAAATCTTCCGCTATATCCTCAACTTCTTAAGAACTTCTCACTTGGACCTCCCTGAAGACTTTCAGGAAATGGGCTTGCTTCGACGGGAGGTAGATTTTTATCAAATTCAGCCTCTGATTGAGGCCTTGCAGGAGAAGGAGGTGGAGCTTTCCAAAGCGGAGAAAAACGCCATGCTCAACATCACCCTCGATCAGAAGACGCAGACCGTTCACTTCACCGTTCGAGAAGCGCCCCAGATCTACAGCCTGTCCTCCTCCAACATGGAAGTGTTCAGCGCTAATATCTTCTCCACATCGTGTCTGTTCCTGAAGCTTCTCGGTTCCAAACTTTACTACTGCTTCAACGGAAACCTCTCTTCCATATCCAGCTACCTGCAGGACCCCAACCATTTGACCTTAGATTGGGTTGCAAGCGTGGAAGGCCTTCCCGAAGAGGAGTACACGCGGCAGAACTTAAAGAGACTCTGGGTGGTGCCTGATAATAAGCAAATCAATAGTTTCCAGGTGTTTGTGGAAGAAGTGCTCAAAATAGCCCTGAGTGATGGCTTCTGCATAGATTCTTCTCATCCACACACTTCGGATTTCATGAATAATAAGATTATTCGCCTAATTCGATACAAGTAGGAATGGCTGTTTATGGTGGTGCCAGCATGGAGATAACACAGGTTAAGTGTTTCCCTTTAAAACACACTTACGGCCTAATTCAGAATCGTGCTTACCTGGATTAAGAGTCACTAACAGGGAGATGATTTTCCTTTAATGTATTTACCGATGCGATCTTCCAGAATATGTCCATATTCTAAACAGAAGGAATAGAAGCGCCTGAATTAAGGATTGGTTCTGTCTCTGCCTCCACCTCTAACCTGCTGTACAACTGTGGGGAAAATCATGTAACTTCTACCCTTACTACATTTTCCAGTTGGAAAATGGGATGGTCCTTAACCTATCCTGCAAGGGTGATGAGAATGTTCAGTAATCAAGATCTGGAAAGCAGCTGGAGATCTGATGCGGTGAAAGAAGCCATGGAGCTACAATCCAGTGGCCAGCCCAGGGGGGCACATTTTCCTTGTCTTACCATGTCGCCTGCATGGAGCACGCAAGAAACTTGTTGGTTCCACAGAGAAGAAGCCTCGCCACATGGACACATCCTATATAGCTGTAAAGGACGGTGCAAACTGCAAACGAGTAGGGGATCCTGTCCTGTCGCCGTCCGAAGGTGACTCGTTTGTTTTTTTTTCCTGAACCCTGGGAGGAAGCCCCTGCTCTGTTCTGCTTTCAGGGAAGCCGTGTTTGAATGATGTGACTGATGCTGGGAATGACCAAGAAAGTCATAACAGAGAGAATGATGTTCTTACAAATTGAGAAGATTGTGTCTGTTGGGGAACTTTGCTTTGGATGCTCTTAAACCTTTACATTCCAAAGTCATCCAAGACCACTGGTCCTTTTCTTTCCCTTACAACACTATTATTTGTCCCGAGGATGCTCCCAAAAACTCTCAGAGGTGAAGATGTCAAGAGGGCAGAGGCCCCCAAATAGATTTTGAATGGTTGAACCTCTTCTGCCTGGACACGGCCTTCTTTTGTCTCCCTTGAGCAGTGCCAGGAGCGTATGGGATGGTCTCGAGGTAGGATGGATTCCATCTGAAAGGACTATTTTTCCGTCATTACCCCTAGTATTTTTAATTATAAAACCAGGGGCTCAGTTTTCCTACCCCTGCACATTGAGCCATTTCTTACGTCCTTGTGAAGCGGTCAGACTGCTAAGGCAGCATTTTGCCTTCTTGCTTGGATTTACTGTCCAGTTGTCAGGGAGGTAAGGCAGGAGGAAAACAGAGGTGATGACAATGATCAAGCCCTTTCCTAAAAGCCTGGCCTGTGCTATAATGATCAAAATGATGATTAGCTCTAGGCATCATTTGTGCCACGTTCAAGGTGGTTCATTCTCAGCTAATTATGTTTGAAAGTATCCTCGGTGTCCCTAACCAGATTGCTACCAGTGTGCATGAGAGACCCTCCAGAACATTTCCCATAACCTCTAATGAGATAGAAGGGAAAATGCAATAACCAATTTTTGCATTTGCAATTTTATTGCTTCCAAAAGTTCTTGGTAGGGGGCTGCAAAGCTCAGTATCGCTCATGTTCTTGTTTCCCAAAGCAGCTAGTCTGTTGCTGTGTTAAGCTGACCCATAAGCAGCATAAAGAAGTGTTTTGTACTGTTGTAAAAAACAGCGAGAGAAATATATTTCTACTGTCCCAAGCTGTAATTGCATGAACAACACAAATCAGGATGCTGATGGTAAAAATCCACGTTCTGTAGTTATTAACAACCTACTATAAACTTCTTGCCCTGTCTGCCTTGGTGCAAGACCCACCAGCATGATGATGGAAGTGGGACCATGTTGTTAGGAAGCGCTGACTGGCATTGAAAACCTCGGAACCATTAAACCTGGCCATTTTTGCGAGCCTTGAGGGTTGTAACCAGTATGTTGTGGCCAAATTCCAGCTTGTGGCACCATTCTTCTGGGTTTAGCTGCATTAGGAAGAACTTTCTTTTCCCCGCTCCTGCCCTGAACTGTGAAGCAGGAGTCATCTGGTCTAGGAGTTGCCGCATGCCACTGACAAAGCAAAGCAAGGCCAATGTGAATCTTATTTCTGCCACGAGTTTGCCAGTCAATTGGACATTCATAGTGATGATCTATGCATGTGATATTATTATGAGCTATAAAATACCATACCCGAACCCTCTTTCGTCAAATCTATGCCTTCAAATAGGTATGCCCTTGCTGAATTTATGATAACAGTTTTTGGGGGATGTCAACCGTGTATTTTTTAAACTCAAGCCCTTGAGAGTAGATTTTAAATGATTCGTAACAGGAATTCTTGTATGTCAGGACTAAGAGTACTAATCTGTAATTAGTTTCCTTTCAGCTTGAGTTCATCAAGGGGCAAGAGCAGTGTGCTTAAATCTCATTTGAAAGGGGGGGGAAGGTCTGACCTACGCCCCTTAGAGCTCTGGATTGGTACTACCCCATTCTGTTTCAGAAAAAAAAAAAAAAAGAGAGAGATTTGTATCATTCATTTTCTGGTGAAAAGCATGTAAGAGTCACCAAAAGCACTATGCATAGCTTTATAGAGAGCTTTAATCCTCCATTTTGCCCCCACCCCTTTTTCTTTTCTTCAGACAGTAGCAGAACCCACACTAAAAGCAGTCATATAGTTCCTTAAAAATCTGGGCAAGAAATGAAGAGTGCCCCAACGTGGCCCTAGTAACTGGGGCAATCTGCTGAGATGGAAATACGGGTTTGAATCTCCACAGACCAAGGAGAGAACTGATCCAGGTCTTCATCTGGAGTGCCTGAACCCATCAGGCTGTTATGCAAAAGATGGACCACTTGAATCGACATTTTTCTGTGCTCAGGTAACTAAATCAGGCGAAGGTAGGGTTGACCACAAATCTCTGTTATTTATTAATATGCAGAGAGATGCAAAATTTCCTACCAGTGTAAAGACAGGAATGAAAACAGGCTTTGGGAGGAACACAAAAGCTTGAAATACCTCTAAATTGTTAGACAGAATAAACACCTTTGAGAATGAGGTATTATTTATAGTACCACAGCAGTTCTGCGTGCTACCAAGTATGTGAAAGAAGTGCTAAGCAAATCATCTGGGATTGCAATCAAACATGTTATACAAACGTAGTTGCTATTTCAACGTACATGCTAAGCTAAATTTATAGCTGCTCCCTAATTTTGCACTCTGCGAGTTATGTTGTAATGACTGTTTGTAGGCACATTCTCTCTCTGAAGCATTTGTTCCCTTGTTATCTTGATAGCTGGCTTTTGCTTGCCTTCTTTTTCTGAGCCCTAGGGGTGTAACTTGCTTTTCTTTCACCAGTCAGTAGCACTGGTGATTCTTGTTCTCTGCAGTTCTCCTGAGTTAAAGAAAAGTGAACATGCACAAAGCCATATCAAGTGCTTAGGATACAGCACAACCTCATCTCTAGTCATGGAAAGCACTTGACATTTATTAGCAGTAACATCTAAAAATTATTTCACTGTTGGAGTGGAATATTTCCTCTGAGAACAAACTTATTTTTTTCATTAAAACAAGGAAAGAATCTTTCTTTCCCTTAAAGTGAAGGATGGTTTCTTCCACACCTCAGAGCTTATCTCCTGTTCTGATTCTGCCATCAGCCTGTCCCCTTCACCACCTCCATCTATAAAATGAGGCTGACATGCACTTTATTTTTTTTTTTAATGGCCTAAATGCTGAGAGAGTCGCTGGGTAGAGAGATCAATAGTTTTAGAGCAGAAAAACATCAGAGTTAGGGCAGATGATAAATAAGTTATTAGCTGTACCATAATGGCATTTTCAGACATGTGCATGTCCATGGCACAGTGGGATTTCTTATAAGACAGAAAGATTATTATAAAGCATCTTAGTGGAGTCCAGAAAGAATCAGTCATGGATTTATCTTACGTGTTTTTTGGCTTGGTATCTCTTAATTGTCTAATAATGTCCAGTTATGATAAAAGGACTGAAACCATACCTAAATACTAAGATGTCTTTGGGTCATGCTGCTGTTGTTCAGAGTCATTAGGAGACAGTGAGAGGAGTGTTTGTTTCTGCAGGTGGTGGTAGGGAAATAAAAGGTGTAAAATGTTAGACCTGGAAGAATTCTTAAGTTAACAAGAATGTGAAGGGAGAGAATAAAGAATCTAGGCGTGTTCAGGAAAAGAAAACAGCAAGGTAAACAATGGAGACAAAGATTTTGTAGTGGAAGAAGGCTGTGATTAAAATGACTCACTGGTCCTCTCCAGTTTTAATCTCCTATCAAGCAACTTAAATATTGTCCATGCCAACAGTTATGCTAGTACCCTGTCAGATGCAGACAGCTTTGCTTAAATTTGCACGTGCTTTAAATCGCCAAACATACGCACTGCTGTAGTTACCCATATTTTAACTTGGATGCTGAATATAAATTGCTACTTGAGTTTACTGGCAGTAAGTATCTGCAATCAATCAGATTTATTCCCACTCTGGAGAAGGCTGGTGGAGTCTGTACATAAAGTTCAAAGGGTTGATAAATACTGCCTTCATCCCATGCCATGGACTGTGTAAAATAAATCTATGATCTTCTGATACTTCACAGATAAATGGAGGAGTTATGAAGAAGACTTCTTTTGGAAGCTTCGTTTTCACCCCATCCCTTTTAACTTGGTGTCACTGCTCAGAATTTCCATGTCTTTGGGAATATGAAACTGTCCTTGTGGCATGAGCAAAATTCTTTAATATCTCCTTTACCCACACACTGCTGGTCACAAACGTGCAGGGTACAAGCAGTGCTAATTAATATGTGATGCTCCCAGTAAAAGTCTCGTACATGAATTAGTACAGTCAGACATGTAGGTATTCTATGTGAGACAGGCTGGATCAGACATAAGTATGCAGATCATGCTGTCAGATTCACTCAGGAATAATAGGAGCAATGGTTTTCCTATGGATTCAGAAAATTAAAAATAAAAAAAAAGGAGCTACAGGGGAGGGCTCCATGGAGTAACTAATATATTTTCTCTTCCTCCTCTTTCCATTCTCCTCCCTCTTATTTTCTTGTTCCTAACCCCAATTTGGGATTTTTCAGGATTTTTCTGTTGATCAGAACTTGGTCCCTGATTCACTAAGAGCTATACTTTTGAATGAATGCTTTTTGGAAAGTGTCAAAAGATGGTTTTACTTTCTTACCACTTTTATAGAGATCCTGTAGGGTATCACACTTGAAAATCTGGTTGCATTTATCTGCCTGTAAGTCTTCTGTGAACTGTTACTAATATGTATTTTAGAAGACAGTAAATAAAATGTGAATGAAGCAGTAGATGCTCTGCCTGACATACATTTCCATGCAGTGATCTCTGCTGAATCTATAGCTTTTCCTCTTAGGATTCTACACAGTGTGTCATTGCAATGCTTCCCAAGAAGTCTCCACAACTGAGAATTATAGGAAGCTCACAAAAAAATAGTGTCATTTTAGAAAATATGCTTTTCTAAATAATCCAAGCCATTTAAAATGTTGTAGCTCATTCACGTTTCAAACGTGTAATACAGAGTATTCATTTTTGAACAAACCTTAATGTATTGCTGATGTACAGGAAAAAATAAGTTTAACATATTATTAACATGATTTCAAGCTGCCCCTATGAGTACTATTCCTAGAAGGACAAAGGTTTGCTGTAAGCAACCAAAAAAAGCATCTTCTTTGCACGTATCTGCCCTCTAGGCTGGCAGAACTATCAAATGGAGTGTGTTCCTCTAGAAGAGCACGTTGCACCTGGAAGGTGACACCACCCCCAGTGACATTGTTTGGAGATGGCACCTGCCTGGAAGAGGGCTAAGCTGGTACATTTTGAAGTGGCTTCTGCGCGATTCAAGGGAACTGTTGGCATGAGAGCTGCTACACGCTTTCTTCCTGCCTTAATGCACCCACAAACACCGTGCTTCTGGCGCCGTGGGGGAACCTTTCACAAATCAGACCAACAGGGTTAAACCTGTGCTGATGCGTAGATTGGCATGGGGGACTACCCAGCACACTGCCCGTTGCCGCAGAGGAGATGCAAAGGAATGACAAGAGAGATCCTAAAAGATCACCCAGATCCAGAGTGAGCCAGATCCTCCCGTCTCTTTGACCATATCCCAGGGCTGTCCTGGAAGAAGCAGCAGCTGATGTTGAACCCTGTAGGAATAGCATTTCTCAGCTGTAGTAAGAATGGAGAAAGAGCATGAAGGGAGGGCGATGGGGCAAAACCAACCCTGCACGAGACCAGTAATGATAGACGCGTAACTGGCACCACAGACTGTCCCCTCCTCATGGAGGTGCTGGCCACCAGCAGCAGCTCAAGCCCTGGTAGCAAATACAGCCTCAGAGTGGCTCCACACCAACCAACCCCACATCCCCCAGGTCCAACACAACCCAACTCCATATGCAGTTCCACAGCCACCCAAACTCACTGCTGGTCCCACACCCCTGAACCCCACATCACCCAAGCCTACCACCACCCAATACCACTGGTGGGCCCACAAGAGCCAACCCTACTCCTGGTCCCACAGCACTCAACCCCATGCTTTCTCCTGCGCCATGCCTGACCCCATAACACCCCAGCACCAATCCTGACCCCAGGACACCCAATGTCACTCCCAAACTCAAGGGGAAGGCGTATGGGGGGTGGCTGAGGACATTTGGTGTGTTCAGCCCAGAGAAGAGGAGACTGAGGGAAGGCCTCATGGTGGCCTGCAGCTTCCTCATGAGAGGAGCGGAGGGGCAGGCGCTGAGCTCTGCTCTCTGGGGACAACGACAGGACCTGAGGGAACAGCACGGAGCCACGACAGGAAGGGTCAGGCTGAGTGTTAGGGCAAATTCAGGGTGGTTGTGCACTGGGACAGCCTCCCCAGGTCAGTGCTCACAGCACCGAGCCCGCAGGACTTCAAGAAGCATTTGGACGCCGCTCTCAAACACAGAATTGTACTTTTATGTGGTGCAGCGTGGAACCAAGAGCTGCACTCCCAACCCCTCTCTGTCCCCTCCAAGCACCGCCATTACCCCCCCGCGCCTCCCCTCACGCACCGCTCCGGCGCATGCGTGGGGGGGGTGGGGGGGGGAGTGGACGCGTAATGGCGGCGGGCCCATAATGGCGGCGAGCGGGAGGAGCTGGTTCGGCGCCCTGGCGCTCGGCGTTTCCTTGCTCAAGTGCCTCCTCATCCCCACGTAGTAAGGAGGGGACAGGGATGGGGGCTGCTGGCTCTGCCCCTTCTTGGTGCAGGGGACGGGGCATTCGGTGTGGGGACGGCCCCGAGGGGGTTTGTTTCCCTCAGGTATTGCTGTCCCTGGGGTGTCGCCACCTCATCCTCTGGGCGGTGTAAAAGGGGATTAAGTTTGGGCTTGAAGGTGCTTACAGCCAACGTGGCTGTTGTTCGGGGGCTTTAATGTGTTGAAACAGGCACGCTTTCTAATTAATAGGGAAAATTAATAGGGAAAAAAATGCAGTTTTTCCGTCAGAAACTTTAAATTGCTATTTATAGGTCAGTAACTCCAGGAATTTTTGCATTAATTGTAAGAAAAGGCTGAGCTATAAGTCGTTCTTGACCCATAATATAAATATATTATACCTATAACATACCTTGTCCTATATCCATCTGTGTCCTGGATACAAAGCTTGTGCAGCATCTCTGTTACTGCCCAAATTATTTGATCACAGTCTGGGAGCTGGGTGATGTAGGCCCCCTATTTATCTGCCTCTGGTCTTGTACTCAGTTATGTTTCTCCTTCAGGTGCGTGCGTGTGACTTAACCTAAACCTTCTGTAGTCATTCCACAGATTTTGAAGTGCACAGGAATTGGCTTGCCATCACGCACAATTTACCTCTCTCTCAGTGGTACTATGAAGTAAGTTTCTTTATGGGGCAAGGGTTTAATGTTCTTTTATTAGTTGTGTACAAGTTATAGATGTATTGGTTATGCCAGCCTCTCTGAATGCTAGAGGAAAAAGAACTTTATTTGCAGGACATACATGCCAGGGATACTGATGGCTGGCAGCTGGATAGCAGCGCTACAGAAGCGTATCGATCCCAATTCATTGGCCTTATATAACGCTTAAAAAAAATATTTGTTTGGGACAGCTGCTAGCATTTATGAAGGCAAACTGGGAAAGACAATTAATGCACGTGGTTTATTAAAAAGGCTGCCTAACAGGAGCAAGCTGTGTGGTAGTCTTGCATTGTTGCTGTCTTTGCTGTTGTCATTAATAATTCATAGTTATTGCAATAAAGAATGAATCTCATAAACAGGTCTGTGCATTATGAAGTTAATTAGGATGTTAAAGTTGTGGTCCTCTGCTGGCATCCTACTAGCATGCATTGATTTTAACCTAGATGGATCACCTTCAACTTGATAATAGGTTAAAACCCAGTTGTGTAGGCCACTATCTCAAAATATTTCTTGGCGTTCTGGGATAAAGATCAGTCTCTAGGACTCCATGTAAGCATTTGGGAACTGTGTATCCAGGGATAAATGATGTGTGTGTGTCAGAAGTTTCCAACAGGCTGATCTAACAGTGTAAAAAAGTTAATCATTGGTTAGGGCATAACAACCGTCCTTTTAAGAAAAGATTAAATAATACTGTTGAATCCAAATAATTCCAAATAAATAATACTATTGAATCCAAATCCAAAAATTTTGGTGAAAAAGGGGTTATTAAAAGTAACGTGTAAAAAGTAATTTTGAGACCAAGAAGATTGATTGTGCTGGTGAATTCTTTCATGCAGACAAAACATAAGATTGAGATAAAATGTCAACTGATCTGATGTCATGAACTGGATATGAAGAACTGTGAACAGCACGGGTTGTGTTAAATTATTTATTCTCATTTTATCTTTAGGCAACTTCAGAATGGACCCTGGATTATCCACCTTTTTTTGCTTGGTTTGAGTATGCGCTATCACATATTGCCAAGTACTTCGACCCCAAGATGTTGGTCATTGAAAATCTAAATTACAGCAGTCATGCAACCATCTTCTTCCAAAGATTTTCAGTCATCTTTACGGATATCCTTTTCATCTATGCAGTTCGTGAGTAAGTCTTAATGTCCTGATTGCAGGGACAGTGGGTTCAGTATTCTAACTTCTAGAGTAACAACAAAAATATTTGTACAAACTTTGTAGGAGCTGTGGGTCAGCTTGGGTGAGCCCGACTGTTTTTTCCTATTTTCTTATCACTCTGTTCTTTTAAAATAGAAGTGTATAAGAAACCTGTGATGAAATGTCAGTATGATCACAGATACGCTAAGTCACTCCAGTGTTTTTGATGTTCTTGATGATAAACTGATTATTCCAAGTCTAACTTAGCAGTACTAAGATTCTGTGCTTTTAGGGTGCCCTGGCTTTCTGAGGGAGAAGAATGATGCTACTAGTAGCAATAAAACACATCACCCACAAATTTTTAATCTGATCTTCAACATGTGAACCAAATGGCTTCATACTGAAGTTAGAAGATGTTCTTAGCCAGTAAGCGTGTAGCTCACAGTACCAGGGGAAAGCCACCTTAATGTCCTGACTGGGGACTTTAAATACAACCCAGTACATTGTCTCCAGATACAGCAATACTCTCTTCTTTGATAAGAAGCTGACAGGAAAAAGCTGTAGTGTTATAATTGAAGATGAGGTGTGACCGAGACCAAGTTACTTAACAAACCTTAACATCTGGAAAATGTTACAGCTACTGGTATTTTAAATCCTTTTTTCCTAGTAAACTTTATCAGTTATGTTCTATTCTCTTGATGAGTTTAGCAAGAACTCTGTCATTGCCTTCCAGCCATATGATATCCTCAGGTTAAGTGCATGTCTCAACTTTTAAAAGCAACGTGGTTTCGTTAGTTCTTTCAATTAAGACTTAACGCTTCTTCTGCTGTTGTTCAGATGCTGCCGATATGTAAATGGGAAGCGAGCTGCAAAGGATATTTTGGAAAAACCAACGTTTATTCTTGCTGTTCTGCTCTTGTGGAACTTCGGGCTGTTAATTGTGGATCGTATCCTTTCAAATCAGGTTGTTTGTGGGGTTAACCTTTTACAGCATGTGGTACAAACCCATGGGTATTTTTACTGTCGCAGCAAGTAGTACTACTGTTCGTGTTCTGGGGTTAGTTGAATAACTTCATGTTTTCTTTGCAATTATCTGTCAAAATGGAAAACGTTCAGGTTTTGGTCTGATTTGCCAGAGCTGCTGAAGGACCAGTCTGGCAGCAACGTGCCTGTTCCGGCTGGCTGCTCCCCCTCCGCCTTCCTACAGAAGTCTTAGCAGAGAGCTTCTTTTTCCTGGGTGTAGTTCTAGGTTTGTCCCGTGTAAAGGAAAACCTTACAAGTGCTTTGTGTCTAGGATGTGTTTAAATGGTAATGCTGTATGATAAATAGCAAATTTTCTTTAAAGAGGATATAAAAATAATGCTGGGAGGTCCAATTATTGTCAGTCATTTTTGACATAATGTGTGTTGACGTTGTTGAAGAGGGAACAGAAGGGAAAACAGCAGTCCTTAACAGGAAGGACTCACTCTGTGCTTCCCTGTTTTTGTCCAAAGTTGTATGCTGATAGGTGATAAGTGAGGACTGCTGTCTCCATCGATAAACCAATGTTAGGCAGAAACCGGTATATAAAAATTCAAAAAGTGGACAATTAACCTTTTATTATTTTGTCATGTAGCTTCTGGATAGATACGTAGTCAGATTGCTAAGCTTCATTTCATCACGATAATACTCTGGGGTTAGTAGTCTGTGTGTCTGTACTTAACGTGCTTACAGGTAAGATTAATGACTTTGAGTCAAGTGAATTTAAGGTTAATTTCTTGACTTAAGTTCTATTTTAATTTGATTATGTCTTTAAGCCTCCAAAACTCTAATAGAGAATGCTTACTTTATTCCGTTCTTGACTCAAATTCAGATATTCACTTTCAGTACAATGGCTTTCTATTTGGCCTGATGCTTCTCTCTGTTGCTCGACTATGTCAGGTAAATTTAAGTGGCTCTTTTCTCTTTATTTGCATATACATTTTAGGTACGTCAATTCACTTCCTTGGGCTGCTACTATTGAAGCTAATGGGAGTGGCTCCAAGTTGGTGTGCCCTAAATCTGGGTGTCGAGTTATTTGTTGAGTCTGGGGGGAAGAAGAGAACCTGAATGTAACCACAGTTGCTTATTGATGCTGCAGCGTTTCAGTTCCCTGTGAGAAAGCTAAATCCTGTGTTACACCTGAGCAAAGCGACATGGTTTGCTGCCATCTTGCCTCCTTCCAAGTCACCAGTCCTTAAAAAATGTACCTCAGAAGCTGCAGGCAGGGGGGTCCTTTCCCAGTTTTCAAAGCAACATCTGACAATGCAGCTTCCTTCTCTATTTATTCATGACTATATTGTTTGTAATTTGAAGTAAATGCTTAATTTGTTTTTATGCTTATGATAATTGTCCTGTCACCCTGGGATCAGACCAGAGGGCTTTTTCAAAGTTTATACAAAGGAAGACCAAGTAGAAAATCTTGGATTTTTTTGGACTTTTTTATTCTTTTTTTTTTTTCTTTACTTTAGAAAAGGTATTTGGAGGGCGCTCTTCTTTTTGCTATTCTTCTGCATTTCAAACACATCTACGTGTATGTGGCCCCAGCATACGGCATTTATTTGCTGCGATCCTATTGTTTTACTGCAAATAATGCAGGTAAGATGGAGTTTTCCTCACTTGATTTTGAGGAATTGTGTTTAATGGTGCATGGGGAAGACAGAAGACACGCAGGTACCATTGGATCAGAATGGCTGTTGGTCAGGTGGGAATTCATCTTGGGGAGCAGAGTTGGAAAGATCTTCAGAGATATTTTAAATATATTTGAGTGTCAAAAATTCCTGTTTCTAGGTAGTTCTCTATTAAGAAAATGCAATGTGAACAAACTGCAGATGGCAGTTTGAAGCTATAAGAATTATTCTGAGTAAGAAATAATTAGATGGCTATTCCAACATCCATCTTTCAGGCTTCTGTCCACTTTTTAGCACGGAAAAATGTGTTTATTTCTCACATGAGCAAAGAGATTATTTCTCTTTAAAGGAGAAAAATCAAAAGATTGTATAATGCAGGAGCTGCCATGTAGAAAAAGTAAATGGGCATAGGCAAATGAAGAGCACAAACTTTACTTAACTCAAAAGAAGTGGGGCAAACTCAAGTTGTACTTTCCCTCAGTAATTAAATTCAGAATAAAATAAATACCCCTAGACTTGCTCTTCTCTTGCCTGTGTGTATATATAGTGTACATACTACACTGATAGGAAATTTTTCATTTCTATTTGGGTCAGCCTTACTTCCAGTTTTGCCAAGATGGGCAGGAGTATTTAGATGTTTAATGGGCAAAATTGGCTTTGCTTACCTTAAGTTACCTAAAAACTACCTGCTAAAGGAAGTAATTGAATATATTGATACGAAGGACTAGGTGCTTCTTCTAGATAAGTGCTAGCATTCCACGCTACCAGTGGATTGCTTTGCCTCTCCACTTGCCACAGTAAGTGCACTGATAATCTGTTTTCTTCTTACAGATGGATCCCTGAAGTGGAGGAGTTTCAGCTTTCTTCACGTAACTCTTCTGGCATTGATTGTTTGTCTTGTTTCAGCTCTTTCGTTGGGCCCCTTCATAGTGTTGGTAATAACCCCTTTTTCACTTGTTATTCACCTGAACAGTTAGAAAGCTTTATTGTGAAACTATAAACCATATCTCATCTAAAGAGACCTTTTTTTTTCATTCTTCTTCTTTCCTGTAGGGCCAGCTGCCTCAAGTCATTTCACGGCTCTTCCCTTTCAAGCGAGGCCTCTGCCATGCTTACTGGGCCCCAAACTTCTGGGCTTTGTACAGTGCCGTGGATAAAGTGCTCACAGTTGTTGGTACAGTATGCACATCTTGCGGTTTGGTGCTTACTTGCAGATAGAGCTCTCTGGATTTTAGGCTTCCTTCCCCATTTGAAATGCAGGTAGCAAATTATACTTTCAGATTGCCTTAAATCGATCAATTATCTACATAATTCAGTGTGTGACAAGCTTCCAGTGGTAGGTCAGCAATCAATCTTGCCTGTTGTATTTTAAAACAGAAAAATCTCAACCATATACTTAGTTCAGTTCTGTTCTACAGACCAGTTTGACAGCTAGTATATTTTCTTTATTAATATTTAACAGTTTGTACTTTTTTTTTATCTTATTTTTTTCAGGCTTAAAGTATAACTTCCTTGATCCCACAAAAATTCCTAAAGCCTCAATGACAGGAGGGCTGATCCAAGAATTTCAGCACACTGTCCTTCCTTCTGTGACTCCGCTGGCAACGTTGGTCTGTACTTTCATATCTATCTTGGTAAGAACAAATCGTGGTTTGGGAAACTTTTGTTTTGTCCCTAGCAGTTTTTAATCTGATTAGCATGTCCCTCGTACAAATTTTAATTCCAGGTCAAAAGATAACTTTTCTTTAAAAATAAATTATTACAATAAATATGGGGTTAATCTTTTTGGATATATTTATTTTTATTTAATATATATTTGGAGCACAGTTTTTTAACATTGGAAAGCTCTTTGGACAATGGCTTGCATTCAGGATTGCAAAACTTGACTGAAGTCCTGTTTTTTGCCTGTTGTTTCTAGCCCTCTGTTTTCTGTCTTTGGTTTAAACCTCAAGGGCCCAGAGGCTTCCTTCGGTGCCTTGTTCTTTGTGCATTGAGCTCCTTCATGTTTGGTTGGCACGTGCATGAAAAAGCAATACTCCTCGCTATTCTGCCTTTAAGGTAAGTGACTCCCGCATGTGGTAGTTGGCCAAACTGAACCTGCAGCTGCTTGTTGAAGTATCCTCAAAAGAGGATCACTTGGTTTTCAGTATACTGCATAAAATAAACACGCTTGTAGAATGCCTTAAGCTGTAAAGTTTTAATGTGTTTCAAGTGCATTAATTTCAGACACAATAAAATGTGTCTTCCAGTGCTGAGTGCTATTACGATGTGTAGTGTAACAGGAGATCTGAGCGTTTGGATTCAGACACGTGATTTTTGTTAAGATAATGAGGAAAAAAAAAAAAGCTCATAAAGGGTTCAGACTTCAGGCTGTGGGTACCCCAGAGCTCTTAAAAGAATTCATTTAGCCTCCCCTTAAAACCTCTTTTCTGTACTGACAACTTGAGAGCAAGCTTGATAAAATCATAGAATCAGAATGGTTTGGGCTGGAAGGGACCTTAAAAACCATGTAATTCAACCCCTGCCCTGGTCAGGGCCCCCTGCCCCCAGCCCAGGCTGCCCCCAGTGCTCAAGTTTGGCAAACCGGGTCTGAATTTAGTGACTAAAATCCTAACCCAGGACTTGTTCTCATGATACGTGAACGTGGCTACAATTGGAAAATAACACTGATCATGTGCTGCATCACTTGTAATTGTACGCAATCGCTTTGTGGTACTGGTGATAGAGAAGAATGGATGCTCGGACACGTGGCAAGGAAGCCTAAATGATACTTGTGAATATGATTAGAAGCAAGATTACTACCACTTAGCTTATTCTCACAGTTTCAGATAGCTCCTGCATGTGAACTAGTGAATAGGGCTACTGCAACCACTGACATAAAACCCCAGACTGGGGTGGCAGTAGGGGGAGGGAATTAACACTGGAAGAACAAAAGGAAGGAGAAGGAAGCAGGGATGACAGTGTTGCCAGGCAGATGGCAAAGGAAAAAGACCATTTGTAGGGGAAAGAAGTAGTACTTTTAGAAAACTTCAGGACTTCTTGATACTTGTGTTCAGTGAGTGTGCGGTTTCCTGGGAGAGGGTTTCTTGGCTGATTTTTCTCCTGCGCTTTTAAGAAGTCAGGTGGCTTGGTAGCAGGAGATTCCATCACAGGTCCAGGATTTGGAAGGACTGGGGTCCTACGTAACTCCATATGACCTGTTCTTCGTTCTCTTTTGTGACTTGCATAGCGTTTTTGCTGAAATGAAGTTTCTTTGCTAAAAGAAAACTGGTTAACGTAAGTTCTTGTCGTTTTTAGCTTGTTGTCTGTTCAGAGAGCAAAGGATGCTGGCATCTACTTGATCCTGACAACCACAGGGCATTTCTCCCTTTTCCCGTTGCTGTTCACAGCACCAGGTAAAGTGTCTTCTTTCTGTGCTCTCATGTCTTTACTTGTTAGTGTAGAGTGGATAATGGCTTTGGATTGTTTCGTGTAATTAGTCGGAAGCTGTGAGATGCTATATGTGAGCCTGGTTTTGTAAATAATGAGCTTCCAACTAGTGAAAAGAAATCTTGGTTTAAAAACACAGTGGAAAAATCATAGAATTCGAATTGAAATAGAGATGGGGAATTGTGATAGTCAATATTTGTTATCCCTCACTCTGCCACGGTTCTAGAAACTTTCCTCTGCCTAACACTACCATGTGAAGGAAGAGGATAAAGTCAACTTGAGACTACAGATCTGTCAGGCTGTTTTCCAGACAACGTTTCCAGCTGACTACTGTTCAGTGCTATCAAATAAATTAAAATTCTTGCAGTAGCATCAATTATGCGTAGGGATAGATTTTCTGTGTGTGTGTGTGAATGAATGCTGTTCCTTCCTCCTGCCTCTGATTAATCAAAGGTCTGATGTGTTAAGGTTTAAATAAAATAAACAGATAACCATTGTGTAATGATTGGCATACTTCTGGTAGAATTCAAATCCAGATGCTCTCCTTCTGGTCAAATAACGCCATTTATTTGCAATAGAGGAGCTGCTGCCTTTAGACTCTAGAGACTTCCTTTACGTTCTCTGTTCACTAACTCCTGTATAGTTTGTAGCTTTGAACTAGATTTCCCTGTCGTTCATAATGTTCTGAGTTTCCTAGTAATTTCTAATCACTTTTGAATAGGAAAATCTTAATTGCAGTGCTGTCATATATTGTAATTATAATTGTGTTCACTATATATCCGGTGTGTGTTGGAGAGCTTGGCATTTTGTTTAGTAAATATATATACGCTAATTCTTTTGTGCCCAAAATAAGTCTTTTGTGTCCTAAATATATATATAATATATATTCTATGCATAAATACAAGTCCTGTAAATAATTTTGTTTGGTTTGGAGAAAATAATTAAATTGGACAATACAAGCTTGAATACTAGCACTTAAGGTTGCTGTAACTTAAATGGTAGATGCTTGTTGTAACTGATTTTAAATGTATATTGTGTTCCTTACATTTCAGAACTTCCAATCAAAATACTGCTTATGCTGCTGTTCACAGTTTATAGCTTCTCTTCGCTGAAATCTCTATTCAGGTAGTGAAACAAATTTGTTCCTGAAGTCAAGAATGAAACCACCTCTGTCACTGGGAACTGTGTTGTCATAAGAGACAAACAGCACTTCAGTTTCATGTTTTAGTGTCAGTTTTCTGTGTTAAAATGATGATGCCTCTGTTCTCTTCCCAAGAAGGAGGGCTTAAGATAAGAGTTTTATAGGACATCCTTGTTCTGTTTGAGCTGTGACAACTGTCCAGTTAGTCTCAGAAGGGTGTAAACCCAGTGTATTTTTAAGGCCGTGGATCCCCTACCCACTCAACCAAAGACAACGCTTATTATAAATCCTGTAGTCTCCACTGTCCTATTTCCCAAACTTCTTATGGCAAAGCCAAGTTGTAATGAAGGATCTCTTGGAAATGCTATGAACCTGTATTTATTACATCAGTCACCTGTTTTTTATAGGTCATCCTCTTTCAGCCAGACTGCTTTGTCCCCCGTAGTGTTCTGGACTCAGGTCATTCCTTCTCAAGTGCCTTACCTCCTCTGTAGATGCTTAGCTTGTGTAGAGCTCAAGCTTTTGCAAATTCTTGTTCATAACTCTGCTAAAATCAGAATATGAATGTAGCCTGTTGACTACTTGCAGTCCAAACCCTACTAGCAGTGTCCATTCCGAGAGTTGAACTTAGATTTCCTACCGAAAGCTTGTGGGGAGGGGGCGGTGGTTAGGATAAACCTGACATTTCTAGTCCTTGGGTGCAGAAGAACTTGCATGGAACAAACCCATGGATGAAGTACAGGAGATCTGTTTAATTGTTCTTTGGTATGATGTGAAAAGAAGCAGAGCAGCTGCTGAGATTTCCACATAGATTCATTTCTACTCAGCAAAGGCCTGTTGGAACTCGGTGTAAAAACCACACGATTAAGGGAGTTAGCTGTACTGTGTGTTACCGTGTGTTTTCCTACTGAAACCTCTGGAAGTTCTAATTGTTATTTAAAGCCTTGTTGTGAACTAGTGGGTGATACTCTCTGCACTGTTTATGTGTCACCAGTAGTAGCTGAAAAAAATAGTTACTTTTAGTAACAACATGTATTTTAACATCTTTTTCTTGAATTTTCTCTGACAGGAGAGAGAGGCCTCTCCTTAACTGGCTTGAAATAATCTACCTCGTCCAGCTGGTGCCTTTGGAAATCTTCTGTGAAATTGTATTTCCTCTGACCTCCTGGAAGCTGCAGTTTCCTTTTATCCCTCTGTTGCTGACCTCTGTTTACTGTGCTCTGGGTGTCACGCACGCTTGGCTGAAACTGTACATCTGTGTCTTGACTGAGCACGTTTTTGTGAGGCAGAAGGCTGAGTAAAGCTGTGTTGGTGGGACCCATTCCAGGTTACCCCTTTGAGAGGATTATCCGGCACGGTGAGGCATTGTTGTAAGGACATACGCTGCCTCACAGCCAGCTGTGTGTGTACCATCTCCGTGAGGAGAGTTTGTCTTTTCGCTTCTGTACTGTCCAACTGCTATACCTCTGATCAGAAACACTCGTCACAATAACGTGGTCCACTGAGACGACACTTTGCCATGAATAAACTGTGAAGCTTAACGAAAAAGGATTTTGTATTCATATTGACTATGTAAGAGGTTCAGACTTCTGTCCTGAGGAAAACCTGCCTGGCTTTCCCGTTACTGTCTGTATTTTAATAAAAAGGGAACCAGAAATTACAAGAGGTCATTGCTGTGTAGAGAGAGCATTGTAACCGCATACTGTGGAATATGAAAATAAACGGAACTTTGGTCTCTTTGTTTTCAGCCTTTCTTGCCATTTTTTCAGCACCTGTCCAAGCCCTACTGTCCGTGGAGAAACTCTCCTGGGGTGCTCTGTTGAGCTTCTGAACAACTGAAGCTGCAGCTTTGCATTTTTGCTTAATATGGCCATGTCCGTTTGATCTTTCTGTTTCACGGAGTCTTTTCAAGGAGGTTTTAATGTATTCTAATCATACTTATTTTGAAGACAAGGTTTTTGAAAACCTACATAACTGTCCCTCAGAGATTTTGCTTTAGGAATAGGATTGTTTTGGGGCCCAGCAATGTCACCCACAACTGTGGGGGAGTGCAGAGGGGATGAATCTTTTGAGCAGTTTCTGGACTTCATCACTGTCCGAGAATGTGGTTCCCTTTAGCGGGGATACTTGACTAAATGGTTACACTCTGTTCTTTGAATATTTTGAATGTTAAAGTAGTGTGTGGCTCTGGTAGGAAAGCAGGTAGCAGTCAGAGTGGTTGCTGTGGCAACAGGGCTGCTCTGAATAGGATTTTAGACCATCTATGTAAACACAAGGTACTGATAAAACTTTTCACAGATAATAAGCTCATTTGCAGCTTTCTTCAGTTGTCATTACTTTCTCATAATTTCTACTATTTCTATTTCGTGAAGTGCTTTGCCATACCCCTAGGAGGGGAGAAGATGGGGGCTACTTCCATTTGTATTCCATGCTGTTTTAGCCTCAAACCTGTGCAGTGTAAGGCACTCGCAACGCTTCCATCTGTAAATCCCAGGGAGGGGAGCTGTTCCCCCCTGGATGCTGCCTCCCGGCTTCACCAGCAGAGCCCCCCAGGAGGTCTTGGTGTGAGCGTGAAATCCCCGTTCTTCACCTCGATGGTAACACCTGAAGCTGGTGGTGATTCAGAGAACATTAAGGTTAGAAAAGCCCTCCAAGATCATCTGGTCCAACCAACCCCTACCACCAATGTCACCCACTAAACCATGTCCCCAGTCACCACGTCCAGCCTTGCCTTGAACACCCCCAGGGACGGGGACCCCACCACCTCCCTGGGCAACCCGTCCCAATGCTTGAGCGCTCTTTCTGAGGAGAAATGTCTCCTCATTTCCAACCTGACCCTCCCCTGGCACAACTTGAGGCCATTCCCTCTGGTCCTGTCACTGGTTACCTGTGAGAGGAGGCCGACCCCCAGCTCCCTGCTTTGAGGGAGCTCCTGCGTCACCTCCAGCACCATGCCATGGGACACCAATACCCAAACATCCTCCTTGCAGAGAGAGGCTAAGTAATAAATAGGGTTAGATGGGGAAGCGATTTAGGAGTTGTGATGTGTTTGGCTATTTTTTTATGGTTATGTTGTTGTATGGTTATTGCTCTCGCAAGTGGCTTAAGGTAATTTCAGGTTCATCAAAAATCAATCTGGGTCACTCTGTTGTATTAGTCTTTAATCGTTTTGCAGGAATATTAGGAAGAACTTCTTTACTGAACGGGTTGTTAGGCATTGGAATGGGCTGCCCAGGGAAGTGGTTGAGTCACCATCCCTGGAGGTCTTTAAAAGACGTTTAGATGTAGAGCTTAGTGACATGGTTTAGTGGAGGACTTGGTAGCGTTAGGTCAGAGGTTGGACTCGGTGATCTTGGAGGTCTCTTCCAACCTAGATGATTCTGTGATTCTGTGAAAACGCATGGGGTTTGATTCAGTTTAACCAAAACGTACGCCCCCGAAAGCTGACACCGGAGCAAAAGCCTCACAGGCCGCCGCGACCCCTGCTCGACCAACACGAGAGGGCTCACCCCCATTAACGCCGCCCGCTCTGGGGTGGGGGCGAGGGGTATTTGGGGGGCCGTTGCGTTAAAAATCAACAATAAAACCGAGGAAGGAAGGCGGCGGAACCCGCGTCAGGCGGCCGGCGCGCGCGGCGGAGGGCGGGCAGCGCCGCACGGCGGCGGGCGGTCACCTTGGGCGGGCCGGGCGCCATGGCGTTCCTCCCTGAGGAGGCGCGGGAGCTGCCGCCGCCGCCGCTGGTGAACAAGATGTCGGCGTGGCTGGGCGCGGCCGGCTGGGCGGCGGCACTGCTGGGCAACGGCTTCAGCCAGCGGCCCGTCCTCACCGCCGGTGGGTGCAGGGGGTAGGGGCAGGGTGAGGGGCTGGGGGGTGGGGGGTGGGGGTGGGGGGTGTGAGGGGGTTGGGGAGCTGAGGAACTGGGGGGGGAGAGGCTTGGGTTGAGGGGTTGGGGAGGGGTTGGGGGGGGCTCTGAGGGGTAATGGGGAGGATCTAGGGGGGATTCTGAGGGGTTGGGCAGGGATTTGGGGGGTCCGAGGGGTAATGGGGAGGATCTAGGGGGGACTCTGAGGGGTTGGGCAGGGATTTGGGGGGTCTGAGGGGTAATGGGGAGGATCTAGGGGGGACTCTGAGGGGTTGGGCAGGGATTTGGGGGGTCTGAGGGGTAATGGGGAGGATCTAGGGGGGACTCTGAGGGGTTGGGCAGGGATTTGGGGGGTCCGAGGGGTAATGGGGAGGATCTAGGGGGGACTCTGAGGGGTTGGGCAGGGATTTGGGGGGTCTGAGGGGTAATGGGGAGGGATTTGGGGGATTCTGAGTGGCAGTGGGGAGGATTTGGGGGGTCTGAGGAGTAATGGGGAGGATCTAGGGGGGACTCTGAGGGGTTGGGCAGGGATTTGGGGGGTCTGAGGGGTAATGGGGAGGATCTAGGGGGGACTCTGAGGGGTTGGGCAGGGATTTGGGGGGTCCGAGGGGTAATGGGGAGGATCTAGGGGGGACTCTGAGGGGTTGGGCAGGGATTTGGGGGGTCCGAGGGGTAATGGGGAGGATCTAGGGGGGACTCTGAGGGGTTGGGCAGGGATTTGGGGGGTCCGAGGGGTAATGGGGAGGATCTAGGGGGGACTCTGAGGGGTTGGGCAGGGATTTGGGGGGTCTGAGGGGTAATGGGGAGGATTTGGGGGATTCTGAAGGGCAGTGGGGAGGATTTGAGGGGGGTCTGAGGGGTAATGGGGGGATCTAAGGGGGACATTCAGGGGTTGGGGAGGGATTTGGGGGGATTCCCTGGGGTAATAGGGAGGGATGTGGGAGGACTGAGGGGTAATGGGGAGGATCTAGGGGGGACTTAGAGGGGTTGGGAGGGGTTTGGGGGGACTCTGAGGGGTGATGGGGAGGGATTTGGGGAGTCTAAGGGGATGTGGTGAGGAGTTTAGGAGGACTGAGGGGTGATGGGGAGGATTTGAGGGGGGTCTGAGGGATAATGGGGAAGGATTTGGGGGGATTCTGAGGGGTAATGGGGAGGATCTAAGGGGGATTCTGAGAGGCAGTGGGGAGGGATTTGGGGGGGTACTGAGGGGTAATCTCTGGGGGTTCTGAGGGGTTGGGGAGGAATGTGGGGGACTGAGGGGCAATAGGGAGGGATTTGGGATATTCTGAGAGGTTGAGTGGTTTGGCGGGGATTCTGAAGGGTGCTGGGGGGGGATTTGGGATTCTGAGGGGTAGGGCAGGATTTGGGGAGATTGAGGGGATGTGGAGAGGGATTTAGGAGGACCCTGAGGTATAATGGGGAAGATTTGAGGGGACTCTGAGGGATATGGGGAGAGATTTGGGGAGATTCTGAGGGGTAATGGGGAGGATCTGAGGGGATTCTGAGGGATGTTGGGGGGGAGCCCTGGGGTGAGTGACTGGAGAGGGATGGGATGTGGGGAGGGGTGTAGGAGGACTCTGAGGGATAATGGGGAGGATTTGAGCGGGTTCTGAGATATATGGGGGGATATGGGGGAACTGTAAGAGCTGTGGGGGGGAAGCTTTGAAGTGAGGGGCTGGATAGGGTTGTTAGCGGACTTTGAGGAGTATGGGGGTCGAGGGGATTTAGGGGCATGGGGAGGGGAATCCCTGAGGTGAGGGATGTTGAGGGGGATTTGGGATATTCTGAGGTATAAGGGGTTTGGGGGAATTCAGGGATATGGGGGGAACCCTCAGGTGACAGGCTGGGGGAGGATTTGGGGTGACTAAGGGATTTTGGAGGGGGATTTGGGGAGAACCTGAGGGATATTGTGTGGGGATTTGTGGGGACTCTTGAGGGATATGGGGCAGGAGGGGATGGAAGGGGTTTGCTTGGTTTTGCTTGGAAGTTTGCAGGGCAGCTGGGGAAGGCAGGGAGGAGGATTTGGGGGGGCCTGCACGAGGGAGAAAATGGAGGGAGCCCTGAGGTGAGGGATCTGGGGGGACAGCATGCCTCGCAAGGGGCTCGGGGTGTGAAGTGGGGAGTGTTGGTGCATGAGGGGAACAGGGCGGCCGTCCTGCTCGTGTCAGCCCTGCAAGGCGAAGGCTGCCTCAGGCACTGCTGGCACAGGTCAGGGGGCGGCCTCCTGTCACTGCTGTCACCACCAGTGCATGGCGTCGTGAGCTGTGTGAATGTTAAGCAATAATTACTAGGTTAGATAACCCAAAAGGGCGCTTTCCATTGTGTTGGGATGTCCTTTGTGCCACGCGGGGGGAATCGGTGTGCTTTGTGCTGCCGGATGCAAAAAAAAAAAATCACACAGCCAGAGAGTCACTGAGCTGAATTCAGAGCAGGTTTAAAAAGGAGAGGGAGCATCCCCAAGGATTCACCCGGGAGGTTTCTGATGTTGTTAAGGGGTTTGGGGCCTGTTTTAGGGGCTATTTGTGTCTTGCTCGATGTCAAATCATCACTTTGGTGTTTCTTTTTCACCTTGCAGGTGTTCACCGCCAGATTCTGTTCGCTACCGTGGGCTGGTTCGTTGGCTACTTCCTTGCTAAACGCACTGAGTACATTCACGCTAAGCAGGACCGAGAAATGTTTGAGTATATCAGGCACCATCCGGAAGACTTTAAGACAGCAGGTTGGTATTTTAAGAAGGACCTCAGCCTGCCGTAGCATGCGGGTTAATAAGCAGCAATATATATAAAGATGTTGATATCCTGCTTGCAGAATCTGCTCTTTTTTGACAAGTCATGCTGAGTCGTTGATGCTTTTTCACGATATAAATTGTAACAGTAGTCAGGAGTCAGCGTCTGAAAGCAGATGTTCTTACCAAGCTGATCAGCTTGATGACCAACTCTTCCTCTTAATAACTTATTTCAATATAAAAATGGCAGAGCCAAAACTAAAGAAGGAAAGCCCCAGAAAGCAATGAAAATCAGAAATCACAATCTTTGTTGTTTTTATTGTAAAATTGAGATGCCCTGGTGGAGATGAGGATAATTTGGTTGGCGTTCCAGGCATTGTACAACTTAGAGCCAGAACAGGTCCTTGTCCGTGCAGGTTTTCCTTTAGCAGTGACAGGTCACGCGTGGGAACGTTGCTCCCTGTTATGTGCTGACTGAGCACCGTCCCTAAGCAGTGCCCTGAGCTGCCCGAGGTTGCGGTGCATTTTGATTCCAAAACGCTGTGATGAGCCTTCAGAAAATAAGTAGAGCAGGGGGGAAAAGGAATAAATAGAAACGTCAGCCCGAAATGCAGTTGGCTGCCTGACGGGCGTTGTTTAAAAAAGCCTCAGTAAATAAATGTTGCGCTAAACGTACTCAGCTGAACCCAGCAATGCAACGGCACGGCTAAGGGCAGAATCGTTTGTTTTCTAATAAAACACAGCCAGGTGGCTGCCTGTTGGATAACAACCGCATCATGCTGTGTCAGCGGGCATCTGCAGACGTAAAGAAGCGTTGCAGTAGCGAGATCCCTTTTCAGGGATCTGCAGTTCTGCCCCATGGAAGAGAAATTGCGTGCTTGGTTTGTGCAGCAAGCTAGCTGGTAGCAAGAGACGGGTTTTCTGTAGCGTGTTAACCTTCTGAACAGAAAAATAGTGATGGTTTGAGCATTTCAATCTTTAAAATTGATCTCAAATGTTGAGTAGGGGTTTTCCTAAACCGACTCATTGCCCCTTGCAGGAAAGAAAAGAATAGGAGAGCTTCTGGAGGACTTCATTCCGAATCGCTGAGGGTTTCTCCGGCAGCTACAAGCCTGTGTCTCACAAAGCATCCGCTGAACAAATTCCATCCTGAGAACTCCTGCAGGCTGCCTGCAGCCGGTCATGGCTTGGGAAAAGAACTATCGTTCATTTTCACTGAATAAAAGTTAAGATTAAATACAGAGTATTCAGTTTTTTATTCTTCCGTTACATTATATCAATATGTTTTGCGTTCTTACCTTGCTTTTTTCTTTGCTGGCGATCAGGATTCAATCTTTCTGCCCTGGTTTGTGGATCCTCAGTAAGCACGTTGACCCCGAATGTTTTCCAGACATGCTGAGAATCCGCAGCTCTCCCGAATTTCACTGCAGGCTGCTCAGCACGTCTGGAGGCAGAAGTACTTCCAGTTGTATTTAAACGTTCAGGTCTGGAAACACAAAAAGGTGAGAGAAAATATTGCAGGTGTGGCCTTGGCAAGGTCACCAGTGGTTTGAGGGCCTCAGGGAAATGTCCAAAAATGGTGTTTAAACCCCAGCATGGTGTGCAGCCAGCCTTTGGCGTGACTTTTTGCTACCCAGCACCTGTAATTCTCACCTCTTTTCTCGGGGAAGCTCCGGCTGAGCTCTGTGTGCCTTCAGCTTGTCCCAGCGGGTGAGCTTCCAGGCATTGCACGCAGCCGGGTTTCTTTCCTTCTCCCATAACCAGCACCTGAGTGCTCCCAGCGATGTTTCAGCACAGCTTCCCGGCTCTTTGGAGCTCTGAATTCCCTCAGCATCCCTTGGGAGCAGCCAGGGTGCTGCGGGGAGCTGGGGAGAGCTTCGATGCATGGCAGTGACAGCCTGGGGCGCGTGCGGAGGAGGCCGTGCCCAGGGAGGGTGTTGGAGCAGAGCAGAGCCCGGCGTCCCCTGCCGTGGTGGAGGGGGCCTGATCCGCCATGGGGTGCTGCCAGGGACCTTTGGAGCTCGTGGCAGGTCACAGAGCCTTTCTGGAACATCTTGGGGCTCTTATCAGTCGCGTTGATCAGCACCGGGCTGTTCCTCCCCAGGTGCAGGGCTTCGTGCTTCTCACTGAACTGCAGGAGACGTTTCTCAGCCCACCTCGCCCGCCTGTCCAGGTCCCTCTGCATGGCAGCACGGCCCCCTGCTGGATCCCCCACTCCCCATGGGACTTTCCTCCAAAAATCTGAAACTTCTCCCCAGCTGCAGGTCACGTTGCAACAGGACAGCCTCAGTGCCTCCCAGCATCACCATCGATGCTCCAGCAGTTGGGGATCAGACAGAAGACCACAACTGTGCCGGGAACAAGGGGACACATGGGACACGGATCTCTCCTGAGTCTGGGGCGTTTCTCCGTGGTGGTGCCACGCAGACACCTCCTTGCTTACCTGCAAGGACCGGAGGTGACCCCGCTTAATCCCCATTCTGCTGCTTTTGTGACCCCCTCCCTGCCCCATCACCACACGCCCCTTGTTCACAGCCCCGTGCATGGCTCGTGTACAGGGCTGCTGCCTGCCCTCTCCCTCCCAGCTCCTGCCGGGTTTCCGTCCTCCTTATGGGCTCAGCCATCCCTGTGGGCTCAGCCCTCCTCACGGGGTCACCTCCTCTTGACAAAACCGTCTTTGCCCCGCTTGGAGAGGTGGCTCCTGCCTCTCCCCAGCACACGCTGAGCCTCACGCAGGGTCCCACGGCCCCACAACCCAAACCGTCCCTCTCCCAGCTCCCCGTGTCCCCTCTCCTGGGCCACCTGTCCCAGCTGGAGGTGGCAGCGCACCCCCAGTGCCCCCCTCCCGCCCCGTGCCGGGGGTGCAGACAGAACCCGGTGTGGGGTTGGGGCCCTGTTTGTCCCCGTGTAGGGGCGCTGGGTGCTGGGCCCTTCCCGTGTCCCACAACGACAGAACCACACGGCCGCTTCAGAGGGGTCCTTTTATTAGCAAAGAGAGGGGAAAAGTCCCGCGCGTGTCCAGGTACCAGCTGGAGACGGCTCCGGCGTTCACCGGGGCTCCGCAGAGCTCAGTGCAAGAGAGCGAGGCCGCCGCCTGCCGCCGCCGCCGCCGCCGCTGCTGCTGCTCTTTGAAAATAAAGAGGAGGGCACGAGGCGGGCAGCTCCGCTGGTGGCCCCAGGAGGGAACCGATGGCTCTTCCTATGAGGATACGGCCCCATCGCGTTCCCCGCGGGTCCCAGCTGCGGCTGGCGGGCAGTCCTGGCGCTGGAGGTCAGCTGCCGCGGTGCGAGGAGGCCGAGCGGGGCTGGGGGAAGAGGCAGAGATGCTGCGTGATGACCAGCACCTCTCCTGCGTGCCCAGCACCCGGCCCTGGGCTCCGGGAGCACCTCCGCGGGGCCCCCCCCGGGCTCTGTCCCCCAGCGCTCGCTCACCTGGAGGCCGCGGCAGGTTCACCAGCTGGGCTGCCCGTCGCCGGGGCTGATCTGCTCCAGGATCTGGCTGTACCTGCGCGTGAGGGCGTTGGTGTCCCTGGTGAGGTGGGTGAGGACCTGCTGCAAGCCGGCCAGGTGGTGGGACAGGCGCTCCTCCAGGCGAGCGTCCACGGCGGCGTCATCTGCGTCGGCGTCGCCGTCGGTGTCCCCGCTGGGGCTCGGGTCGGTGACGGAGGCCAGGCCTCGCTCCACCACGGGCTTGATGGCCTTGAGGAGCTGGTAGCGCTCGTACAGGTCCGCGGGGCCGCCCTCGTGCGGGGCCGCCCCGTCCTGGTCCTGCTGCGGGAAGACCCCTCGCAGCAGGCTGGGGAACATCACCTCCTGCTCCATCTTCTGGGTGGCCGAGAAGTACTGCTCCATGGCCCTGAGCGCCTCTGCCACTGCTCCCCGGGTGTCCTGCCGCTGCCCGGCCCCGCAGAGGCTTTTTATGGGGCCGGGCACGGCCCCGCTCTGCTCTGCTCGCCTCCCCTCTGCTTCCTCCTACCCTGGCCGGGCTGGGCACCACGGGGCCGGGCTTGGCTCCAGCTCCATGTCCCTGGCTCTGCCCGCGCGTGGCCTTGGCCCCAGCTGGCCCCCGGTGACGCCGAGTCCCCGGGGGTGCAGGGAGCCAGACAGAGAGGAGGGGAGGTGCTGTGTGGCCTCTGTCCGAAGATTTCCTGTCCCCCAAGCTGCGCCCGCTCCCTCCCGTCCCGTCCCTGGGTACCCCTGGGAAGAGCCGGGCTCCATCCGCCCACCTCTCCCCCGCCAGCTCTTTGGTGCCTCCATGGACGCCCCTGAGCCTCCTCTCGTCCGGGCTGAGCAGAGGCCTCCCCCTCAGCCTCACCGTGCCTGGAGGCTGCTCCGGTCCCTTCACCTCCTCCGGGGCCCTCGGCTGGACTCACGGCCACGTTCGTCCTGCACTGGGGAGCCCTGGACGGGGGCCAGCCGCAGGATGTGTCCCACCGGGAGCAGGGATCCCCTCCCTCGCCCTGCTGGTGCGGCTCCTCCGAAGGCAGCCCGGGCGGCTGGAGGCTGTCTGCTGGTGGGGTGGCTTCGGCTGGGACTTGGTGGCCGCGCCGTGTCCCTGGCTCTGCTCCCCCAGCCCCAATGGTGGTGCTGCCCGGGGGGACGTCACCTCCGTCCCCGTGCCTGTCCCCTGCCGCCCCGTCAGTGCTGCGGGTGTTGAGCAAGGCCCTGACGCAGCCACCGGCACAGAGGTGACGGCAGACGCCAGAGGCCTCGGCGTCGCACGCAAAATGCCCCCGGGGGTCCCAGGGACGTGGTGCCAGCCGGCAGCCAGGCACCAGGGGAGCCCAGAAATGTCCTCTCGCACGGGGCTGTCCCACAGCGAGCTGGGACGGGGATGGGGACCTGGCCTCCTGGCCACTGGCCTCTCCCAAATCCGGGCTGGGTTTGGGCATGGAGGGGACGTTGCTGGTCGTTCCCAGCCTGCCCGAGGGACCCAGAGCATCCCTGAGGTGAATGGGGTGCTGCCACCCCATGCACGGGCCTCTGGGCCACCACGGAGCTGCTGGGACAGGCAGGGCATTGCCGGGCTCCTGGGGCAGAGGGACACACGGCAGGACACTGCCTCCTGCTCCCCACTTCTGGGCTGAGCGTTGTCCTCCTGGGCTGCTGCGGAGCTGGGGGCGGCGGATGGGGGCAGCGGGGGCTCAGCAGCCCAAGGGTGGGCCCCAGCACCACATCGTGTCCCCACGTGGTGGTGGTGCTGCTCACAGGGCACACTGAGGGGGCACAGACAGCTCAGAGCTCAAACCAGGGCTGAAGTTCTGCTGAAATCCCACCGGGAGCGCGACCAGCAGCGTTGCCTGGCGCTTGCAAAAGGGCCAAAGGACAGGCTGCCAGGGAGTGTGGCAACCGGCTCCTATTTTGGGATCGGCCGCAGGGTCCTTTGGCCCTTTTGCAACCCTCGCTGGTGGCAGCTCTCCCCCGCATGCACACCGCGGGACACTCAGCCCCACGGACAACACATGCCAGGGACCCATGGCTGCCCCCACCTCTTCCCATCGTGCCACTAAACAACCAGGGGCTGGAGACCCCAAGGCACAGGACCCCGTGTGGCTGGTGGTGTCGGGCAGCTGCGGGTCCCTGTGGTGCCAGCCCTGCTCCAGCAGGGCCACCCCGAGCAGGTGGCCCAGCCCCACGTCCAGGCGGCTGCTGGAGATCCCCACACCAGACTTTCACCACTGGCTGCTACCCGGCGTGCTGGTGCCTGTACACTAACACAGACAGGATGAGGAATCCACAAAATGAGTTAGAAATGTGTTTCAGCTGTAGTGCTACGGTCTTATTTGTATGACAGAGGCACAGCGGGATGGCTCCCATGACTGCAGCAATGCCTGTGTTCTGAAGTAGGCTCTTTGGGAAGGGTAGGCTCGGGAGACAAGAAGAGGAGATAATGAGGAGAAATGCTCTGCTGGACTTCATTCTCACCAACGATGAGGGATTTGTTGGGAATGGGAAGGTCAAAGGCAGCCTTGGCTGCAGTGACCATGAGGTGGTGAAGTTCAGGATCCTCAGGGCAGTGAGCAGGGTGCCCAGCAAGCTCACCACCTGGACTGCAGGAGAGCTGGCTTTGACGTCCTCAAAGATCTGCTTGGTGGACTCCCATAGCATAAGGCCCTGGAGGGAAGAGGGGGCCAAAAAAGCTGGTTAATATTCAAGGATCACCTTCTCCCAGCTCAGGAGTGATTCATCCCAACACAGAGGAAATGAGGCAAAAAGGTCGAAATGTCTGCATGGATGAACAAGAAGTTCCTGGACAAACTCAAACACAAAAAGGAGGCCTACAGAGGGTGGAAGCAAGGATGGGTAGCCTGGGAGGAGCACAAAGACATTGTCCAAGCATCCAGGGATGTGTTTAGGAGAGCTAAAGCCCAAATGGAATTGAACCTGGCCAGGGATGTCAAGACAAGAAGGGCTTCTATAAGTACACTGGTGACAAAAGGAAGACTGGGGAAAATTTGTGCCCACTGTTGAACAAAAAGGGGGATCTGGTTACACATGGCAGTGAAAAGGCCGAGGTCCCGAATGCCTTCTTTGCCTCAGTCAGGAAAGCCTGACCTTAAGGAATCCCAGCTCTCAGAAACCAAGGGGAAAAAACAGAGCGAGGAAGATGTACCCTTGGTGGAAATGGACCGAGTCACAAAATATTTGAGCAGACTGGACACAAACGAGTCCATGGGCCCTCATAGGATGCACCCATGGGTGCTGATGGAGCTGGCAGGTGTCACTGTGAGGCCACTCCTGATAATTTTTGATCAGTCATGGAGAGTAGGAGCAGTGACCAAAGACTGGAGGAATGCAAATGTCACTCCTAGCTTCAAGAAGGCAAAGAAGGAGGACCTGGGGAATTAGAGGCTGACCATCTTCACCTCAGTCCCTGGAAGGTGATGGAACAGCTCATCCTGGAAACCATTTCCAGGCACACGAAGGAGAAGAAAATGCTTAGGAGCAGCCAGCGTGGATAGAACAAGGGGAAGTCATGCCTGACCTACCTGAGAAGCTGCAAAAAGGAAAACACGAGCTTGATGGGTGAGGGGGGAGCAGTGGATTTTGTCTTCTTGGATTTCAGTAAGGCTTTGACACTGTCCCCCATAACATCCTCATGGAGAAGCTGCTGAAGCAGGGGAAGGGTGAGAGGACAGCGAGGTGTTTCGAAAACTGGCTGAATGGCTCGATCCAGAGAGAGTGGTCAGTGGTGCAAAGTCTAGCTGGAGGCTAGACACACGTGGAGCAGCTGGTGGTCAGTACAGGATCCAGCCTTGTTTGACAACTTCATTAATGATCTGGGCGATTCAGCAGATTGCATCCTCAGCAAGTCTGCAGATGACACGAAACTGGGAGGAGGGGCAGATCGGACAGAGGGCCATAGAGCCATCCAGAAGGACTTGGACAGGCTGGCGAGGTGGGCTGAGAAACGTCTCCTGCAGTTCAGTGAGGAGAAGCACGAAGTCCTGCACCTGGGGAGGAAAAGCCCCAGGCACCAGGACGTGCTGGGGACCCCAGCTGGGCAGAAATGGCCCTGGGGGTCTTGGTGGGCACCGGGTGGAACGGGAGGCAGCCACGTGCCCTTGACACTCAAAGGCCTCGTGGTCTTTTGGGCTGCCTGGGGCAGAGCAGGGCCAGCAGGCCGAGGGAGGTGATCCTTCCCCTCTGCTCAGCGCTGCTGAGGCCGCCCCTGGAGCGCTGGGCCCAGCGCTGGGCCCCCCAGCACCACGGGGACCCGCAGCTGCCCGACACCAGCAGCCACTCGGGTGCTGCAGGGGGACGTCCCTCCGGTCATTTACCCGGCAGGAGCAGGAGGACGGGACCTGTATGAGGGGGAGGAGCTGGCGGGCACAGCGAGGAAGGCTGCTCTCACCTCAGGCGTTGCTTCTGGCTCGGGCGCTGCGCTTGGCAGCTGGAGAGGCTCATGGAGCAGCAGGGTGGGAAGTGGACAAATGCAACTCCAACATGCACGATGGGAAGAGGTGGGGGCAGCCATGGGTCCCCGGCGTGTGTGTGTCTGGGGCTGTGTCCCGCGGTGTGCATGCGGGGGAGAGCTGCCACCAGCGAGGGTTGCAAAAGGGCCAAAGGACCCTGCGGCCGATCCCAAAATAGGAGCCGGTTGCCACACTCCCTGGCAGCCTGTCCTTTGGCCCTTTTGCAAGCGCCAGGCAACGCTGCTGGTCGCGCTCCCGGTGGGATTTCAGCAGAACTTCAGCCCTGGTTTGAGCTCTGAGCTGTCTGTGCCCCCTCAGTGTGCCCTGTGAGCAGCACCACCACCACGTGGGGACACGATGTGGTGCTGGGGCCCACCCTTGGGCTGCTGAGCCCCCGCTGCCCCCATCCGCCGCCCCCAGCTCCGCAGCAGCCCAGGAGGACAACGCTCAGCCCAGAAGTGGGGAGCAGGAGGCAGTGTCCTGCCGTGTGTCCCTCTGCCCCAGGAGCCCGGCAATGCCCTGCCTGTCCCAGCAGCTCCGTGGTGGCCCAGAGGCCCGTGCATGGGGTGGCAGCACCCCATTCACCTCAGGGATGCTCTGGGTCCCTCGGGCAGGCTGGGAACGACCAGCAACGTCCCCTCCATGCCCAAACCCAGCCCGGATTTGGGAGAGGCCAGTGGCCAGGAGGCCAGGTCCCCATCCCCGTCCCAGCTCGCTGTGGGACAGACCCGTGGCGCGAGAGGACATTTCTGGGCTCCCCTGGTGCCTGGCTGCCGGCTGGCACCACGTCCCTGGGACCCCCGGGGGCATTTTGCGTGCGACGCCGAGGCCTCTGGCGTCTGCCGTCACCTCTGTGCCGGTGGCTGCGTCAGGGCCTTGCTCAACACCCGCAGCACTGACGGGGCGGCGGGGGACAGGCACGGGGACGGAGGTGACGTCCCCCCGGGCAGCACCACCATTGGGGCTGGGGGAGCAGAGCCAGGGACACGGCGCGGCCACCAAGTCCCAGCCGAAGCCACCCCACCAGCAGACAGCCTCCAGCCGCCCGGGCTGCCTTCGGAGGAGCCGCACCAGCAGGGCGAGGGAGGGGATCCCTGCTCCCGGTGGGACACATCCTGCGGCTGGCCCCCGTCCAGGGCTCCCCAGTGCAGGACGAACGTGGCCGTGAGTCCAGCCGAGGGCCCCGGAGGAGGTGAAGGGACCGGAGCAGCCTCCAGGCACGGTGAGGCTGAGGGGGAGGCCTCTGCTCAGCCCGGACGAGAGGAGGCTCAGGGGCGTCCATGGAGGCACCAAAGAGCTGGCGGGGGAGAGGTGGGCGGATGGAGCCCGGCTCTTCCCAGGGGTACCCAGGGACGGGACGGGAGGGAGCGGGCGCAGCTTGGGGGACAGGAAATCTTCGGACAGAGGCCACACAGCACCTCCCCTCCTCTCTGTCTGGCTCCCTGCACCCCCGGGGACTCGGCGTCACCGGGGGCCAGCTGGGGCCAAGGCCACGCGCGGGCAGAGCCAGGGACATGGAGCTGGAGCCAAGCCCGGCCCCGTGGTGCCCAGCCCGGCCAGGGTAGGAGGAAGCAGAGGGGAGGCGAGCAGAGCAGAGCGGGGCCGTGCCCGGCCCCATAAAAAGCCTCTGCGGGGCCGGGCAGCGGCAGGACACCCGGGGAGCAGTGGCAGAGGCGCTCAGGGCCATGGAGCAGTACTTCTCGGCCACCCAGAAGATGGAGCAGGAGGTGATGTTCCCCAGCCTGCTGCGAGGGGTCTTCCCGCAGCAGGACCAGGACGGGGCGGCCCCGCACGAGGGCGGCCCCGCGGACCTGTACGAGCGCTACCAGCTCCTCAAGGCCATCAAGCCCGTGGTGGAGCGAGGCCTGGCCTCCGTCACCGACCCGAGCCCCAGCGGGGACACCGACGGCGACGCCGACGCAGATGACGCCGCCGTGGACGCTCGCCTGGAGGAGCGCCTGTCCCACCACCTGGCCGGCTTGCAGCAGGTCCTCACCCACCTCACCAGGGACACCAACGCCCTCACGCGCAGGTACAGCCAGATCCTGGAGCAGATCAGCCCCGGCGACGGGCAGCCCAGCTGGTGAACCTGCCGCGGCCTCCAGGTGAGCGAGCGCTGGGGGACAGAGCCCGGGGGGGCCCCGCGGAGGTGCTCCCGGAGCCCAGGGCCGGGTGCTGGGCACGCAGGAGAGGTGCTGGTCATCACGCAGCATCTCTGCCTCTTCCCCCAGCCCCGCTCGGCCTCCTCGCACCGCGGCAGCTGACCTCCAGCGCCAGGACTGCCCGCCAGCCGCAGCCGGGACCCGCGGGGAACGCGATGGGGCCGTATCCTCATAGGAAGAGCCATCGGTTCCCTCCTGGGGCCACCAGCGGAGCTGCCCGCCTCGTGCCCTCCTCTTTATTTTCAAAGAGCAGCAGCAGCGGCGGCGGCGGCGGCGGCAGGCGGCGGCCTCGCTCTCTTGCGCTGAGCTCTGCGGAGCCCCGGTGAACGCCGGAGCCGTCTCCAGCTGGTACCTGGACACGCGCGGGACTTTTCCCCTCTCTTTGCTAATAAAAGGACCCCTCTGAAGCGGCCGTGTGGTTCTGTCGTTGTGGGACACGGGAAGGGCCCAGCACCCAGCGCCCCTACACGGGGACAAACAGGGCCCCAACCCCACACCGGGTTCTGTCTGCACCCCCGGCACGGGGCAGGAGGGGGGCACTGGGGGTGCGCTGCCACCTCCAGCTGGGACAGGTGGCCCAGGAGAGGGGACACGGGGAGCTGGGAGAGGGACGGTTTGGGTTGTGGGGCCGTGGGACCCTGCGTGAGGCTCAGCGTGTGCTGGGGAGAGGCAGGAGCCACCTCTCCAAGCGGGGCAAAGACGGTTTTGTCAAGAGGAGGTGACCCCGTGAGGAGGGCTGAGCCCACAGGGATGGCTGAGCCCATAAGGAGGACGGAAACCCGGCAGGAGCTGGGAGGGAGAGGGCAGGCAGCAGCCCTGTACACGAGCCATGCACGGGGCTGTGAACAAGGGGCGTGTGGTGATGGGGCAGGGAGGGGGTCACAAAAGCAGCAGAATGGGGATTAAGCGGGGTCACCTCCGGTCCTTGCAGGTAAGCAAGGAGGTGTCTGCGTGGCACCACCACGGAGAAACGCCCCAGACTCAGGAGAGATCCGTGTCCCATGTGTCCCCTTGTTCCCGGCACAGTTGTGGTCTTCTGTCCGATCCCCAACCGCTGGAGCATCGATGGTGATGCTGGGAGGCACTGAGGCTGTCCTGTTGCAACGTGACCTGCAGCTGGGGAGAAGTTTCAGATTTTTGGAGGAAAGTCCCATGGGGAGTGGGGGATCCAGCAGGGGGCCGTGCTGCCATGCAGAGGGACCTGGACAGGCTGGCGAGGTGGGCTGAGAAACGTCTCCTGCAGTTCAGTGAGGAGAAGCACGAAGCCCTGCACCCGGGGAAAAAGAGCCCCAGGCACCAGGACGTGCTGGGGACCCCAGCTGGGCAGAAATGGCCCTGGGGTTCCTGGTGGGCACCGGGTGGAACGGGAGGCAGCCACGTGCCCTTGGTGCTCAGAGGCCTCGTGGTCTCCTGGGATGCCGGGGGCAGAGCAGGGCCAGCAGGCCGAGGGAGGTGATCCTTCCCCTCCGCTCAGCGCTGCTGAGGCCGCCTCTGGAGCGCTGGGCCCAGCGCTGGGCCCCCCAGCACCACGGGGACCCGCAGCTGCCCGACACCAGCAGCCACTCGGGTGCTGCAGGGGGACGTCCCTCCGGTCATTTACCCGGCAGGAGCAGGAGGACGGGACCTGTATGAGGGGGAGGAGCTGGCGGGCACAGCGAGGAAGGCTGCGCTCATCTCAGGCGTTGCTTCTGGCTCAGGATCTTTGCTTGGCAGCTGGAGAGGCTCATGGTGCCCTGGGAAGTGTCCTATCAGGACATCCGGAGAAGTGCTCTACACCGCTGATGAACGTGACTGATAAGAGCCCCAAGATGTTCCAGAAAGGCTCTGTGACCTGCCACGAGCTCCAAAGGTCCCTGGCAGCACCCCATGGCGGATCAGGCCCTCTCCACCACGGCAGGGGACGCCGGGCTCTGCTCTGCTCCAAAACCCTCCCTGGGCACAGCCTCCTCCACACGCACCCCAGGCTGTCACTGCCTGGGAATGGAGAACCCAAACCAGTCATGGTCACGGATGGTCCTTGTCCTCGCAGAGCCAGCACAGGCTGGAGGAGAAGGGTCTGGTCTCAGACCTCTGTGCAGACAGAGGGGCAATGCAGGATTCGGTGCGGCTCTGCAAGGGCTCGGGGCGCAGTCGCTGTTGCCAGCTGCCACGAGGAAAAATTCTGCCACCACTCACAGCTTTACCTTGGCTCTCTGCTTGGGGTTCTCCGCTTCACAACAGGAACTGATCCCAAAATCAGTGAGCTGAGCATACAGCCAGTAGCAGGAACACAGGGATAAACCACAATGCTGGACTGAAGGTGTCCAGCACCCACAAACTGCCCAATGCCCTCCCACCACCAGTGCCACCAAGTCCCAACCAAACTCACCCCACCAGGCAGCATGAGCTGCCCGTGAGCCTCCTCGCCTTCCAGCTCCCTGGGCACCCAGGGACACGGCGGCACCGGGGGCCAGCTGGGACCAAGGCCACGCGTGGGCAGAGCCAGGGACACAGCGCAGCTGAGCCCCAGCGGGGTTGGAGCTGGAGCCAAGCCCGGCCCCGTGGTGCCCAGCCCGGCCAGGGTAGGAGGAAGCAGAGGGGAGGAGAGGAGAGCAGAGCGGGGCCGTGCCCGGCCCCATAAAAAGCCTCTGCGGGGCCGGGCAGCGGCAGGACACCCGGGGAGCAGTGGCAGAGGCGCTCAGGGCCATGGAGCAGTACTTCTCGGCCACCCAGAAGATGGAGCAGGAGGTGATGTTCCCCAGCCTGCTGCGAGGGGTCTTCCCGCAGCAGGACCAGGACGGGGCGGCCCCGCACGAGGGCGGCCCCGCGGACCTGTACGAGCGCTACCAGCTCCTCAAGGCCATCAAGCCCGTGGTGGAGCGAGGCCTGGCCTCCGTCACCGACCCGAGCCCCAGCGGGGACACCGACGGCGATGCCGACGCGGCCCCAGATGACGGAGCGGACGCCAGTCTGGAGGAGCGCCTGTCCCACCACGTGAACGGCTTGCAGCAGGTTCTTACCGACCTCACCAAAAACACCAAAGCCCTGACC